>NC_073745.1:46604115-46921615 GCF_029784135.1 Toxorhynchites rutilus septentrionalis
TGGCGATTTTCGCATTTTCGATCGATGTTCTCGCGGATCCCATCGCGAATGAAAGTACCGGGGTATCGGTTGATCGGGAGCTACAGGAGTTGCGTAATAGGTAAGCCATTGTCGAATATCGTTCTGAACCGCATGACTCACTCGCATGGCATCATTCCACCAGACTGGATCTGCTTTACGTGACGAACAGCGAACAAATAGAGGCACTTGTTTCCGAAATTCACCGTTTGAGAACGGCTGTAGAAAGCGTTGGATGGCTTTCTGAGCGGATGGAGCGATCCCTGCACGGAATGGGAACCAACCATGATGTTCTGTTGAGAAACGTGACTACGCTAACAATGCAGTCGAAGTAAGTGATGTCTAAGTCATGTAAACTTCTAGTTCTGGTGTTTATGTATGTGTCATTTTTCGATATAGCGAAATAGTGGAAAACCAGAGATACTGCGCGAATCACGAGGCGTTGAAGAATATGTTCTTCGAGCTTACCCCGAGGTGTAATGTGTCGGGTGGTCATCTTCTTCCACCGTTTCCCAATTCCACCGTTGATCCTGGCACATCGAACAGGCTCTATCGCTCGTGCAGTGAAGCCCCAGATCGCTCCGGAGTGTACAGAATCGCTCTCAACGGCAACAGCAGCTACTTCGAGGCGTACTGCGAGCAGGAGAAATACGGTGGTCGCTGGCTAGTGTTCCAAAGACGACAAGATGGATCTGTGAGTTTTAATCGTACCTATAGCGATTACACACACGGATTCGGCGATGCTAAGGGAGAGTACTGGCTGGGTTTGGAGAACCTTTTTCAACTAACCTCGCGATACTCCCACGAATTGTTGATTGTGATGGATAACTTCACCGATTATTCAGTGTTCGAATCATATCGTGGTTTTAGAGTGGAGGGAGCAGCTTCTTTGTATACGCTTAGGCTTTCTGGAAGTGGCATAGGGACCGCTGGCGATGCATTCTCTATTTACAACAACGAGAAGTTTATAGCCTATGACAGCGTTAATGGCTCAGTACCTTGCGCTGTATCACTGGCGAGCGGATTCTGGCACTGGGGCTGCAGTTCGCACACTAGCAGGTAAGCTACGAATGGTTGATGAACGACGGACTTGCCCGATGAATTGTACTCTTTTTCTATTTGTAGGAGCAATTTGAACGGTGTTTATGGAATTCGTGGATCAGATAGACAGGGAATCTGGTGGGGAAATTTCAACAATGGGGGATTATTCGATAATCATCTCAAGAGAGTTCAAATGATGATTCGAATCGTCGCGTAGATGTATGCGATTGAATAACTCTTCAAGTGGCAAACGATCAACAATGAAATGAAAAGATTCAGAATAAAATAAACTTATTGTTGCGCATAAAAAAAGAGACAAATATTGTTTTTTTTTTCATTGGAAGTACGAAGAGGAATCATTCGGTGTGATGCGAGGGTCTTTCCAGAATTAAAATTTTTTCATCCGTTGAATACATTGCCGCCACTATGAGGATGAAATCATCATCAGCTACAGGAAATGTGTTATTCTCATCTATTCGTGTTGGAGCAAGAATAGCAAAAAAAAACCCTCAATTTGCTATAATTTTATAATTAAGTAGAGAACTAGTTTTTTCAAACTGTATCATGTTCGATATTAAAATTCGTGAACGTGGAAATCGTCCGTTGTATGATTCATTGTCAACCACTCAGCTCATGAGCGCACATGAAAAAAAATAAAAGTCGTGTTGTATGTTTGATTTGCTAAAACAAATCCTAGAGAAATTCTGAAAAATTAAATTCAAAAAATAGTGGGAAATAGTTCGAGGAATAAAACACGGTTAACATATGACATGTCTCGTTGCCAAACACCGTGCAAAGACGAATCGCCGATATGACGTTAAGATGCCAATTTTAGCAGTTATCAAACAATCGCCTTAATTTGCGATCCAACTCGATGAATTTACGGTTATCAGCTCCTGTGCAAAATTGATGGTATTTGTGAAATACATTAACTCTGGAAGTTTTGAGAAGAAGCGTCTTTTATGTAGTGATTTTGCAACTAGTACTATATTCAATGATATCATAGCTGAAATGAATCTACTTTATGAACGGGGTGGTAGAAAAAGGTTACTGAGGGAAGTTCAGAAGTTAATTTTCCTAATAAATTAGTATTGAAAAAAAGGTTAAAGTGCATATTCAAAAACCAAAGTTAATCATTGTATGATTCAACGATATGCCCTATTTCTACCATCGCTGGAAATACTATGAAAAATGTGAAACTTCTTCTTCTTCTTTTCAAATGGCACCAACGTTCCTAAAGGAACTTCGCCGTCTCAACGAAGTATTACTTGCGACCAGTTTTCCGAAAAACACTTACACATGTCCACGCGATGTGAAAATTCCATGCTTTTGTTTGAATTCGAACATGATTTTCGCTAGTGTTAAGTGTCTATCCCCAACACGAACAATGATACACAAACATAGACATGTGAAAACGAACACGATGTTTATAATTCAAGAACATCATGTACAAACATATCACCCGATGTCGCAGTATTCATTGCTTTCGTTTCGTTTCGTTTTCATACACGGAAAGAAATTATTCATCCCAAAACATTTCTTCGTAGAATACTTTTTCACAGAAACGAACTTGAAATTTAATTCGCATTACAAAAATTACATGAGCTGAGAGGCCATGAGTTCATACATATTTTGCAAGTCTGATTAAATAATCCTTGGTTTAGTGCAGAGAAACATTCTCTGAATAGAAAGAAGCTTTCTATGAGATTTTTTTGCGTGCATGTTGGCAATTAAAGTCTGGGGAACCGATTGCGCAACGGGCGACGTCGTACAAATGCTGACCAAAAAAAATAAATACCCAAAAATTAGTCTTAGATACATCCTTCAGCGGCACACAGCAGAACCTGCAGAGAAATTTCAGCGGCTAAAACACACTATTAATTTCTCGATGTTATCACAAACTGAATGAAGGAAAAAACTAAAAGCTACACTTACACTGCACTGCATATGCTATGTGTGCATGCGTTTGCATCATCCTTTCTTCTCCTCTTCTTCGCTCGTTTTATAGCTCGGGTCGCGTTCGTCGCGAACAAGCCATTTGTATTCAAAGATCCAGCCAAAATGGTTGCTCCCGTGGTCGAGTGATTAGCGTCACGCCTAACATGTTACTGCTGAATAATTGTGGTACCTTATATTCGATTAAAATTATAGAAATATTGTAATCAAAATTTGTTGTGGTTAACTAAACATCTCCGGCACGCTCTATTCAATTTTAGTACTTGTTCAAATAGCTAATAATAGCGAATGTTACATGAATTCAATATATAAATTGATGCGTGCACTAAATAATGATATCAATTGTGAAAAACTTTGATATCAATCGACGTTTATTTTGTTCAGAACAGATATAGAGGTTTATTTAATTTGTCCAATATTTTAGACGAAGCATCCATTGTCATGATAGGAAAGCATTTTCTCCATGTCAACATACCAACACACCACGCGTTGAGTGGTGGTGGTGTGGTGTCCGATTCGCTTTTCTACTCTACGCACTGCCGGTGCTTGGGGTGAAAATGCAAGAGAAACTGTACACCATGTTCGAACATCATGTGAAACATTGGGATTAAACATCGTATGTCCAAACATACAACGAATACAAACATGTCACATTTTCAAACATAGGTACGAAAAAATCATGTTTGTATTCAAACACAAAACTGCGAACAGCAGCGTGGACATGTTTATCCTGGACGCAGTGTTTTTTGTGAAACACGGAAGACTGCTTGCGACATTTTGATCATTACAGGCACATCTTTTTTTGTGCGGGGGATAGGGACCGCATAAAAAAACTTGCAAAACTTCACCAGTAGCTTCAAAAAACCGTGTTCGGTGCACATTTTGAAAAAAACTTTTTTTGTGTTGTAGATAGGGACCGCATAAAAAAAAGTTTCCCCCAAGAAAATAATTCTAATCCACGCCGTTCACCGTTCAATTTCCTCTTGTTTCCCTGCTTTGCGATGGGGCAGTTTGCATCTTCGGTTGCGCGTGGCTGTTTTGTTGTGCTTTTAGTTGCATGCCGAAACGTGATGCTGTTAAGACGCGTCCACATCACGCCGAGCGGCCTTGGCCGCCCGGTAAAGCCGACTAAATGTGGACGAATCGCCCCGGCTTGCCGACGTACCGAAAACCGACTTGAAACAAATTGTACCTAACCCGAAACAAGTGGGTCCGGTTCGAGAATGTCGAACCAAAACAAAACGAAGTAAATTAGCGTTGACGACATTGTGCTTCGTGTGTTCGTGACTGCATCGTACATCCGATGGGGCTTCGGCTTCGTCCACCCGATGTGGCCATTACATAACGAACCGAATATACCACCTGGTACAGGCCGATCGACATCATTCGGCATAATGTAGACGCGCTTTTAGATATCATGTTATGCAAAAACTTTGAAAAACTTAGAGCATTTGATGGGAGTAGGGGAATGATTTCAGAGGTGGATAATTGAGACGCAAATATGCTTTTTTCGCACTGAAATGCATATAAACCATCGAACAAAACTAAATGGACGATAACTTCGTCAAATATGCTTCTTTTCATGTACCGCACAAAAAAAAATTGCACAAAAAAAAACAGCACAAGAACAGAAAACCGCACAAAAAAATCACACAGAAAAAAATTCGAACAAAAACATGTTTTACAGTACTTAGTTTGGATTCCTATGCCAAATAACACTCCTTGAATGCATTATGAGTGGCAACCTCTGGAATACGCGTGAACACAGTGCAAGTCTAAGGAAATTTCTTTGACGAAAAATTTCACCGACCAGAACGGGAATCGAACCCGAACCTCCGGCATGTTAGGTGTGACGCTAACCACTCGGCCACGGAGAAACTTAGAAACTTCGAATTTAAAATTTAAATTTTGCTCATGTTAGAAACTATTTCAACACAAACTTCCGTCAAGATGTTCGGTATAAGTGTAGCCCTTACCTAGCGAATATTTTTCAATCGTCGCAAACCATCGCAAATCTGGTCTGGCTCATGTTAGTAATTGGCGCCCAATTGCCACCTCTGGTTATATTGCCAAATTCGATGGGCTCTTAAAGTTGCTGGATGGGCAATATGAATCTGCTTTCTTCCTCATTTGATGACTGATCTTCCCTATGAAATACTGAAGGAATACTTGGACATGACAAATGATTTCTCTGTCCGCGTTTCGTTCGGTGGAACCGCGTTGAGCCAGTTATTATGTGTCATGTAAAAGTCATGCCGAAAGTTCGCTTTCACCGGATTTTTAATTCTTCTACAAAGCAAGACCAAAATATTTCTACGCATCTAACACAACAAAGAAAATTATATAAGGTTGGGGAAAAAGTCATCCATTATTTTCTCGGCAATTGGTGTTAGTGACCAATATCTCGCTTAATTTCGATCATACAATTTCAAGTTTAGGCTCGTTGTAATGGTGGCATTTCACACAAAAAAAATCTTTGGCTGTTTTTGTTTGTTCCATTCTATTGTGAGTTACAGTGTGTTAACTATGGAGGTCAACGAAGAGAAAATTCGGCACATTTTACACTTTTTCTTTTATAACTGCGAAAATGCAAGCCAGGCCACTGAAGTTGTGAAAAATGTCTATGGTGCCGATACATCCACAGAAAAATACGTGCAATTTAATTAATTTTTAATATATTTGTCTTTCAGATTAAACGCTCACGTAAAACAATCGAATAGCTTCTTATAACTTTTTTTTTCGCTCCGTCGATGGTAATACTGCATTCCCCACTTCGGGACGATAATATTCGGCTGCTCGTTCAGTCTGATCGGATGGTTTTTAAGTGTCAAGATGTATAATTTACAAGAACGTGTATTTTTAATGAAATCATATTACTCGAGCAACCGAATTTCAACATTTCTCGTCGTCGACTGCTTCCTCTGTAGGTACGTGAAGGACCGTTGCTATGTTAATAAGCCGCAAAATTTGAAGGAACTTAAAGAAGAAATAATTCGGATTTTCAACAGCATCGTTTAAAAAGTGTTATCGAAAAAAGGGGTGGTCACATCGGAAATGTCCTAAAATAAGCTTTATTTTTGTTTGCAAAAATAAAAATCGGTTCACTTTTGTAGAAGTTATTAAAATTTGTTGCGTGAGCGTTTAATCTGAAGGACCTTGTAGAATTTGTTTTTTAATTCAATACACTAAATTAAGATCTCTCTACTGTCAACAAATGGACCGTTTGAAGCTAGCAATTGACCAGAAACGAGACCCGAGACTCGTTCCAAAAGCGGTTTTTTAACCGAGGCCCTTTTTTTTGAGCCGAAGCTCTTTCCAAAAGCTGTTTTTTGTTTACCGCGGCCCTTATTTTGAACCGAAACTCTTCCCAAAAGCAGCTCTTTTTTAACCGTGGTTCATTTGTAAAGAACCGTGGATCGTACGCTCGCTCATCTCTAAGGTGTTGTGTTCCATCAGGACAACGCAAGGCCACACAATTCCGAGAGCTTGATTGTGATGTTTTAATGCATCCACCATATAGTCCGTACCTGGCACCAAGTGATTTGCACCTTTTTCTCGCATTGCAAAATTTCCAGAGTGATGAGAAATTGGGATCAAGAGAAAATTGTAAAAGTCTACTGCTAGAGTTTTCCGCCAATAAGTCATTATGATAGGGACATTATGAAGCTACTTTTAGAACGACAAAAAAATTTACAACAAAACGGTGCATATTTGGACCAAATCTGACAATCCGAAGCATATTAAAAATAGTTTTGAATTTCAGCCAAAAATAATGAATTACTTTTTCCCCAACCTTATACAAGGGGGTCTCCGTAGCCCTCACGGTGTGCGTCCGTTTAGTAAGCGAGGAATCGTGGGTTTAATTATAGAACCCTCCATTGATTGCTATTCTAAAAGGCCTTTTTCATGGCGAGAGGCAATTGAATTTTGTAGTTTCAAGCCTCTATAATCGAAAAAAAACAATCAAACCAAAAAAATCAATAACGATTCAACAATCATCTAGGATGACGAGCGTCCGAAAGGGGTTTCTCAAAACAGAGAGTTTAAGAAAAGTTTTCCCAAACCAGTTTTCCTGAGGTCTCTAGCCTCAAAAAGGTCACCTTTTCAAGATTAAAGGCTAAAGAACTGGAAAAACTTAAATCCCCCATTAATTCAAGAGATCATCATCATCATCATCACGCTCTCGTGGTCGAGTGACTAACGCCAAACCTATCATACCTGAGTTTATGGTGTATTCTAGATTTCGTCACTCAGAATACATTCAAGGCGTGTTCATTTGGCATAGGAATCTCAGCTAAGTACCAATAAAAATGACGCAAGTAATTACTTCTTTAAGATGACAAAGTTCCTTCAGGAATGTTATTGCCACTGAGAAAGATCGGAAATCGGAAAAAAATATTTTAAAATATACACTCAAAAAAATTATATTAAAAATTAAAATTTATTTTTCTCAAAAATATTTTTTTACCTTACAAAAAAAATATATGATTAGCAATACAGCCATTCCATACCAAACCGATGTAGTGGTTCTTAGATTTACGTGGAAAGTGGACATTTTGTTCGTTGTCGCAAACCATTAGACCTGTATTTTTTTTATTTTTTTGTGCAATTTTTTCCACTTTTAAAAAAAAATACGTTTTTCGAAAAAATCATAACTTTTGAACCATTGAGCCGATTTAGATGATCAATATATCGAATGAAAGCCAATTAGCTGATCTTTTCTAGAATATCAGAATTGCACAAAATTTTAATTTTGGTCTCGTTATTATCGATTGTATTTGTTTTCTATAGTTTTCATGGTCTCGGGACCAAAGGCGCTATATTTTTTATATTTTTTTTTTTTGAAAGCTGATAATTTTTCACATAACATATCTTGAAACCAGAGAGGTGTTTTTGATTTGTTTATAATTTATGATTTTTCAAAGTTAACCGTAATCATCTCGTAATTATTCATTGTATTTATTATTTATAGCTTACATGATTTCGGGACCAAGAGCGCTATATTTGTTATATTTTTTCTTGAAAGCTGATTTTTTTTCATTTGGCATGTTCCGTAGTAATTCAGTAGGCCTTCCCGTAATTTGTTTGATAGGCTCTCGCTATTTTGTTTGGGGATAGTTTAGTGATTTCTATATTGATAGAAAATAATGTTCATTTTGAATTATATATTGTGTTTTTCCCTTCATTTTTAGTCCGTTATCCCTGATTTTCACTATCCGTGATGACCTTGCCACTCGATTCCGCAGATAATCAGGGTTCTACCATATTTAAAAAATGTCACTAAAATATTACAACATTATCTGGTTTGGTTTAGGTGAAACCGTGAACTTTTCTGTACCATTATGTACCATTCTATGGACGCTTCGTTGGTCAATCTAACCGGCCATTTTTCTCCAGAATCTTTTCACTGATACATAAAAATATGACTCGCATTCCGGTGCTACGAAGAAATCTTTTTTTCTGTAACTTGTGCAAATATTTCACGAAAACCGTTCTTGAACCGAATTGATTAACCCTTTTTTCTTCAAAGCTCAGGTCAAAATAAAAAACGTTAATGAAGACTGCTACAGTGGCTTGATTACCGCCTCTTAGTACCACTATTGCGTACCCTTATTGTGGAGGTGCAGTGGTTTCAACAAGGCGAGCAACATGCCTCATGTTTCCGTAATCTATCGTAATTTTGTCATGTGTGTCGTAATTTTCATTCATCGTTATTAGTGTGAACTTCACGCTCCGAAGGGAAAATCCCCCCCAACGTTAGAGCTCGTCTATTCGGTCCGAACGCCGGAAGAGGAAAGAGGTCGAGTCATGGTTATACATATTAACCAGAGCATCGCATACTATGATATACAAGTAGTTGTGGTATCCCTTGTATTATATAGTGGTGTCACTCACACTGGTTCACCAAGTACGTCGAGTTCAGTTCGGTTCACACTTCTATTAAATGAGTAAGCTCATTTCACACTCCCTTAATGATGTATACCACACAATTAGGTAACACAATTGTATTTCGGATATTGGTATATGTATCATATTGTTTACATGGAAAACATGATGAATATACATCAGTGAAGCTGAACGAGCTTCTTCGACAGTTAGGAACTGCAACGTCAGTTACCTGTGGCATGTGAAATGTACTGAGTCTCTTCGATATCCAATTTGAACAGCCCAATCGCGTTAGTAAGCTGTTAGTAAGCGATGATAAAAATTGTGGGAACCGGGCATCGAACAATCAATGAAGTAACTTCCGCTGGTCGAATGCAAATAACTATACTATAATAACTCCTAATCCATGTTACAATGTATTGCAGAGTGATTCTAATATGAAATCATAATAAATTGTACTAACTTCCAACCACCAGTGGAAAGTATAATTTATCCCGAATCTGTTGCGAGAAACGATAATATTGTTCCCCAAAAGAGTGAATATGTGCTACTTGACGCCGCTTAGCACAGTTGCATCTGCAACAAACTCCTTGCAAATATACAATTCAAACAACGAGATTGTTATTTCAACTTTCCCAACCAAAATCCACGTTTTGTGTTTGGGAACTAACCGTGCGTGTGCGGAAGCGTGAATATCTACGATCCCGTGTGCTCTCCCGCCGAGCGAGCGCCGCTTATCTTGCTCTTCAAACTTTGCTAACCACGCAAGCAAGCAAACCCCCTTGGGAGGGGTCCTGGGATTCCACCTCTCAGACCTGCCTCAAGTGGCACCAGTGGACCGAACTAACAAGTTTTAATTATTCCACTTTCGATATGTGTTTGAACACTAACAGAAGCATCGTGTGCGATTTCCCGTGGGTTGGAGAATAGTTTTAAATAGTTTCAAACTAAACTCTTGCAGCGATGCATCCGCAGAGGTTAGAAAGCACCGGCGGAAAATTAACCCCTTCAATCCGTGCGGCGGAGCAACAACGATGAACTTTACCGATACTCCAATATTACTCACTATAGCAATTTGTATCGCTTCGACGCGCATAAGTTATTCAATCGATCATAGTTTAAATCAAATCAAACTCCCCCGACGAGAGGGGTTCGAAACTTCGGCAAAGGTAATCACCAGAACCCACACCTAGTGCCGAAGCGAAGCGAATCGTCCTCATTTCGTTGCATAGAATTGTTTTTTTAATGGCAACTTTGGTCACCGTTCGGTTTTCAGCATTGCCAACGACGGTTTCGGTGTGAAAGCAAGCACTAAAGAACAAGTTTTATTCACCTGGTCAAATCGGTGTGCACGCGGGTAGCACAGGGATAACACATCGAGGTACGCCAGAAGCGAAACATTATCATCGGGACAGCAGGAACTCTTCTGCTGTGCTTTCCAATAGCCTGCCGTCGTGCCATCTACACATTCGATGACTAGGAGTGGAAGTTTCGGACCCACAACGGGATCAACCTGCCAGGGATCTCTCTCACCTGATGGTGTCTGAAAAGTTTTTAGAGTACTGAGTTGGGAAAAAAGGTGGACCCATCAAATGACGGCTGTAGAATTTCCCTCGAAAATTTGGGGGCAATGCAAAGTTTCGAGGGATTAAAAGTGTCTGCCATTGAGAGAAAGTCTTAATTAGTTTATCAAGACCGATAGTAAATATAGTGAACGTTGAGTACCAATGAAAAGCAAATTGTTTCCGTGTTGTCTTCGAAAGCCTGAATGAAGTTTTTAATCTACTCTCGAACAAAATTATGACATAAAAAAGTACAAAAGATTTTACAAAAAAAAAATCTATTCTTTATCTTTGAAAAATCCTACAGAATGTATCGATATTCATCTCATAAAGCAAATTTCTTCTCTCAAACTCACAACTCAACAACGACAAAGATAAACGATGTGTCGAAAACATTATCTCGCAATTAGAAAAACACAGACCCAGGTCCAAAAATACGCTGAAGTGATCCCTTCTATTCCCGATATGAATGCCCCGGAAATAAGCACCGAGACATTACATTCGCATCTATGAGGCAGCGTCTCGAAATTGTATTCAAATTCGGCAGCCTAATGAAGCGAACATGACTCTCGGAAAACTCAATCAGTGAACTTTTTGTGTGAGAAAGGGTTCTTCGAACGCAACTGCGCCGGAAACGCGCCAACAGCCGAGGAAATGAAAGACCAGAAACACGAAACTCATTATCACTTTCGAGCCATCGGTTTCGTCCTCGTTTGAGTTCTGCAGCCCGAAAGGATTCAGATCGGCCCGGTCCGGTGATGCAGCGGACAAAAAGTGTAGAAAGCATCTAGATAAGGCCCATCCGCCCAACTCGGCTGTCTAGTTAGTTCTCTTTCGATTCACGCAAGTCTTCCCCCGTCTTAATTACGAACTTTTGCAAGTCAGATCCCAACCGACTGACGAAACCTGGCGCTCAACTTTCCCCGAAACTAACCCCTTAAATGAAATCCATTAAAAATAGTCATTAATAACATCGAGTTGCATGTTTTCTGCAGTGTCTAGGGCCAATCGTCCTCTGGGCCGTGTGCTGGCTAGATAAAATTCAATTTACTGCAGCTGAGGGCCCCGGCTGTGAGTTGCATATCCTCCAGAGCCTCAGAGCTGTGGCACGGAACTGCGCCTGCCTGCAGCGTTGTATATCAGCTGTAATAAATCCGAAGGGTTGCTGTGGATTACTCATCTGGAACTAACCAGCAGAATAAAGTCGGAGCCGGATGGGTGACGGGGAACGAGGGCGAGCTTTTCATTCGAGTGCAAATTCCAATCGCTAGCGATGACCATCCTAATTCTCCACCACCCCGGGGTCTTGCGGAGGGGTGATAAATTATAGTTTTCACTGCTCTCGGCTTTGATCGGATGAATTGATGGTCTGCGGTGCTCGGGTTTTTGATTGACTCGTAATGCTGCCGAAATCAGCTAATCCAATCACGTGCCGAATTGCCATTTTGGTGATTTCTCCAGCGCTCCAGGAATTTCGAAATTACGCTCGATGTGGCCTTTTTTATACCACCGTTTTAGTTTTCATTTTCCTCCGGAGGGTAAGCGTAATTTGTCGGTAGGTTTTTGAGAGGTGTAATAAATACGGGTGGTATTCACTAGCTAATAAATGTACGGATTCGACAATTGAGTCTTTTCAGTGTAAAATTGTTTTTAAGATCATAACCAACGATGATTTTTTATCGCTACATACAGTATTTTTACATATTGTAAAATGATTTTACTATAGATGTCATGAAACTTGACTGTCCATTGGCAGCAACATCTCAGATTACAGTGAAGCGATGTGCGTGTAAAGACATTGCACAATGGTCCAGGAGGTGCATTTAAGTGGAAATTTAGCATTTAGAGCTCGTCAGTTATTCTCTAGAAAAAACTGTCTTCGACAAAGTTGTTACATATAATAGAGCGCTCATTTTCATATTCTCAAAAATAGGATGACCAAAATTCGATGAAATAAAAAATATAACTTTCTTATCTTTATAGATAGAGGTAAACATAGTTCAACAATGTTGTAGTCCCAGTTATTTGAGACATCTTTGTAGAACAAAGTTTTTTTCTATCTCTATATAGCGCCTTTTTTATAAGTTGCGTTAGGGTCACCATGAAAAAAAAACTGTTTTTTTGCTCTAACTTTTATATTTAAAATTCCACATACAAACTATCTTCGAAAGACTTTTAGAACTTACTAATACAAAAAATTTGCGATTAAGAACTTATCTCAATATATCGATATCAATATCTCAACTTCACTCAAAGTTATTGATATTTCTTTCCAAAAAATACGCTATCTGCAATTGTTTGTCATTCTTTCTGGGGCAAACATAAACAAAGATTATTGGCGGCATTTGAGAGAACATAGTTCACTCTACATGATGTGTGATTTTCAACACTATGTTATTTTTCGTGTTTGAGTAAATTAAAATTGGAGTCATGAGTATTTGGGTAAAAAACAATAAATAACTTTAAGTAGGATTAAGTTATTGACAAGTTCTGCTTCGCAAAATGTTGGTCTTATTAAGCTCTAAAAGTCGTACGAAGACAGTTTTGATGTAGAATTCTAAATATAAAAGTTAGAGCAAAAAAACAATTTTTCATGGTCTGCAACTTAGGAAAAAAGCGCAAAATCGATTATATTAAAAGATAGAAAAAAATATTTAAAATAATTGGGGCTACAACATTGTCTAACTATGTTTATCAATATCTATAAAGATAAGAAAGTTATATTTTTTGTTTCATAGACAATTTTGGTCACCCTATTTTGGATAACATAAAAATGAGCGCTCTATCATATGTAACAAGTTTGTCGAAGACAGTTTTTGTCTAGAGAATAACTGTCGAGCTCTAAATGCTAATTTCCAATTAAATGCATCTCCTGGACCATTGTGCATTGGTCATTTAAGCAACTTTGCATACCGTCGATGGGAGTGAGATTAAGTCAAAAACGGTAAAAGTTACTATTGGTAATATTTTGACAAATATTGTGAATACTTTTGAAAGCTGTGAGCCGTTTAATAGGGGACATATTTTCACTACTTCCAATGCATAATACTCAACTAAAGTACAAACTAAAATTATTTAATAATTCATCAAAGTTTGATGTGTAGATAGCCATCAAACACCCCAGAAAAATACCCAGCATTATACAGAACTATCATTGTGTTGAATATTGAATAGATTTTTTTAAGTCTTGCCAGTCATTGCTGAATATGAACATCAAAAATATTTTCCATTGAAATTTCAACATGTTCGAAATAATCTCTTATTGGGAGTGAGAACGGGTCAAGCGCAAAATTCAATTCAATGCCAAACCGTTTGGATCTTGATCGTAACATATTGGACCGTAATTTTTTTTTATCAGGCCATTTTCATTTCATGGTGGTCCGAAAAATCAACTTTTTCTCCTTTTCTCTAAAAGTGTCCTTTTTCAAAAAATCATAACTTTTGAACTACAGGTCGGACTCGATTATATATAATCGCAATTTCACTTTCAACGTCACTTTTCGAATCCAATACATAATCGAATCACAAAAAAGCTATTTTTCTATTAATGTTTGACATTCATACATTAATGAAAAAATTGTTTTCTTAAGATTCGATTATGTATAGGATTTGAAAATAATTGTTGAAAACAAATGGTCGACTATATATAATCGAGTCCGACCTGTACTGGACCGATTCAGATGATCGACATATTAAATTAAAGCCAATGAGTTAATCTAACAAATGGGATAAAAAAATAGTTAATCTTGTTTTGAAATAAAACATACTTGAAAAAAAATTTGAATTTTGTTTGCGTAATTTTTGATTGTAGTTGTTTTTCATTATGTATATGTGGTATTTCATGTGGCTTCAAATTGACATATCGATCATCTATATTAACCCGTTAGTTTAAAAGTTATGAGTTTTTGAAAATAGGCATTTTTGGAAAAAAGGAATAAAATTATTTTTCGGACCATCGGGGCAGTTTCGAAAAATCATAACTCAAGAAAAACAAAATAACACCTCTCTGAATTTTCGATATGTGATGTAAAAAATCTCAGCTTTCAAGAAAAAAATATAAAGAAATATAGCGTCCTTGGTCCCGAGACCATGTAAACTATAAAAAAACAAATACAATCAATAAATTTAAGATCAAAATCCAAAATTTCTGCAAGTATAATATTTTTCTAAGAGAGACTAACTAATTGGCCTTAATTTGATATGTCGATCAACTGAATCGATGCAGTGGTTCAAAAGTTATGAGTTTTAAAAAAAGTCATTTTTGGAAAAAATGAGAAAAATTTGATTTTTCGGACCACCCTAAAATGGAAATGGTCATCCTAACAAAAAAAATAAAAAATACAGGACTAATTTTTTGCGGTAAAGAACAAAATTTTCACTTTTCACGAAAATCTGAGAACCGGTTTGACATGGAATGGCTGTATATAAACATTGCCATCGCACTTCTAGGTGGATTGACACTATTTTCGTAACTCAAATAATCATTTAAGACACTTACATGTTGTCAAATTATATTGAAATTATTGAGAAATTGATTTCTAAGCAAAATTCTTAATATAAAGTAATATTCAAGTCACCCACTCTGAGGGGTGAGATAGGGTCAACTTTCATTTAATCGTAGTTCAGTGAAAAATTAATATTATTCGACAGATCCCTCAATACTCGTAAGTTCATCATTAGAGAACAATACTACGTAATCAGTTTTACTCTAATTTACGATAGTTATTCAACAAAAAGTTGGAAAATTACCTTTTTTGACCCATTCTCACCAGCATCGACGGTACTTGAAATCTTCAAAAAGAAATTAGACTACTTTTTGAAAGGAGCCAAAGTTTTTTTTTTTAATTTTTCACAAAAAATTATAACTCAAAAACTATAATATATACAAAATTGGCCAGAAATTATACTCAAAATTGTTACGAGAAAAACATGATTTATTAGGAGTCTCCATATAAAAATGTCATATGTTCTAAAAACTGTAAAGGATAGAAAGTTGACTTCTTCGACAAAAGTTCATATTTTAATAAGAAACTTGAAACTCAAATGAAACTTATCAAATGCACTATATCTCTTTGTTGACTTTACACAAAATGAAGTTGTAATTTTTGCAACGCAATACAAAAAAGTTGTTGCTAAAGAAACTTTTTCCCTGTAAAAGTGCCTAACTTCCGATGTATGGTGACTCGTTGGTAATTGAGAAATTTCCAAATGAAATCGACAAATGACAAAACATGAGTATTTTTGATTAGAATGAAAGTTTGTATTCCGTTTGGGTTGGAGGAAATATGAGTTTTCCACAGCAATTGGAAATTTTTGGACTCAGTGAAACTTATGAAAAGGACGTATCGATTTTAGAAAGAAACATCTTTGATTACTTATATCTCAAAAACTATGAGTCGTACCGAAAAAGTGTCTTGGAAAGAGTTATAGTGTATTGATGTTGAAATGTGAAAAATATACACTGCGAAAAAAAAATGGTACTCTTTTTTTTATTTACAAAAAAAACTTCAATTTGCAATATCTAAAATATAAATTTTTTAATTTTTTTAATTTTTTTTTTCATATAAAATTACATTACGTTGAAAAACACTTTGTAAAAACCCCCATATATCAAATGTTTTTCAACGTTACTCCTAAACATATAGTTTTACCATAATGGTGTATTTGGAAAAGTTGTTGAAAATTATAAGAAACTTCATAAAATTTCATGAACATGGTGGTATAACACGACAAACATATTAAAAGAGCCTATTTACTATAAAAGAGACAATAAATTAGAAATACTGTTTTTAAATATCTCGAGAATGGCTACATTTAGAAGGAGATTGATAAAGAGTTTCTTTTTTGTTTTAAATCATATCAGAATTCATAATTTGTGGTTAAAAATGATTTTTAACACAAAAAAATTCGAAAACCGAAATTTTATGAAAACTTGATGTTCCACAAAATTTTATCAAAAATAGTTTTACCATCTTGGACTCATTTTTTAAATTTTCTACTTCACTTCTATTTTATATATATATTATATATATTTCAGACATTTTTTTTTGTAAATAAAAAATCACTAATTTTTAGGTGAACCAGCCCAGGTCTCTCAAATAAGAAATAAAAATAATACAATTTTTTTAGTGTATATTTTTTCACACTATTTCGGTAGGACTAGTTTTGAGATATAAATTATCGAAGATTTCTCTTACTAAAATCGGTACGCCCTTCTCAAAAGTCACACTTAAGTCAAAAAATTCCCAAATGCTGTGGAAAACTCATATTTCCCCCCACCCAAACGGAGTACAAACTTTCATTCTAATCAAAAATACTCATGTTTTGTCATTTGTGGATTTCATTTGAAGTTGCTCTATTGTTGGTTGTCAATCAACCCGTATTTTAGAATGACAAACCTGAAACAAAATAAATCACATATTATCTAAACACAAGATTTTTTCTGAACCATGAGATGGATTTCAATAGAATGCAATATTGTTATTTGTGTAATGCGTGCCTTTTATGGGAGTGTGGCTTCAATTATTTTGATTGAGACTTTCTTGGGATCGGATATCGATTGAAACAACACGCGTAAATGTTCGAGATAAAAACCTGGTGTATTTTCTACACGCTGTCTACTTATATATAAAGTGAAACAATCATGGAATTCAAATCTATCGTCTATAGTCCTGACCATCAAAAGAACAATAGTAAGGTAGAACAATAGTGTATTCAATTTAAGCAAATTGATTCGCATTCGTACGGAACCTAAATCACTTTCGTGGCGACAAAAAGTGTTGCGTTGAGGATGTCACACAGGAGCTGCACATAAATCTCAGATGACACTACAGGAGGAAGCGTTCCCAAAAAAAACGAAATATTCAATATTAAAGATAACAAGGTTCTTAAAAAAACGACTACTCCGATGCTTCAAAATATTCGGAAGGTGAAGACTGCATTCAACAATAAAATTTACAAACATTGCTCAATATTTGAACAAAATTTTGTTTTTTTTTTCATACATAAACATAGAACAACTCCACGCCAAATAAGCCAGAAACCATCTCTATTTTTTTTAAACTTTGAACATATGATATAAACTACCTAAAATCACAAATTTTATTATCAGATGGCCAATTTTAATTCCAACTGATTTTTTATCAGGACACATTCAGAATCATTGACATTTTGCAAAAAATCGTAACCCAAAATACAGATGTCTGATTTAAATATAATGAACGGAATAGTTGTTGAAACACTAATGAACTATTGAAAAAAAAATCATTCTAAACAAAAATTTTACTCAAAAATTTAGTTTATTATTGAACATGTTTATAACTCAAAACGTATCCTCGTCGATATTAATATGTTTATTAGAAAACCCTTTTAATTTAACAAAATTTGACGTACCGTGTCGAACTCATCAAAATGAAGATATGATTTTTTTTTAAATTCACTAATTCCTATACTTAGCAAAATCGTAACCATTTAAAAAGGTTATATAATGAAATGGATTTAGATGTATGTAGATTCCAATGTTCAAATTGTTTTTCTTGAATGTTTACAATTCCGCAAAGCATTGGGATTTAATCAATTTTTAAAAATTCGTATATTCATGTGTACTCATAATTATGAAAGTGATCTAAGTCAAAATAAGAAAAATGAAGGTTTTAATGATGCAAGACACATTTCTGAGGTGGTTCAGCCCCCCCATCTTTCTAGGAAGTGAGGGAGTGGTTTGCCATACAAATGAAACACAAATTTCTGTATAACTCGAGAATTAATCAAGAAAATGGAGCCAAATTTGGCATGTGAAGTTTTTAGGGGGCACGAAACGTTTCTATGATGAATACACTCCCCCCCCCTCTCTAAGGGGTGGGCCAGCCATACCAATGAAATACAAACTTCTGCATAACTCGAGAACTAATCAAGCACAATTTGGGATGTGAGGGTTTTTTGGTATGATAAATGTTTCTATAATGGTATGACACCCCTCCCTCTTCTGGAATGGAGAGGGGGTCCCATAAAAATGTTACACATATTTCAACCAAAAATATTTCAATCAAACATGACAATTGAAAATTTTCGGAAAAATCTGAAGGAAAAAGGGAAAATTTGGAAAATTCAATTCCCATATGTTCTACAATTACATAGTGACAAGCGTTGTTAGTTCATTTAATGTTTGCGCTAACGAAATATCTTTATCTTCTTCTATCTATACCAATAAAAATGGATTGCCGAATATGTTGATAAGAGCAAAATTCGAGGAAGGAATTTTCGATTCAGGACTGTCTTTATTCTATTATATTTTCTGTGTCAAACATTTATTCCATGTAACGGAGAAACATGTGATTTGCAAGTGATTGAAAAATATTAAGCGAGAATTGTGTCAGAATATAATCTGATATTATAATGATGAGTTTTGGTAGAAGTACTAGGAATTTTATAGTAAAAGGTAAATTTAACAGGGTTGATTAGAAGATCAATCAATGAACAGTTCTGTGATTTAACCCATGAACTTGCGCTTAGTAAAAAACGTGAATGTTCGAAGGTATTGATAACAAAAAACAAATTTGGGCGGGACGAAGTTTGCTGGGTCAGCTAGTGTTCTATAAAATTTCGTTATATGCTGCTTGATTCCACGGTTTTTCACCTAAGAGAGGAAGACCATATACTGTTATGTTGGGCTACCTCCTTCAAACACCTCCACTAAACCAGTATCGGAAAAAAAACATAAAGGTATTAGTTCTCGAGTTTTCAGGAAAATTTTAAAAATATTATTGTTTCAAATAAAACTCATGGTTCTGAAATCCACACAAAATTTCATACTCATAATAAATTACCAGTAATCAAGACTAATAAAATTCTAAATAATAAGGTCGCATAATTTAAAAATATTTTTAAATTTATGTAAATGCAATTTGATTGATATCTCGAAACAAGAAATGTATGACTTAGACCATTTTCATAATTATGGGCACATATAATGAAGTCGTGTCGGGCTCACGTTTTGAGTTACAAACATTTGTAACATTTATGCAATTTTAGGTAATTTTTTTTAACGGTGTATTTAGAATGTTATTTTTCCTGAATAGTTCTGCACAACATATTTCAATCAGATCTGGATTCGAGTAATGATTCGTGATAAAGTAGTAAAAAAATTGGTCATCTGTTAATGAAAACTGTGATTTTAGGTAGCTGTCAGCACATATTCAAAGTTTCAAGAAAATTGGAGAGACTCAGGGCAGCGGCCGATTGATTTGGCGTGGAAACTTACGATTACATATTTAGGTCAAAAAAATCTTCATCTGATTTTACTAAGGCAATATTGGAGTCCTTATATAACGAGGACCTCGACTATGTGTCTAAAAAGAAAAATCAAACAAAATTACGATGGCATTGTGACCGATCGAGATTTTTTTGGAGAAGTCAAATTTTTAGTATATAAAATTTATCGAAAGTCCAAAAATGTGTAGCAGTCATCAAGTGGTATTCGGAAGAACACTACGGATGTTGATACTACTGGTGTTTGTTACTGATTGGTTGAGTAATATAACTACGATAGGTTGATGATAATGGCCCGTATTTTAAATATTATTGACTTTTTCCTTTTTATTTTTTTTAATTCTTATATATATATATATATATATATATATATATATATATATTTTTTTTTTTAATACAAATTTTGAGTAACGCTGAAAATAAAATTTGTGCCGATTTTCAGTTAGAACACGCTATTTTAAAGTTATTACTAAATTTACTTCAATTTAAAATAATTACTACTCATAGTACCGGTTTTGTAAACTTTTCAAACAGAATATAAGACGAATTTCATGCCAACTCGTCTTAGGAGTTGGCAGCACCATCTCAGATAGTAGTGAAACTTTGTGGGTGTGAAGACATGGGTCATTTAAGCAACTTTGCATACTTCAAATATTCGAAAAAGAATTAGACTACTTTTTGGGAAAAGACAATTTTTTTCTTAATTTTTTCAAAAAATTATAATTCAAAAACTATGATACCTACAAAATTCTTGTCAAAGGATGAAATGTAGGAAATTGTTTAAAAACCAGAAAAAAATATGGGAAATTACTTAGGTTTTCATTAAAAATCAAAGAATTCAAAGAATTTTTTGAAAAAAAAATATTTTGGAAATTAAAATTCATTTTTCTCGAAAACATATACTTTTAAAATTCTGATAAAAATAGATATAAATAGCCCTTAAATTTTCCAACAAGTTTTCCATACATCGGACGATGGGTACATTTACATGGAAAAAGTTGTTCGAACAACAACTTTTTCATTTTTTTTTTCTTTGAAAAAATAGTATTAATGTTTAATTCGTAACATTTTTATGTATAAATTATCGCAATTTACATGCTCTGTTAAATTTTCGCTATTTAGAAACATGTCAAGAACATGTCAAACGTGAGAATTTACACACAAAAATGTTACGAGCAAAACATTATTTTTTTCAGGAGTCTTCATACAAAAATGACTTATATTCCAAAAACTATAAAAGATTGATGTCTTCGACAAAAGTTTATATTTTAACCAGAGATCGAAATCCTCGCTCGGATACACGATAAATATTCAGTCAATCAATCTTGTTTTCGATGAACCGTGTATTGTTGATATTTTCGTCTCTTCCTTTTCACCGAAAATTCTTTTTTAGAGAGAAAGAGATGTGGAAAATCTCTATCTCGGAAGTTCAACGAGAATGCTTTTTCGTCTCTCACTGGGTACTGAAAATATGGAGCGAAAAATCATAGCTAACTTTACCAACGTTAGTCTGTTAGGACAGCGTCCGAACGATCTGCATTTGGACAGTGTCTGAATTGTACAAATGAGGGGCTTAGAATGCAAGGGGTGTAAGTGACTTGATCGATTTCTCTTCATCAACTCTTTCTTTAGTTAATAACTAAATTGCAAAAACGTTCTAATTTGAGTTTGCTATAGAATCTGATAGGTGAGGTTCTGACCTATCTTCCACATTGTCATATACAGCTGGGAATGTATTTGAGGCTAAGCTATGACCAAAAGAGAGAGTCGATGTAGAGAAATCGATCAAATCACTTACACCCCTTTAATTCTAAGCCCCTCAAATATTAATCCATCTCATGTTCTCTTCACGATGAAACCCAATATTGCCGCACATTTTCATGCAACGTTCTCAGCTGTACTGAAGAGGTGAAAACCATTATCGGCATCAAGGAGTCACTGAAAACGAAACCATTTTTCGGCAATCATAACTCGATGAAAAATAAAAATCGGCATTGAATTTCTCGCGAGAATCGAAGTGAGCGTATAACATTCTCTCGCCTCCTATATTCTCAGCTATTTTTCCTTGTGGGTGAAAACGGATGTTTTTCGTCTCAAATCGGCGAGCATTTCGATCTCTGATTTTAACAAGATCTAAAACTTTGTTGAATATACTATGTCGCTATCTTGACTTTAAAAAAAATTAGAATATTGTTGTATTTGTTTACAAAAAAAACATGAAAAAGTTGTCATCCCATCTTCCGATGTATGGACGACTTGTTGGAAATTGTAAGGGCTATTCATATATATATATTTTTGAAAATTTTTAAAAAATACGTTTTTGAGAAAAATCAATTTTAATTTTTAAAATAACTTTTTTATCAGCGAAATCTTTTTCCAATTTTCTTTTTTAGTATTTTTTGGTGAAAATTTAAATAATTTCCTACATTTCATCCTTTGACAAGAATTTAGTAGGTATCATATCAAAAATTAAGAAAAAAATTTGGCTTTTTCCAAAAAGTAGTCTAATTATTTTTCGAATATTTCAAGTATGCAGAGTTGCTTTAATGACCCATGTCTTTACACCCACAACGTTTCACTGCTATCTGAGATGGTGCTGCCAACGGCCAGTCGAGTTGGCATGAAATTCGTCATAATAATCGTTTTGATTCAGTATTTAAAATGCAAAAACTTCAATTCAGAAACATATCTTCTTCCAATATATAAATTGCTGCAATTTTCGAAACCTACAAGCTCATCCTTAGTGTTAGAGGAATGGCAAATTGCATGTCTTCCTTAAACGCTGAAGAGCACAGCCTCATCAATCCCCACATGGGAAGGTGCATTTTCTCAAACTCCTCTATCAATCTTTTATTAGATTTTTCAATTTCTGTAACCCGAAAACCAAAAGCTTGGTAAAGACTCAGGCTAAGAGTATTTTCCCTCTATGGTGATGTACATGCTCCTTGTATTTGATAGGCGCATTTCCCCATCGGAAATCCCGGCACTTCTCACCGATTGAAAGTCGCCCTTGGCTCAGCAAATTTTAACGTGGTAATATATGATCGGAAATACCAACGTCTCGCGATGGAATCCACCAGCAGGAGGTTTCCCTCTAATCTTTTTTTTCTGAACCAAACGAGCAGAATACCACTGCTCTCCGGGGGATCGACAAACAAAATTTATAGCTTCCTATTTCTTGGCGGTTGCGATTCCTGTGCTATCGAACCTGAAACTCCACTCCACAGGAACGGGTGGTTGAAAGTGATTTCTCTTGTTCTCCCCCCGAATAACACTTGAGAGTTTGGAATTCGTCATTTTCACTTCAGTCTCTCTCCCTCTCTCTTTCTCTCCCTGTGAGGGGGCATTGAATTATGGGGGATGCTGTTTTCGACTCGTCGAAACGTCGACGGGGAAAAACACGCAACTCGTGTACTGAACGTTCTGTCAGCTTCCCGTCCAGACTGGCAGTGACTAAAGGTTGCCCCCTCGAAGAACAGCATCAGCATTGCTTCCGTAACCGAAAAGCAGCATTGTTAAGATTGAGAAACGACGTGAGAACACGAACCGTTTGAGAACACCCATTTATTGCAGCCAGATCTTCACCGAGGTGTACATATTTTTCCATGCTGTTGTGCTCTTGTGATACGGACGAGATGCTAGATAGATGGACCGGTGGTTTGCTGGATGTTTCAGTGTGTGAAGAAAACACAAGCTGCTGAAGACCGAGGATCCACCGTGCAGCTCGTGTCTTGTACACCCCATTTTCTGAGCTTCTGAGCTATCGTTTTTCTGGCAAGTTCGCTCGTGGCCAGTTATGCATCACATACATAAAGGTAATTGCCAAGTTCTCTGGAGCTATTTGAGGGCAAAAAGGGTGCTACCTCGCACAGTGGACAAAAAACGTGAATGAACATAAAAATTCATGTAATCAACACACTGTGAATGGTAAATTGCCACCAACAATCAAATCAATGCCTTCGCTAAGAATTTCACGATCAATAGAAATTAAATGAAGATCATATGATCGTAATGAATTCATGGACCATTTTGCCGGGAAGAAGGATTTTTCCTACTGTATCACTTCAGTCGAAGAACCTCCCGTCCGAACGGAGCAAAGTTTGGAAAGTACAGCTATATTTTCTCCGTCCGCTCGTGCCACGAAAGACCAACTAATCTCGCTTGTAGCTATTATTTTGATTTATTCCACCGGCGCATAGACGAAAACCACGATCAGGTGGGTGATTAGGAGCGGCACGGGATTTCCGCAAACAATTCATATGAAAATTTTCATCACTTTCTATCGTCACTGGCGGTAGGTTCTACCCACTTTGTTTGAAGCTCGGAGTTTGCATATGATTCAGCAGCCCCATAAGTCTTTCACTACGAGCACGGATTGGGCGTGAGTAATGGCTGCATTCTCGATGTCTGGCTTCCGGTTTGGTGCTGTATAAATCATGCCATAGAAAATATTGGTATCTTCCTTTTAATTATTTAATAAGTCTTTGAGAGAAGGTGACGCTTTTCCGAGTAAAAAAACACATATCAACTTTGAACACAACCGTGCGAAATCCCCCACATGCAACGAATTAGAAAGAAAAAATCGAATCCATCAAGAGCAACTCCATCAGAACAGGAAAAGTGGTACAGCAAACGGATTTGAATGGAAAAAAAACACAAAACACCCATTAAGATTTGGAGAGGTTATTTAGACGGAAAAGTACAAGCGTAAAACATGGTCAAAGCAAGACTCAAACTTCGTTTGATGCTTTTATGTTTACGTTCGGTTTGATTCATGAAACCGACATTTTTTTTTTACTCTTCGAAAAACGCACCCGATGAATCAAAGAGCATTCCAATTCCATACGCAGGGCTACTCCTCCCGACCGGCTTACATTCCTTCCTCGGCCGGATTACCCGGGAACTTTGACCGGCGTCTGAGACCCTCGTTAGTGCCGGTCTTTGAAGTTGCGGAGAAACCATTTTCAGCTTCCCAAATCCCTTCTTTCCGAAGCCGAAGTGCCAAATCCAAACTCCCGGATGCGGGGGTGGAACCCACTAATGTGTATAATCGCTTCCATAATCACACGTACGAATGACTGGAATCGAAAATATTGAACCTTCCGAGCCGAGTGGAAACCACCATTTCTTCTTTGCGTACTGCGGTTTTGATTAGATCACTCAAAGCGAGAACTATTACTCTCGCCAATACGCAACTACCTCCAAATACATGAGGGGAAGTGTTGTTCGAAGGATTTATTCTTCCCTCGGAGACATTATTAGGGCTTCGGCGTTTGAGGAATAAACAAACACCCAAACTGGGGGACGGAATAGGTAAACTGCTTACACATATATACTTTTTTTTCTCCACCCATTCTACCTTCGCCCAGTTTTTGCTTGATTGATTTTCTGAGAAGTGAAATCAATTACAGAAATAGGGCCCACTCGGAGTGGATAAGGGGTTTATACTTTTCGGCACGCAACACAGAAAGAAATTCGCTCGCTAGACAGAGCGGGAAAAGCAGGGCCGAATAAATCGCTGACAATGGAAAGGAAAAGTCGCAAATGCGAAAATGTATGTTGTTAGCATTTTAGTTACTGCTGTGTTTGCTTATTTGATAAATGATTGTTTGTTACCATTCTAACCAATATTTGCTTTCATCCTGATTCACGTGATGTTCAATTCTAAATCTTGAACCAAGGGCTCTGAAACATCACAAGCGAATCAAGCAACGTGAACAGAACGCGTAAAGAAAGTTTCCACTGAGTTCTTAAAATTAAAATTGCTCCGACAGAAATCAAATTTAAAGCCTCTTCTGAAGATGATATTATCATCAGAGAATTTATGTGTAGGATAAATCATAGCGATGTTCTTCAAAAAATAAACAATCCAATTTTTTTTTGTATTGTTTAAAACAAGAGTTGCAATGTTTTGATAACTTATGAAGGTTTTCAAATACGCACTGGACCTTTTGTCGGGAGCAGCATTACCAAAACTGCATATTATTATGTATATTTCAAACCCATAAATCTACAGTTATATATCACAGTTTTATGTTGAAACTAGCTGCCCCGGCAAACTTCGTCCCGCCCAAAATTTATTTTTTGTTATCAATACCTCCAAACATTCAGGTTTTCTTACTTACGATCATGAGTCCAATCGCAGAACTGTTCATTGATTCGTCTTCTAAATGACCCTTTACAATTTACTTTTGATATAAATTTCCTAGGACTTCTATTAGAACTCGTCATTATAATATCAGATTATTTTCAGACACAATTCTCGTTCAAGATTTTTCAATCACTTGCAAATAACATGTTTCTCCGTTACATCGAATAAATGTTTGATACAGAAAATATGATAGAATGAAGACAGCCCTAAATCGGATAATTCTTTCTTCGAGTTTTGCTCTTATCAACACGTTCGGCGATCCA
Organism: Toxorhynchites rutilus septentrionalis; assembly: GCF_029784135.1. Taxonomy (NCBI): domain Eukaryota; kingdom Metazoa; phylum Arthropoda; class Insecta; order Diptera; family Culicidae; genus Toxorhynchites; species Toxorhynchites rutilus. Next base: position 46,630,260 of record NC_073745.1, read on the forward strand.
TTTTTATTGGTATAGATAGAAGAAGATATAGGAGTGCGTTTTATCACATTAAAATCCATTTCAACTTTCGAACAAAAATCAATTTCGTTGGCGCAAACATCAAACGGACTAACAACGCTTATCACTATGTAATTATAGAACATATAGAAATTGAATTTTCCGAGTTCTCCCATTTCCTTTCAGAGTTTTCCGAAAATTTTCAATTGTCATGTTTGGTTGAAATATGTGTAATATTTTTATGGGACCCCCTCTCCATTCCAGAGGAGGAAGGGGTGTCATAGCATCATAAAAACATTTCTCGTACCCAAAAATCCTCACATATCCAATTTGGCTCTATTTGCTTGATTAGTTCTTGAGTTATACAGAGGGGGGAGAAGTATGTATCCTACATAGAAACATTTATTGCAACCTAAAACGTCCACACGCCGAATTTGGGTTTGTTTGCTTGATTAACTCTCGAGTTATAAAGAAATTTGTGTTTCATTTGTATGGCAGCCCCCTTAGAGAGAGGGGAGGGGTCTCGAACTATCTTAAAAACCTTCCCCGGTCCCAAAAACCCCTACACACAATTTTTTACGTTGATCGGTTCAGTAGTTTCCGAGAAAGACGCCTTGTATGAGTTTAAAAGTGTTTTCGAGCTTATTGAGAACTTTTCCAATTTCAGTTTTGGCGAATTTAAGCATTGTATCAGAGTTTGAAGTAGCGTGAAAGAGCGGCGCATTGCCAAATGTTTACCTTCTTCATATTGAAACCGAATGTGAAGAAGGTATTTTTTAGCTATGTTCTTTGGTTGAAAACTGAAGGAGAAAATTCCGCGTTCCGCTATGTTTACTGCCGTTGTGGGAATGGTACTGCATAGTATAATTTGTGGATTGTTTCATTGCAAATGAAGTTTTTGGGAGCGTTTGAATTGTAATTTTGCTAAGAGAAACAGAAAAACTACTTCAATATTCCATAAATGTATCTAGCACAGCCCTTGGTCCTGCGTCTATTCGTTTGTGTGCCAGACATAACTCATCTGTCATTTTAGAAATAAATTAATTTAATTTCATTTGTTCATTGGTAATACTTATAAATTGAATACTACTCGTTTTTAATAACTACAATCAGATGAATATTTGTGTGGGAATTTTTAAGGTGAAGGTGGAAGCTAGCCATTGTAATAGTATAGGTAAACCCACGAATAAAAATGGGGTAATAGTGTTTGTGAGAGAAGAGCGAAGCACACGTAAATAGATCAATTCACTTATCAGACTGTGTGGCGCTTCATTGACACGAGTCTTTGAATACATTTGAAAAGAAATAACAATTCAGTACTGAAGTTAAATGTATGAACGATATGTTCCGATGAACAATTGCAAATATAAATATATATAGAAGGTGCATTTGCATATGACGTAAAATTCTGATTATGCGCGAGCGTAACATGAGCAAATTTATAACACATGCGAATTTGAGCTCTTTTGATATTAACAAGTTCTTCCGCATAATAACTCGATGTTGATAATTCCTTAATACTTTCCTTCGCTGATCGTATTGTTTTCACATATTCACGTTGGGGAGCCTTAACGCTTCTCTTGGTTGGCCGAGGCATTTTGATTGAATGTAATACTTTTCCGTTTACTGTTTTTGAAAGCATAGGCAGCCTTGACAGTGTTCCGAGCTCTGCAATACAATTTTCTTATCCAATGTTAAAGTCGCTAAAACTTACATTACAGACCCAATAAGCGTAAAAATGGCTGGCATGAGTGTCGAAAAAATAACGATGCTTTCACCAATACAAACAAAACCATTGCCGAAGATTGAAAAATGAAAATTTAACTTTCAGAGCACTTGCTCGAGTTTTCCGACGTTTTTCACTATACAGTGCGACAGCAGATGAAAAGTTTATATCTTGTGAACAATCGATTAGAGTTTGGTTGATAGTACTTGATGGGATGTGTGCGAAAACGATCAATTTCTTCACACTGTTTCGCAAAATGATTGATTTTCGGGCGGGTGAGGTGAGTGTCAAATTGCTTGTATGCAGGGTTGCCAACTATAATTTGATAATTTGAAGAATGGAAATAAAAATCAGGATAAATCAGGAAAGCTAATATTGGGTTGTCAGAAAAGTTAATGTCGATTTTTGAGAAAAATAAAACATCAATTTCAATCAAAGCATTATAATTTAATTTTATATCCATAGTTCTGTTTCACAACCATTTATCATACTTCACACAGCTTAAATATTCTATCCTCCCAGAATATGTTTGCTTCCTCGTCGAAAACTGCTGCGAGCTATACATGCGAGGAACAGGTTGCTTGGTAGTAGCTCTTAATACAGAATCCATTCCGAATCCCACCAAAAACAGAGTATATCTTCCTTTGGGCGAATACCTTTTACACATACGGTAAGCATGGTATAAATCCTAGCATAAGCGGAAATGCTAGTGTTTCGCTAGTGTTTTTTGATCGTTTATATTTTTTTTCGAAAAACTTACAGCATTCATCATCCATGCTTTGGAATGAATATTTACTCAACAAATGAGGAAAGCATATCAGCAGTGGTAGACTTGTTGAATTTTTTCCTAATTTTTATAATATTTAGAACGTTTATAGATATATTTACCATAGTCCCATCATTAAAGTTTATTCTACTTTGAATCAGACGAACATATCACATATAAAATCTTTTTATATTGACTGTGGATTCAAAAATTTTGTCTTGAGTAATTTTACACTCTGAAACGTATTCCTACATTATTCACTCTGGGGATACATCTACATACACATTATCTTCAATAAGGCAATATTGTTCCTCAAACTTAATTTCGTTGTATTTTAATAAATTCGTCAGACAATCCGGTTTCATGAAATTTACTAGCACTGTTTTGGGAAGCCACGAAACAATTCAGGGTAGAGATAAAAAAGTTAAGTACAAAGTTTAACTAAATGTAAGATATATACAAGTTCGAACCGGAGAACTATCATGACAGAAAACTTTGGCATGAAAACCAGTAAATTTATTACAAATAATGTAAAGAGTACAAAAATCAGGAAAAAACAGGATAACTTGAGTGTTCGTCAGGATATCAGGGAGCGTGCTAAAAAGTCTGGGAAATCCTGATAAATCAGGTAGGTTGGCAATTTGCTTGTATGTATTAAGCAGACCTCTCATTTTCTCAGACTGAATGTCAGCTTGGAATTGTACCCAAAAAAAAACCCAATCGATGCCAAGCAGGGTTTGATGCAAGGCTACCTAGGTAGTATGATTGCTCCATACAACAACTGGTGCTGTCATACCAATGCATGAAATATTACACCACATTATAAAATTCAGTTAGATCTTAAAGGTATACAGGGAAAATGTTAAAAATATGCAAAAATTCAAACATAAATACGCTACTAAATTGCGTTCGTTATTTTCCCCTATCAATGCCGGGGATATTAAAGCAGCAAGCCCCGCTCGCTAAACTGAAATTCAATACCCTGCAGTCCATTTGAAGCTTTATGTTCTGGAAAATCCATCCACTGAGATAGACCTGCTGGAATAACCTGTCCGAGTCCAATTATAATCGGCTTTATTAAAGTGCGAAATCATACAAGAAACTCCGTTGAACCCCCGGTTGAATGGCATCATCACTTACGACCAGCCCGGTCGTATCAGTCTCACAAACATACGTTCATTTGCTCGGCAATCCGATATCGATACGGGTTTCTCGAATACACTGTCCAAATTTGCCATTATCTTTCTCTGCTACCGGTGGAGAGCAGGTGGGAGAGAACATTTGCGTTCGTTCGTTCGGTTCTACATCGCTGCTGTTAGTAATGCTGCATTGTGGGTGGGTGGGTATTGCCATATTGTCCTGAGCCGGAACATATAACGCGATGAAGAGCGAAGTATTGGGTTAAATGAAATGGAAAACCGATAGTCCACATCAGTTTGTGAGCATACACGAGGGTAGCAAGCCAACTGGCGGCGATGGAATTATGATCGATCGATTATTACGAACGTTGGATTTTGTCTTTGCAATTGATATCCTCTAGTGAAAAGTTCACATTCTTATTCATATGTTCTGATTTTAAACGATCATATAACGATCTGCTGTCAATGGGTACTCCCTAGCCAAATGGTTTCAATATTGGTGGGAGCTGCGACCGAAGCTTAAAGACGATATAGCTTGAAAAAACGACCTGTCTACTTAGCTCAGACAGCTCTCATTGATCGGTTGTGGGTTGAAATATGATACCCGGTTTTTGCTTCACCGCCAATTGATGAGACCCCGTTTTACGGAGAATCCTTAGGAAGGTGTTGAAATCGTTTCACGACAGAAGGGTTTACGTAAATTATGCACTCCTCGTGCTTGTGGGTGAACCACGGTGGTTTCCTTTGGCATCTTCGAGGTAATGAAGCGAACACTTTACAGTCGACTGTTTGTCTTTGCATGATATTCTTGGCATCGGGTGGCATTCGGTACAGGCGAAGATGGGTCCAGGTAGAGCAACACTGGGTTGGTGGGTTGGCCCGCAAACAATATTCAACCTGCTCAAAAAAACATTACTCTTGTTCGATGCCGAATGGTGTGCGCAATTAAAAATTACTCCATTAACCGCGCCACACTCCCGACATCGGGATGCTTTTGTGGTGGCTGGTATCGTTAGCATCAGTGCCACTTTTGCAATGCGAGAGATGTATTGACATAATTATAATCAAAAATACCGCATTCATTTATTGCTGACCGGTGTGTGCGGCTTTTTTTGCTGGCATTTCGATCGACAGGAATCGGGGGCAAGGCGTGGGAGAAGAAACATAAAAATTTATGTTTGTTTGGTTTTGCACCGTACCAATCAATGATGAGAGGCTACAACAGACCCACACAACCGGCAGCCAATGTTTGCACATCCGCGGCCAGCAGAGCTAATGTAAATTTAACGCTGATCCTGTTCCCGTTCAAACATTGTGAGAAGCTGTTGAGGTTATTCCCAGGGCACAGACGGTGCGCTGATCTTAAATATTTAATTTGATAAACGCAGATTTTGCGCGGTTGAAATTTAAACAAAAGCTCATTTCACTCGTTTGTTTTTTTTTTGGCTAACAGGTGGTACTTGGGTTCGGATCAATGACAATGATATTGCTTTAAAGAGCTCAACCCAGATCCGTATGGCAGTTGCCATGACCAAGGAAACGAAAAATCCGGTGATCAAAACTTTTTATAAAATGTTTCCGCTTCATTGTCTCATTCAGTAGTTCAATGATTTTGAAAATGACGATATCACGGATAATTCCCATGAATAATAAAAATACTAAAAAAAAAAATAATCCCAAATTTTGCTTTCAGAAAGATTCTTTAAATAATACGTCGAGGTCAAATTACTTTTTTTTAGAATGGAATAAGTTATGTTCACCAACGATTTCAGCTGATGATGAAACTTGGTTGATTCCAAACCACAGTGTACTGATTAAAGTTCGACGATAGCATGGTGAACGTATAACGGCTGATTGAACCAAGTTCCAATAATTTTCATACTACTACCATTCACAACTACACCGTTCTTGTTATTTTTTATTTTTTTTCCTTGCTTATTTTAATTTTTTAGTCAATTTGACGAAAATGTTGGGTTTACAAATTAGTTTCAAGTGATTTACAAAAAATGACATAACTGGCCAGCCACTTTGGACCATCTTTCAATATTAAGTCGTATGTTCCATTTAATAAAAATATATTTTATTAAAGATAACACCACTGAATTTTTATGTCATGAAAAATAAACTTAGTTTTTAGAAATAAACAGATAAGCAGATAAACCAAATTAACAGCAATCGAGAAGTTGCTGTACAACCCTCTGTTTATTTTGTCAATCCTATTTTTTGTGACTTATCTTAGATGTAGTGGTTTTTTTCTGAGTAATAATTTGATAATTAAAATTAAATTGCATTTAAATTCATGCATGCATTCCTGACAATTTATGGATTTCGTCGCGAACAAAGCATTGTACTTTTAAAGCCAAGAGTGCCTCCAGCCAATTTTTGATATCCTGTTCTGAAGTAAAGTATATTCCACTAAAAGCGTTCTGCATCGATCGAAACAAATGGTAGTCGGAAAAGGCAATTTTAATAAGGCAACCGAATCATAATTTCCCGTCCACTTTTTTCCAATAGTGTTGACGTAGGACTACGTCTTTCATTTCTATACCGGAGTGTAAAATCAAAGTTTCGAAAACGAAAGCGTTACAGCGGAGACCGAGATTTTGAGCGTGAATAGCTCCTGAACAACTGAACGAAATGGTATGATAAACATTTCATTCAAAAGATAAAATGTCTACGCGTTATATACATTTGTAATTTTTGATCCAAAAACTTGATTCAATAGCCTTAAAATTGCTTTCAAAACAGGCTATTGAAATCACCAATCGGTATATAAGCGAGCGCCGCTCGGAAATCCACTCAGTTGTGATTGCGCAACGATTGAGGTACGATCGCTGGAATGAATGGATGTTTCCCTAACACATACTTGGAGACTTGGAACCATGGAACATGAGGAAATCGGCATTGCAAAATAGATGCAAGCTGCGGGTGCTTTTGTACTCGTTTGCGTTTCTGCAGATCGGAATGTTTCCCTAACACAGATTTCAAAACCATTGAGCCTGGGGAAATCGGCATTGCAAAATAGATGCCCGACTATAACTGCTGGTGCTTTTGTAGTCGTTTGCGTTTTTGCATATCGGAATGTTTCCCCAGCACAGATTCAAAAACATGGAGCATTGCAAAATGGATGCAAATCGCGGGTACTTTTGAACTTGCTTGCATTTTTGCAAACCGGAATGTTTTTTTCCAATACTGATTACGAAACCAAGAAGTTGACATTGCAGATATATGGAAGTCGGCAGTACTTTTACACCTCAATGCATTTTTACACTCCGGAATTCATTTCCTAACACGGTATACAAAAGCGGGTACAAGTGCAACGCTTTGGCTCGGTTATTTAAGACTGCATTGGAAGATATCTCTTCATTTCGCCAGTTCATTGAATTTCTACGCATACCGTTCGATGATTAGGCAAAATGTTGATAACTATTTGCTGCGATAACTACTACCAGAATGCATGAATTGACCTAAATTGGGATTTGTTTGCAATTGAATTCGTAAATTGTTTCATTCATTAGTTTAATCAATACACACAAAAGATAGCTCTGCGCAGCGGCGATATCGTACATCCGAAGTGCGATTATTGCTAATTGAAGGAATACAAATGATTACTAAACCAACGGCAATCCTACGTCAACCTTGCAGTTATATCAGAGGTATAACCCATCCATAGTTTTTTTTTTACTCGAACAGCAACATGAGGCCAAGCGTTGTCTTGATGGAATATTATCGACTCGTGTCTGGTCACATAATATGGACGTTTTCGGCCATAGCTCACCTTAAACAGATAAATTGTTGCCTGTAGAAGACTCCGTTGATTGTTTGACCAGGTTGACTCTGTTGGTTCCACCAAATGCAGAGCATTATTTTGGCCAGTAACGAAATGACCCATTTGAACGATGCCAAAAAGACTTCATTTGAGCTGTTTAAGAAACATTTCGGACATACCAAATTGCCATTGTCGCTGTCTTTCGTTTTCGATTCATATGGAACATAATTTCCTTGTTTATGGATGTATCCTGCGAGTCGTTAAGAAATAGCTTGTCGAGATACTGCCAATTATTCTCTAAGCTCTGTTTGCTCTGTTTGACACGAATCTTGATCGAGAGATGTCTCTAATGGTTCGTCTTCAAACTGTTTCGGTTGACCCGGATGTCTTTTGTCTTTAACACTTACATCATCTTGTAATTCCCTTCCCTACAAAATCTATCCGGTGATGCAGAGTCACCATAAACAAACAAACATTCGATACGCTTCAGCTGGGTTTCTTCCCAATAGAAACGAAAAATCACAACTTCCCGCAAATTGCACTTATTTGCAACGAAAGTCGACACTTTAAACGCAGTAAAAATTGAACTTGTTGTGCAAAGCTCAGTGATTTGAAAACAATATTTGGTTGACAGGAGTCGAAACTTCGCGATTCAGCAAAAATCATCTGTCGCCGTCGACTATTTATAGCACCTAAAGCCATCAGTGCACCCGTGGCAGAGTGGTTAGCGTCTCTCATTATTATGCCGGGAGTTCGGGTTCGATTCACGTTCTGGCCGAGGGATTTTTCCGTCAAAGAAATTTCCTTCGACTTGCACTGTGGTCACGCGTATTCTAGAGCTTGTCCCTCGGAATACGTGCAAGGTGTGTTATTTGGCTTAAGAAATCTCAATTAAGTATTAATAAATGACCACTAGTTATTGCATACGTTGAGACGCCATTCAAAAAGAAGCCATCTTGTGAAAGCGAAATGAATTAGCGAAAGAAATGAATAATATTGGGTTGGGGAAAAAGTAATTCCTTTTTTTTCGGTAGCTGGCTGTAGTGATCGATATCTCGCGTAATATCGGTCATACAATTTCAGGTTAAGGCTCGTTGTGAAGGTGACATTTCACACTAAACAAATTCCCTTGCTGTTTTTAGTTTGTTCCATTCAGTTGTGAGTTACAGGGTGTGAACAAAGAGAAAACTCGGTACATTTTACACTTTTTCTTTTATAATGGCGAAAATACAAGCCGGTCTGGCTGAAATTGTAAATAGTGTTTATGGTGCCGATACAGTAACAGTTAAATACGTGCAATACATTTTGACGTAGGACTACGTCTAACCGGAAGATATAGGGGGTGAAATGGAAATCTAGGCACTGAACAAGTAGGAAAAAATGCAAGATTTGGAACGCTTATAACTCGAGCATTTCTCAATAGATCGCAAAGGTTTTTGCATCAATTGATAGGAAATATATCTACGCATCTATCATAACGAATAACATTTCATTTTTCTTGAGATAAATAATTGAATAATTGTGAAATATCAAGCATTGTCAAAATGCACTATGTGCCCATTTTTGATTGGTCCATTTTGTGCTCCTCAAATCGTACCGACCAAAACGGGCAACCAGAGCAGCAGCGAAATAGAATGAAGCACGATTGGAAAGGAAAAAGAAAAAAATGAACGAAACATTGGTCGCAGTCTCACACATGCGTAATTCTCGAGCCAGCCAGTCAGCTTAACAATCCCCGCTCCGCTGCCGTAACGATCATTCTCATTCAAACCGTACACCACATCGGTTCGCATCACAACACATGAACAAACCAACCCAAGCAGCCATGTCTGGACATGGCAAAGGAGGAAAAGTGAAGGGAAAGGCAAATCCCGCTCGAACCGTGTTTAGTTTCGGCCGCCGAAGTGATCGAGTTAGCTGGCAAAGCTGCTTGCGACGATAAGAAAACCCACATTCGGAACAGAACACATTCGGTTCGGTGGACATCAAGACAACAGGCAGTTGCAGCGAGTGACGAGTGGCAAACGCAATCGCAAAACGGCATCAGGTAGCAGAATAAAAAAGTTTGTTCTTTATACAAATCCAGAACAAGGCGGCATCGAGGGCGTTCGAAATGGTTTTTTTCAAAACCACGAGTACTAAGTTTTCTAAATTGGAACCATTCCATAAAACAAGGCGCTTTTCAGGGCCATTAAACCTTCCAAAAAAGAGTTTAGGAAATGCAGTTCAATGCTTTCTAAAACATTATCCAAAATAGTAATAAAACACAAATTGATTTTTTCATCATTTGTTTGCCAGTATCTGATGAGTATGTGAATTTGGCAGTTGTTCTGAGCTTATTGATAGTTGGGGACTTTCCTGATTATTCAATTTTCACCAATTCTTAAATTGTTTCCAGATTGAAAGTACAGTAATTTACAATTAGTTCGACATTTAGCTAATTGGACGGACATGTAATGCGACTTATTTAGTTGGACATTTTCGTAAACATAGAGATCCAAATTATGACCCCACATTGAAAGTCGACACTGTACCACTGTCATCGCAAATGTTCAATTACAGGTTAAAATCGGCTCCAATGCGACACTGAGTGGCGCTTCGGCACGTCGCATTAAATATAATTTACTCTGTTGCCCCTCTAACCTCGAGTAAACCGCGAGTAATCGGTCGAAACCTACTAAACATAGATTTAAGTTGAAATTCTGTAAAAACAAATCATGAATTAGTGGCTCCGCAAAGCTCATGCGATTGAGCCTTACAAATAAATGAATTGGAAAAAAAAATATAATTTACTGAACAACATGTCACAAGCTGGATGGGAAGAAATTTTCCAACTGTGAAAGCTGTGGCGAGTGGCAAACGCAATAGCTAAACAGGAAGGTTTAACAGAACAAGATGGGAATATCGAGTGATAACAAAAACACAACACCAAAGGTTCTTTTCAGAACCATCAACATATTCATAAAGAGTAAACAGTAAACTAATCCATTTTTCAGGTAGATAGGTAGGTATTCACGTAGGAGAAGAAAATAAAACAATATATTTAAAAAATATATTTAACAAAAGCTGTCCCCTTTGTATAGTCCTACGTCACTCCGGTTATGTCCCCGACATTACCCACCCGTCTTTTTTGTTTCAATTTATTTTTTCAAGGTTTTTTTTATTTTTTAATTTTTTTTCAGATCTCAACAAATGGATCATTTAAAGCCAGGAACGTACAAAATTGGTTAACAGAAGAGGTGTTGTGTTCCATCAGGACAACGCAAGTGTCACACAGCTCCGGGAGCTTAATTGGGATATTTTAATGCATTCATGAAATAATGGACCATATAGTCCAGACCAGTCTTCCGAAAAACACTTACACATGTCCACGCGATGTGAAAATTTCATGTTTTTGTTTGAATTCGAACATGATTCTCGCTAGTGTTGAGTGTCTATCCCCAACACGAACAATGATACACAAACATAGACATGTGAAAACAAACACGATGTTTATAATTCAAGAACATCATGTACAAACATATCATCCGATGTCGCAGTATTCGTTGCTTTCGTTTCGTTTCTTTTCATACACGGAAAGAAATTATTCATCCCAAAACATTTCTTCGTAGAATACTTTTTCACAGAAACGAACTTGAAATTTAGTTCGCATTTCAAAAATTGCACGAACTAAGAGGCTATAAGTTCATGCACCAAAATATATATTTTTATTAAGGCTCATATGGCGTCAGCCTAACGGGGCCGGGAGTTCAATATTTTGACAATGTTTGCTTACAACTAAAGGGTGTGTCACATCAAATTGCATCACGGAAAAAACGCTGTAGAAATTCGCCCAGTAGACCGATCCTTTTGAAAATTTTAGACAGTAAAATAAAAACTATTAAACAACTTTTGGCATTTTCTTTTTATTCATACTTCGAGCCCAAGCCCGTAAGCACGCACCTTCCTCTTTACCCCGTCCATAAGGTTCTGTACAACGTCAGGTTGTAGTTTTTTTTTAACAGAAATCCATTTTCTCTTGAAGTCCGCCTCCGATTTGACAACTTTTGGGTTCTTCCGGAGGGCCTGCTTCATAATCGCTCAATATTTCTCTATTGGGCGAAACTCCGGCGCGTTGGGCGGGTTCATTTCCTTTGGCACGAAGGTGACCCCGTCGGCTTCGTACCACTCCATCACGTCCTTTGAATAGTGGCACGAAGCGAGATCCGGCCAGAAGATGGTCGGGCCCTCGTGCTGCTTCAATAGTGGTAGTAAGCGCTTCTGTAGGCACTCCTTAAGGTAAACCTGCCCGTTTACCGTGACGGTCATCACGAAGGGGGCGCTCCGCTTTCCGCAAGAGCAGATCGCTTGCCACACCATGTACTTTTTGGCAAACTTCGATAGTTTCTGCTTGCGAATCTCCTCCGGAACGCTGAATTTGTCCTCTGCGGAGAAGAACAACAGGCCCAGCAGCTGACGAAAGTCCGCTTTGACGTAGGTTTCGTCGTCCATTACCAGGCAATGCGGCTTCGTCAGCATTTCGGTGTACAGCTTCTGGGCTCGCGTCTTCCCCATGTTTTGCCTTTCGTCGCGGTTAGGAGCCTTCTGAACCTTGTATGTACGCAGGCCCTCCCGCTGCTTGGTCCGCTGGACGAATGAACTTGACAAATTCAGCTTATTGGCGACATCCCGGACCGAACTTCTCGGATCACGTCTAAACGCGCTTGTGACCTTTTTCACTGACGGAGCATCCATTTTTGCCGTTCTTCACCTTCCGGTCGATGGTTAGGTTCTCGAAGTATCGTTTTAGTACTCTGCTGACCGTGGATTGGACGATTCCCAGCATCTTACCGATGTCCCGTTGTGACAACTCCGGATTCACGAAATGAGTGCACAGGATTAATTCACGACGCTCTTTTTCGTTCGACGATATTTTTCCAAATTTACGAAAAATTGACAGTGAAGCATGGCCAACGTGATCTATACACTCTTATCTGATTATAAGCGAAAGCTGAAGATATAATTCCTAAAAATTAAATTTCTACAGCGTTTTTTCCGTGATGCAATTTAATGTGACACACCCTTTATGTTAGTAATATGTAACCGATTACTCGCGGTTGGCTCGAGGTTAGTATTACAAGTGTTCTCATAATTGGGATGTTGCAGTCTTCAGTGCTCTGTACGTGTGCCCGACATGGGATACTTCCTATTGGGATGCAGCTGACCGTTAATCAGCAACGACCCCCTAGTCTGCACCCCATATCTAGCGTGGTGCGTCTTTTTCGACTCGAGGAATCCAAGATAGAATGATCACTAGCCGGCGCAATCATCAGCTCGTGTAGAGTTGTCATGAGCGGTACAACCTTTGGCTCTTGTTGAATCATCAGTGGACTGCACAACCTTCGGCCCGTGTATCTGTAAAGAGTGTGTGTATGTATTGCCGCGACTAAGTAAAAGTTTATAGATCGTTCATGCACATTTTGCAAGTCTGATTAAATAATCCTTGGTTTCGTTCAAAGAAAACATTCTCTGAATAGAAAGAAGCTTTCTATTTTTTTTGCGTGCATGTTGGCAATTAAAGTCTGGGGAGCCGACTGCATAGCGGGCGACGTCGTACAAATGCTGACCAAAAAAATAAATACCCAAAAATTAATTTTAGATGCAACCTTCAGCGGCACACTGCAGAACCAGCAGAAAAATTTCAGCGGCTAAAACACACCATTAATTTCTCGATGTTATCACAAACTGAATGAAGGAAAAAACTAAAAGCTACACTTACACTGTACTACATATGCTATTTATGTGTGCATGCGATTGCATCATCCTTTCTTCTCCTCTTCTCCGCTCGATTCATAGCTCGGGTCGTCGCGAGCAAGCAGTATTAGCCATTTGTATTCAAAGATCCAGCCAAAATTGTTGCTCCCGTGGTCGAGTGGTTAGCATCACGCCTAACATGTCACTGCTGAATAATTCAATTTTAGTACTTGTTCAAATAGCTAATAATAGCGAATGTTACATGAATTCAATATATAAATTGATGCGTGCACTAAATAATGATATCAAATGTGAAAAACTCTCATATCAATCGATGTTTATTTTGTTCAGAACAGAAAAAGAGGTTTATTTTATTTGCCCAATATTTTTTATGAAGCACCCATTGTCATGAAAGGAAAGCATTTTTTCCATGTCAACATACCAACACACCACGCGTTGAGTGGTGTCCGATTCGCTTCTTCTACTCTACGCACTGCCGGTGCTTGGGGTGAAAATGCAAGAGAAACTGTACACCATGTTCGAACATCATGTGAAACATTGGGATTAAACATCGTATGTCCAAACATACCACGAATACAAACATGTCACATTTTCTAACATAGGTACGAAAAAATCATGTTTGTACTCAAACACAAAACTGTGAACAGCAGCGTGGACATGTTTATTCCGGACGCATTGTTTTTTGTGAAACATGGAAGACTGGTTCGGACCTTTCATCAGGCGATTATAACCTTTTCTTGCATTGCAAAACTTCCTGAATGATAAGAAATTGGGATCAAGAGAAGATTGTAAAAATATATTGCTAGAGTTTTTCGCCAACAAGGACCAATACTTCTATGAGAGAGGCATCATGAAGCTGGCAACATGTTTTACAACAAAATGGTGCATATTCGACCCAAATCGGAAAAAGTTTTGAATTTCACACAAAAAAATGGATTATTTTTCCCCAACCTAATATATTTGATATTTTTTAAACTAGATACTAGATTTTTTAAACTGATATTTTTTTTTATTTTTTTGTCCAAATTACCCATCCACAGAAACCATCGCGAGGAGTTTGAAAAATACATATTTATTGAAAGTTGGTCATTTCCATTAGAATGTGCATTTAAATAGCATTCATCGCTTGAAAGCTGGTATGGAATAGAAATTTTTTAGCAAGTGACGTTTTAAATAAACGAATAAGCTTATAATTTTTTCATTTCGGAACTTGTATTTGAGGCATAGGATCGGTTAGAGAATTATTTGGGAAAAAAATATAAAAAGACAACATTTTTAAAAGTACACATTTACTGGGTTATATATGCACCAAATCGTATATAATGTTTCATCATCTCAATACAACAGCTTGAGGATTTCATTTCCTCAAAACTTGTTTGGTTTCCCGTACAAAAATTGGTCAAGGTGCTGCCCAGTGAACATTAAATCCTATAACTTCGATGTTTTAAGTCGTATATAAAGTGGAATCGAATCACAATCGTGTATAATTTCTATCAAAATATACATCGTGTATATCTAAAATGCCATTCAACGAGAAAAGCTCGACTTTATCCATCACGACAGATTTAGTCGTAATTCCGTATAACAAGCATCGGTTTTATGATATACACTATCGTAAAATCTAACCAATTGCTTTCATCCCAGCAAACATTAAATCGTATAACTAGCGTATATGCAGCATAATATATCCTAATTTTTGACAAATATGTGATGCGCCTAACTGGCATATATATGCAAAAGTGAAGGTGATATACATTATGGTGTCAATGAAAATGGTCATCTCGAATTTCCAAAAGTTAATCCATAAAAAAAATGTTCACCACCTCGAAAAAAACACCCTATGCAAAACATCAGCTCAATCGGACTCAAGGAAGAGTGGCGCAAAGTGGTCAAAGTTTAAGTTTTTTGAAAATCGAAAAATCACCCAAGGGGGAGTAAAGGAAGTCGGGGTTTTCGAAAAAGAAATTTTGTCTTAAAATTGCATGAAACGTCGAGATCTATTGTCATCTCGAAAAAAAATTTTAACGTAGGACTACGTCTATCATTTCTATACCGGGGTATAAATTAGAAGTTCCGAAAACGAAAGCGTTACGCCGGAAACCGAGATTTTGAGCGTTAATAGTTCCTAAACAATTGAACGAAATGGTATAATAAACACTTTATTCGAAAGATAAAATGTCTACGTGTTACTTTTTGAATCAAAAACTTGTTTCAATAGCTTTAAAATTGCTTTCAAAACAGGCTATTGAAATCATAAGCGAGCTGCGCTCGGAAATCCACTCAGTTATAATTGAACAACGATTGGAGCATGTTGTCGCTGTTGTGGTGAACGGTGTCACCAAGAGCCTGTTTGTACACATTAGGCCAGAAGAAAATCCACTAGGAGGATAGTGATGCCACTGAGAAGGTGACCAAGAAAGTAACAGCATCGAAAATTGGTTCCGCTTGAGGCATCGGAGCAGCCGCCACACACACACATACACGCGCGTAACTCTTTTTGTTTGGTGGTTATCGAGCAATCGAGAAGAATCCGGAAAGATGTCATCGTTGCTGCAAAATAATCTGCCAGTTCCTCTTGGAATTGAAAATTACATTCAAGCGAAAGAGTTTATTTTAATGTTAATGTTTCTTGTTTTGTTTTGTTTTTGTAATTGTTTGTAATGTTTTGTAATGTTTTGTAATTGTTTTCGCTAATGTTGGCTGCCATCGATGACCGTACGTTTCATGCCGTTACCCGAAGTGCTACCAGTATCAACAATTCATATAATTCTGAAATGCATTTCGTTTCGTGATTTGTCAATCAAGTGCAATTAACACGAAAGCTTCTTAAGATTATAAGGCAAAATGCAAAATATTAGATCATTTTGGACTTCATTTACTATTGTCGCAGATGTCGAAATTTAAGTTTGTTTTTAGTTTTATTGAGTTCCATTGAATGTTTTTAGATCGAATTGTGTGGAACCTATATTTCGTAGCGATTTACGTAACCAAACTTCACCAGGCGAATGGTTCTATTGATACCGTGTACCGAATGATATTTTAGATCAGCGACTCAAGTGGTGGCGACTAAGTGGCGGCACATTTTTTCGGAGAACCCAATAGATTTATGGTAAATTCTAGTCGGAAGACTATTAATCGAGCTTGTGCTTGGGTAGATTGTGCAATTCATAGTTGCTCTCCGTGATTGACCTGAACCAATCAAATTGCACAAAGAACACACAGAATGACTCTTGGGACTAGCAAATCATTCTAGTTGTGCAATTTTCTCTAATCGACGATATGCACTTAACCTGAGAAGGTCACCGAGGAAATTCTTTTGAACTCGCTTAAACTGACTATGTGTTTCGATGTTCGTCACTTCTATTATCTTTTGCGGCAGAAACTCTCCTTATGTATCCTGAGAAGGAAAACTCGTGAAATCAATTGGAGCGTTACTATGTTCTACTCTTTATCGCGCGTACTTTTATCGGACTGCAGTCCGATATAGAATTCCGTTAACCATCAGGAGTACTTTTAATGGGACTCCTATCGCGACGGTTTTTTACTGGTAACCTAAAAAGGTAACCTAGAGGTGAATTTTCATTCAATACGTTTAGTCGGAAGACTATTAATCGAATTTCAAAACAAAACGTGAAGAAATCAAATAATTTTTCATAAAGATAACAAGAAGGATAGCACATGTAAGGGAAAAGGGGGAAATTAGGACCACCTAAGCAAATCGCGTAATATTTCCAAACCAATACGGTTTAAATAAAAAATGTCACATTGTATAGTAAGCTACACTTGTTTTCTCTCAATCAATAATGTTGAATCATTATATCAAGCTTCAAATTACCAAATATATCATAGAATAAAAGAGATGGTTTTTGGACATCATTAAATTTGATGCGGGGTGATTTGGACCATCTGTGGGGTGATTTGGACCGTATGTGGGGTGATTAGGTCCAGTGTGTGTTTCATCGAAAAAACATACTTATGTTTGTGTAAAGTATTTTGGGATAATGTTACAATCAAAAACAGTGTTCTGGGATCGATACCAGGTGTCTTGTCCAGATTCCAGACCAGAGAAATTGGATTGATACCATCTCGGATTCCACATGGTTCTTTACACTGTTTTTCGAGCATTTTCAAACACTTTCGACACTTTAAACACACTTGGTCAAAGAAAATCCGTTCTTGATGGCCTGCGTTGCTCTTTCAAGCTCTCTCTTCTTCCAACGTTCTCTGCCCATCCTCCAAAGACCAAAGAACCAAAGCCAAAGAAAAACCTCAAATCTGTAGGACCAACTCACCCCATAAAAACGCGTCCATGTTACCTCACACAACATGCAAAAATTAAAATACAATTAATTTAATTTATTGTTATCAAACTTACAGTTTCGCTGCATCAAATTGTTCCTCTTCTGTAGGCGAGCAGAACTTTACAACACAATACAAGAAAAGTTTGTTAAATCAGCGGGAAAAACCTTAAAACCACGATCGGAAAATTCACATTTTTTGACAATCAAAGTGCTTGCTGTGTTCATGCTATCATTTCCTTCCACCTGTCGAATTTTACCAAAGTTTTTTTACGTTAGTTACATACGGTTCATTATTGAAAGAAGATGACATTATAAAAAATCCAAGTTGAGCCATACTTTTTAAGATAATGGGCTGGTCCAAATCACTCCGTATGTCCAACTCACCCCGTGTTACCCTACGACAAACGATAAAAACTTTCCGTGACAAAATCGAGACCATACTCTATTTCATTATCGTAATTCAGATATAATCAGAATCAGATTAATTTTTAAATAATTTCTTCTAGTGCATGTCAGAAGAATGTTTGGAGTAGGGCTCCGACCTAAACGGCAATTAAACTAGGAGCTCCCGCTCTGGATACCACTGATGATGACGGTTCTGTTTCAAGCCATCAGCAGCAAACGTGGACAACCCTCCAAATAAAGTAATATATCAACACGGTTATAAAGCACTTTTATGGACTCATTGCCAATCATCACTATTGAGTCGTCGTCGTGGCCAAAAGAGATAAAAATAACAATTCCCCAGTTAACCACCGGGCCCGGCATTCGGTGCGAACTCCATATCCAGCAGTAACAAACTACAAACATTTCATCAAGTTCGCATGAGAAGCAAACATATGCTCACATCATCAATTACAAACTAAATGAAGTTTTTTCCTCCCCCTCAGTCGAACCCCATTCCATCACTATACTCGCTGGCATCCTGGATCCTCCTATTAACCTAGGCGATACCGGTGAGTATCTCCGCCCGAAGGAAAAGAAAGCAAGTTCAGCGGAGCGGATGCTGCAAATGGAGTAACAAGAAAATAATTAAACAACAATATAGTTGCATTCGCTCTCTGTTTCTCGCTGCAAAAACGGTAACCAGGAACCAGCGCTGTTTCGCTAGAGAGCAGCAACGATTCTCCGGTGTACCATATTTCGTTACATGTCATTTCCTAAGATAAATTGAGAAAATCCCCTCAAGCATCGTTGCGTGAAATGGTATCAATCTCGAAATCTCGAAATGTGTGCGAACATGTAGGTACATGTAGCTTTACACCTTTCGAACCACAGCCGCAAGTGACTCCGAGTGATGAGTTGGCACTTTATGGGCCCAACCGCGTTTCGGAAAACTTTATCGCCGAAACACCGCTCGAGAGCGAGAAGACGATGACGGGCTAGGTGTGCACACTAATGAAGAATTGCTCATTAAGTGGGGGGGCAAATTAATGGTCTTTTGTGCGCCTGCAAAGAGGCCCTGCTTTGGTCAAAGTTTTTGGCCCCGCCAGAACCGGAGGGCCACTAGAATTGCCGCAGACGTGACTTGGTTGGAAAATGGCACTTTCGCTAGTAATTGCAATAGTTGATGATCAGTGCTTGCCGAACCGTATCGGCATCTCAATGTGATGTTTGCTCACAAATGTGTCTCGATAGTGTCCACTATATCGGAGGCCTAGTCTAGGTCTGAAGTCTGAACGAAATGAAACCCCCAATCAATTTGAACCGATCTGAGGTTTTCTCAAACTACCAACTATGACCAGACATCGTTAGGAAATAATTCCCAAATTGCGTTAGAATCACAGTGTTAATGAAATAGTGATAGCAAATCTCGCTTATAAATTGCCTCAAAAAAACGCCGCTTCCAGACGCAGGCGAGGACCGCAATATTTCGCTGATTATTCAAATGAATTTCTACGTTGTCTTCTCAACCCCTGAAATAGCTCCCCTCCCTCAAAAACAAAGTCACAGCTAGTTGGGCAAAGTTTTCCTTTCATCCTGCGGCACCCTCTGATGAGCGGGTCTTGATATCATTCCCCCGCCAGCCAACTGCTTCCAGCATCCTTCTTGGATGAAGTAATTAAAAATGATAATTTCTTTCTTATGTCCATTCAGCAAGAAAACGCTGCGTTGCCTGGTGGGGGACTGCGCGAAAAGCGACCGTACCCAAGGTTGCCAATTGTTCCTCTGGGTGTCTGTTCGTTGCGATGTCGAACTGAGCGCAACATGGCTCTGGAAACTACTTATCCCGCCAGTGGCGCCACCACAGATCGTCTGTGTGTTTTGTTCAGTTGTTGTTTGCTGGGCTGCTCGTCGCAAATGCAACGCAAACTACGGGCTCTTCGCCCGGATTAGATTGGACTGAGATTGCTATCTGAGGACGTGAGCAAATCAGTGCCTCGTAACGAGTTTGTAAATTACCCCATAACAGCATTCGCCGAATTGTTGTTTAAAAGTTGTCACCCGAGACAATAAGGTTTGTGGGATTTCTTGTCTAATTTTGGTTATCACAGCAATAAAAGGTGAAAGCATTTTTTTTCTGTTCAACTTAACTCTTCAGTTCAATCGAAAACACAGATTAAATCCAAATGTGGAAAAATAGTCTTTTATTCATTATTGATGAATTGTTTCTGCTATCGGATAAATTGATTTTAATCTATGTATTTTCAAAACATTTATTTTAGAATGATACAGTTTTATTGCAATCCCGTGACTTTGTGAAAAGATGGAAATACTTGCAAATTTTCACTGATGTGATCTGAAATGGACTTTTTTTACCGATGTTGCCGAATGTACCGTTCTGAATCATATTTCGGTCACTCTGTAATAATAACTTTAACTGCTGAATGCCCTGATGACATAACTATAAAATTAATATCACAATTGATTCTTTAGAGTAACCCTTTAGGTATATCATCTAGGCACTGAGCATTTCTAGTTATCATTACAGAGTGTCCGAAATATCATTCAGAACGGTACCCATTTATGAAAATAATTTCACGGAATTTCGATCTCTTGCGAGCAAATCAAAGGTATTCAGGTAAGCTATCAAAGTAAATACTAAGCTGTGTTTTAAATGTCTTCTTTTCATCCCTTTGCCCTTTATAAGGCCGTGGAAACTAGGCAACGAATCGACTTCAACTCCAAAGAACATAATCCTTACATGAGGAAGAACACATATGTACCTTTGATACAAAAAAAAACAACAATTGCAACAGTTGAAAAAATTTAAAAATTTAAAAAAGACACAGGAGGGTAGTGTTCAAGTCACGACCGCATAGTTGACGTAGAATTCAGTTAGGATATCTGTTGCATGCTGATTTTGAGTATGTTTGAAGAGTTACATAGCTAAACTCTTCAATAATTATTTGGTGGCCCTGAAAAGGGTCGTTCTGTTTAGTTGTTGGGTATTGTTTGTTCACTCCACCAGTGTTTACAACCGAGTGATTATGACAGAAGCTTAGTAATTAGTCGTTGGATGGTGCGTATCACGATGAAAACAGTCCGTGGCCATAGACGAGATGCTGCCTGTGTTCTGTATGGATAAAATATAGAAAAATGAACTCACCAATGTAATACAAGATAATTATCAATATTGAACAAAATTATCAATTTGTCTCAACAGTAAAACATGTTACTTTAGGTTTTGATGAGTGGTCGATAGTTCGTGTTTACATAATCACATCACTTACCTCAGTGACTCGTGATTCTTACCTCTTCCCACTAATCACTATCCCTTCAATGATAAACGCTAGGGATCCACGCTATAGAGGCGACCCTTCTGGCCTTCGGGCGGCGGATATGTTAGTATGATATTCGCCGCCCGAAGGCCAGACATACAGTCACCAGGTCCTTCCCTTCCCCTGGTGACTGTAAGGACGGGGCCGTCGTTGTTGTTGACTATTAAAAGCTCAAATCTCCGAAACATGCACAATGAGAACGATTTGCTACTCCCAAGCGTCATTTAGTGTGTTCTTAGTGCAATTTCGCTGGTTCAGGTAAATCACGGAGAGCAATTACGAAGTGTACAGTCTACACAAGCTCAAGTTCAGTAAAAATGAAATGGAAATGGTAATTCTCTTTTATAATATTTTATAATTTTGCAATGCCGTTTTCCCCAGGCACCTTGATTTAGAAATCTCTGTTAGGGAACACATTTCGGTGGGAACAAAAGTTCCCCCTTATTCCATGTATTTTCAATGTCGATTTCCGCCAGGCACCTCGGTTTTTATGTCTCTGTTAGGGAACACATTTCGGTGGGAACACAAGTTCCCTCTACTTTGATGTATTTGCAATACCGTATCTTCAATTTCGACCAATCAGAACGAGGTATTTCCGTTTGGAGATTGTACAATTGTTTGATCGTTAGTTTTATATAACATATTATTTTATTCATTGTGATGAACTGTTATGGAGTGCTCAGATCGATTGATACAAATATCTCGTAAATCCATCAGGAAATAACTGTTATGGAGTGTCGAAATCGATTAACGTAAAAATCTCATCAATCCATCATGAAATGATTGAGCGATAAGCATTTAAAATTGGACAATTTTCACGATGTTCCCGATTTTAGATTTTCAATTTGTACCCCAATATGTTACCGAAAGACGTAATCCTACGTCAAAACTGTTCCAATAGTTTATTTTTTAACAAAGGTAAATATGTGTTTCTCATAGATTATGTTAGATTATGTTCTCTGAAGTTGGAGTCGATTCGTTGCCTGGTTTCCCCGGCCTTATATAGGCTTCAAAAGTTGGAATTAAGGAAATTTCTTGTCGAAATGAACGATTTCATCAAGTGGTACTTAATTACTTTTTCAAACATTGAAGGGTTCAGAAAAACTAAAAAAAAACATGCGAATCGGAGCTTTTGCAAATCAAGCAAACGACAAGTGTTGATCAAAGGTTTTAGGATCAAAAGTACTAAGTCTCAAATCATACATTCAATGCGCAAGCCTTGCTGGAATCATGATAAGAAATTGTGATTTGAAGAAAAAACAATAATCTGAAATTCATCGTTAACACACACCGTTGATACGACTCTCTCCGTGTTTCTATTCAATCACCCTAACGTTCCCAACGATGTATTACTTGCGACACTTTTATTAGCACTTAGTTCAGATTTCTTTGTCAAGCTTCATGCGTTGAATATATTCTGTCAGTAGGGTTTCTGCAATAAATTCTCTGCAAGTGGGAAAAAATTTGGATGAAAGCTGTGTATGAAAAGAAACTTATAAGAAAATAATTAAGTTGGGGTTAGGTATTCAAATGAACCGAGTAAAAATTTTCATCCTTATTTTAATAATTTGAGATATCTTTAGAGTCTGTTAATCTACTATAGAATAAATTACTTGATTGCGCAAAACGATTGAGTTTGAGTCAATGAGAAGAATTCTGTTGCAGTCAGTCGCTCCTGCTAGCATGTTTCATAGTCTTAGAAGCGTTGATCTAAAGCCCTGCTTCGTGTTTCAGTCAGATAAGCAACCTAGACTTACTGAAAATCCTGCCCCGCGTGTTCAAGCTCGCTCTCCGCATAACACCTTCCAGCGCCACGTTGAAGAGCAAACAGAAGAGTCCACCGCCTTGTCGAAGTCCCCTGTGAGTCTCAAATGATTCCGACAGTTTACCTGAGATCCGCACACCGTTCATCGTTGTCTGAATCAGTCTTGTCAGCTTTCGGGAAAAGCCGAAAAGTTTCCATAGCTGTCGTCGGTCGATAGTATTATATGCGGCCTTGAAATCGACGAAGATGTGGTGTGTAGAGTCCTGACTCTCGAGGCACTTTTGTAGAATCTGTCACAGTGTTAAAATCTGGTCCGTCGTCGAGCAACTGGGCATGAATCCGGCCTGATAACTTCCCACAAATCTACTTACTACTGGCGATAGACGGCGAAAGAGGATTTGAAACAAAATCTTGTTGGCACCGCTCAGGATCGGGATTGCACGATAGTTCCTACAATCAAGCTTGTCACCTTTTTTATAGATGAAGTAGATTACCCCGTTCTTCCATTCCTCCGGTAGCTGTTCTGTGTTCCAGATCCTGGCTACCAACCGGGGCATACACTCTACAATTTTTCCCGGATCTCCCTTGAAGAGCTCCGCTATGAGGCCATCCTTACCAACTGCTTTGTGGTTTTTCAGCTGATTAATGGCCACCTTAACTTCACCCATCATCGGGGGTGATACGCCATCGTTGTTCACTGCACCGGTGTTGTCTTCCTCAACGCCGTCTTGGTCTCCTGTCTGCGCGCGGTTCAGGTGTTCAACGTAATGCTGCCTCCACCTTTCGATCACTTCGCGTTGTCGTCAAGATGCAGCATCCAGTTCGTCTACCCCCGGTAACGCGACTTCAAGACGCTGCGTGTATGTTGCGATTGGCCAATCACCCGTTTCTCCCCCATCCCGATGAAAGCTGTACCCAGCTCGTGTGTGCACAGCTCATTTTAAAGTCCTCGCTGGCACGAAAATAGTGAGCAGCCGCCTCTGACATGGGGAACAGACACTGTTTTGAGCCGCACCTCCATGGTGAACAGACGCTCGGATAGGCTCCCTTCCCTGTCGGCATTCGACCAAGATTCCACAGAGGTTGGCTACCCGATAACTGCCCAGCATTTTTTTTTGCATCCATAATAAATTGCCATTTTTGTGAAATGTGACGGATGAACTTAAAATGATATGAACGTGTGCGTACAAAATTTAATATGCTGGATACCTGGCATTCACTTTAAGCATTCTAGTATGAATCTCCGTGGAGTTCATGATCTGGTCACAACAACTTGCGCAAGGCTATGTTCTGTACAATTCACGTTATTTGCATTTGTCTTTTTATTGCAAAATAGCACAGTTGCAAGATAATGAAATCGTGGAGCGATCAATAGATTGTAGACTATCATTTCATTTCCAATGTTCAAGAATTTATTTGTTTTACAGAGCACACCATGTTTTGGATGCTTTCTTTAAAGAATAATTAATGTGCTCGTCAAAATGCTCGAAAATATTTGATTAATGTTGATCTCTCCACTCCTATCAATAATCAATATCAATAACTATCGATGAAAACATTCTTTCTGTCTATAACCTGTTTCAATGTTAGGAGAATCCAATTGAGATCAACTTCAAAAGAGTATTTTTCAAAACCCAAACTGTTTATTCACCAATACCCAGTTTTCCATCATATGTTCCAATTGTTGATCTTTGAAACAGAATATTTTCATCACAACTTAATGTAGATGTCTTCATTGCTGCACGGATCATTTACTTTTATTCTTTTCTACTGCTTATTCGGTTCACACTGAATTGCACTCATTTCATATTGAATGATTTTATTTTTGGGAATTTTTCAATTCACAGACATAAATATTTCTCCATACTATGTACGGGCTTCTTTTTTCCAAAACTGCTTATGCGTTTAGCTATTAATAAGTAATAGGTATGCCCTAAACGTCGTAACTGTAAAAAGAATGTCAATGTATGCATTCTTTTCCAGCTCATAATGGCCACTAGTTACCCCATCTCTTTTTCATTGAATAAAAAGCCCTCTAACAAGGCCCCTGCAATAATAACACACACAACCATGATGGGCTCAAAATACGACGCACCATTGGCAAGACCATTTCGCATGAAAAATTACTTTTTAATCGATTATGTTCGTTCCCAAATTTATTTCTATTTATTTTCTCGGACCCTATTGTCGCCACGCTTATTTCCCCGGCTTCCCATGCGCCAGCATCCAATAAAACGGGATGAAAAACGACCATGACGCCGACCATAAAGCTTAGTCGAGCGATGAGATGTACACACACTGCTCGCCCTGCTCCGCTGTTGGAACTGATCGAAGGGGATGGAACTATGCATGCTGCCGGCCTAGGGTGTATCTCGTTCGTTTGTCTGTTCGATTATTGAAAGTCTGTAGTGAAATCCCTGATGCTCCCTAACGTACCATCCGCTGACACTAGCTAAATACACCAACTGCGAGAGCGTTCACAAAACCGTCGCCAAGCCACACTTCCTTCCGGTCGGTAGTGATTATCCTTATTCTGTAGCGAATATGACATAAATACGTGCGCACTGAGAGAAGAAAAAAAAAGTTAGGCAGACGTTAAGCGACAAAACTACATTTAATTAAAACACATGGGTATTTGTTTTCCGAAAGTGTGTATATCAATCCGCTCAGTCGGAAACGTGTGGATTTCAGTTTGTTTGGATTTGATTTATGTAGGAAGCAAGATATGCGTTTGTCTAAATTCTATCCCAGACCGAATGATGAACTGATATATTTGCAGAATCTGTTTCCGCGAAACAACGAACCACTTTTGGAAAAACAAATAATAAAACTATTCCAGCGGCATACCACAAGCCGAAAACCCAACTGATAGTGGTTATCGTACGAAAATATCGGATGGAAAAACTCCCGGCAAATTTTCCCATCTCGTGGCTGCACCTTGTTTATACTCTCCACGATACAAAACTATTATTGGCCGGCGCATCCCGGCAACCAATAATTTGTACAGCATCCACAGACCCAACAGAAGCGGTTCGCTTGTTTGCACGGGAATTATTCTCTTGCCCTGTGATTTATGTGCTCGAGCTCTCCCCCGGCACTAAGTGACTCCTGGAAATGGACACCGTGACTCATTCCCACGTTCATACGCCCCTTCTCATTTTTGATGTCATGCTTCAGGATGTCCCCTTGTTATTCCCCGGCGTCCAATAGAGTCTGATGCTGAGAGTGCAGTGGCATGAAAAAAAACACACTCCGCTGTTTACCCTTTCTAATCCAACAGGGACGCTGCTTGTCTACGGTGCTGACTGCTGTTTCAGTCGTTATAATAATTTTGCACTGTCAATATTTGTCTAGAAATCAGTGCACGGTTGACACTTTGATCTGGTGAGGCCATTTGAAATGTTGTACAGGCGGAAAAAGGGTTACCACCGTGCGGTTGCTCATCTTCGAGGAGAATGCGGCGGCACGATGTAGAATGTTCCCGGATTGATTAGATTTGAGTACCGTGTATTTTTTATGATGGTCTACATGCGAGAAGCCAAAACGTTTGGTGCCTTAGTCCAGGACGGTTCAAGAAAATAAGAAAAAAAAGCTTTTCATTCCTCTAAACACTGATTTCAGTCGTCCCTTTAAAAATTGATTCCAGTCAGAACTATTTCTTTAAAAGAATTGTTTTTAATATAAATCTACCCTTGTGTTCCTGAAGCATGATACAATTAGAAGTTCAATGAACTTGAGTTTGAGCTTGGGTAGACTGTACACTTCGTAGTTGCTCTCCGTGATTGACCTGAACCAACCAAATTGCACAAAGAACACACAGAATGACGCTTGGGACTAGCAAATCATTCTCGTTGTGCATCTTTCGGTGATTCGAGCTTTAAATGGTCAATAACGACGACGGCCACGTCCTTACAGTCACCAGTGAAAAGGAAGGAGCGTCAGTATGATAATCGCCGCCCGAAGGCCAGAAGGGTCGCCTCTATAGCGTGGTTCCCTAGCGAATATCATGGAAGGGACAGTTGTTAGTGGGAGAGGTAAGAATCAAGATTCACTGTGGTAAGTGATGTGATTATGTGAGCGACTATCGTGACTATCGATCACTCAACGAAGCGAAATTCACTTGTATTACAACGCGCGACATAAATTATTTTTAGGTAACCTAGAAAAGTAGACCTGCTAAATCAATTCGACCGGCTATACATTTTACTATTTAATGCATCCTTTTATCGAAACTCTATCGCGACGGGAACCTGAGAAGGCAACCGAGATAAAATATATATTCGTTTATTTATCACACGTACTCTCCTTCAAAATAATTCTCCGCGTTATATTTGGGAAACCTGAGAAGGCCTTTAAAATCACACGTATTTTTTTATCTTACTTAATAAGGCAACCGAAAGTAATTCCCTACAAAAAAAAACTTCAGCTGGCGATATATTCAGTCATTCATTACGCGAATTCCTTATCGTGATCGCGACAGTGAAAGTTATTTGCTCAGGATACCTACAATATTATACTCAAATCGACGGCGGCGGACACAGAGCTAAAACTATATAGAAACATAAGGTTGGGTTGTGTCCCAGGGTTGTGTCCCAGGGTTGTGTCCGAGACACGACCATATAGTTGACGTAGGATTCAGTTAGGCTATCTGTTAATTTTG
Organism: Toxorhynchites rutilus septentrionalis; assembly: GCF_029784135.1. Classification (NCBI taxonomy): domain Eukaryota; kingdom Metazoa; phylum Arthropoda; class Insecta; order Diptera; family Culicidae; genus Toxorhynchites; species Toxorhynchites rutilus. The sequence goes on from NC_073745.1 coordinate 46,657,859, forward strand.
GATATGTTTGAAGAATTACATCGTTAAACTCTTTGATAATGATTTGGTGTCTCTGAAAAGGGCCGTTTTGTTTGGTTGTTCGGTATTGTTTGTTCACTCCACCAGTGTTTACCGAGTGATGATGACAGAAGGATGGTAAACAGTCGATGGATGATGCGTTTCAGATAAAGGATACCGATAGTGGAGCGAGATATGATCAGAACCGCCCTCTGTGATCCTCCTGATATGTATGGATGAAATAAAGAAAAAAAAACTCACCAATGTAATGTAAGCAGAGATCGAAATTCTCGCTCGGCTGCGCGATAAATATTCAGTCAATCAATCTAGTTTTCGATGAACCATGTTTTGTTGATATTTTCGTCTCTTCCTTTTCACCGAAAATTCTTTTTCAGAGAGAAAGAGATGTGGAAAATCTTTATCTCGGAAGTTCAACGAGAATGCTTTTTCGTCTCTCATTTGAATCTGAAAATATGGAGCGAAAAATCAAAGCTAAGTTTAGCAACGTTAGTCTGTTAGAACAGCGTCCAAATGATCTGCATTTGGACAGCGTCTAAATTGTACAAATATCAATCCAATCCATGTCGTCGATGATTCGAACTTTCACATTGGTGAAGGATCTATTTGATTTCGGCGAGACATCCAGCCGCTTTAAAAACAGATTAACTAGTTCGTCGATTGTATGAATAATTGTACTATATTATTATATATTTATTCATTAAGACCACAGATGTCAGATGAATCAGATTTAAATAAATAAATAAATAAATAAATAAATCTCATGTTCACTCCATGATGAAACCCAATATTGCCGCATGTTTTCATGCAATGTTTTCATCTGTACTGAAGAAGTGAAAAACCATTATCGGCATCAAGGAGTCACTGAAAACGAAACTATTTTTCGGCAATCATAACTCGACGAAAAATAAAAATTGGCATTGAATTTCTCGCGAGAATCGAAGTGAGCGTATAACATTCTGTGGGTGAAAACGGATGTTTTTCGTCTCAAATCGGCGAGCATTTCGATCTCTGAATATAAGATAATTACCAATACCGTGTGCTCCCGTGGCCGAGTGGTTAGCGTCATAACTAACATGCCGGGTGTTCGGGTTCGATTCCCGTTCTGGTCGGGGGAATTTTTCGTCAAAGAAATTTCCTCCGACTTGCACTGTGATCACGCGTATTCTAGAGCTTGCCACTCAGAATGCATTCAAGGCGTGTTATTTGGCATGAAATCTCAACTAAGTACTAATAAAAATGACGCAAGTAATACTACGTTGAGACGGTGAAGTTCCTCTAGGAACGTTAGTGCCATTGAAGAAGAAGAAGACCAATACCGAACCCAATTATCAGTTTTTCTCATCAGTACAAGCATGTTTCTTAAATATAGAGAAAACATATTTGAAATGGAAAAGGTAATTTTCTTTTATAATGTTCTACTTTCTGAGTGTATATTCACCCCAAGGCGAATAATTGGACTAACAACACATAATACTATATGTAGAGCATATTGGAAATCACTTTTTTTAATATTTCTTCACTTTTCCAATTTTTCTCGCCATATAAACTTTCCTTGGGTGAAAATGATCGCAACAAAGCAGATAGCTTAAACCAAACGACCCGTTCTCGAGCGGGAACACTTGGTTTTTATTTTAAAATATTGAAATAAATCGTTTCATATATCAAGACATTTTTAACACAACTGCTACCATATACAATTTTACACTTACACTTGTGCTATTTTTTTCACAATACACGATCGGTCATTTCCAAATTAAAATTTTATTTGCTAGAATTAATCTTATCACTCACCTTACTTGCAATATAAAAATGCCCCCGACATATATTTGCAATGCCGATTTCCCCTGGGCAGCTTGGTTTCGATGTCTCTGTTAGGGAACACATTTCGGTAGGGAACAAAAGTTCCCCCTACTCTCATGTATTTGCAATGTGCCATCAAAATTTGGACAAACAAAAGTGGTGAAATTTTTATTAAAAAAAACAAATTAATAAAAAAATCCTTTTCGAAGTATACATTGGGTTGCCTGAAAGATAATTGCCGGTTTCACACATAGATTGCATTAGTGGCGTTTGTGAATGTTTTATGTCAATATTATGTTTTGTTTTCCTTGAGAGCTAAGAAAAAAACATCCGAAAATCTAAGGCATAAAAATCTATAATCTAGAATCAGAATACAAAAAAACATTTATCCATAAGTACAAAACCCAAATAGTAGCCCTAAAAATCTAAAATTCGAAGATCTAAAATGCAAAAAATTAAAATCTAAAAAACAATAATTCATTAATCCAAAAATATAAATTCAAGTTATCCTAAAAATCTAATAGGAGTACCGGTAAGTTTCTTCGTTTTTTTTTCAAAAATTAATGCTTTTTTCTGCAAAAATGGTTACAAATTTATTATCCAAAGTATTGCCCATCGCAAATCGCAAAGGTAGTAATCGGACGGAGCAATGTCTGGTGCATACGGCGGGTGGGATAGGACTTCCCGTTTCAGCGTTTCCAAGTATGTTTTGACCGGTTTCGCGACTTGTGGCCGAGCATTGACGTGCTGCAAAATAGCTTTATCATGTCTTTGCTCGTATTGTGGCCGTTTTTCCTTCAGTGCACGGTACAAACGCATCTGTTGTCGTTGGTAGAGGTCCCCCGTAATGGTTTCATTCGGTTTTAGCAGTTCATAGTACACCACACTGTAGCGCCCCTTGATAAGATTAATAAGATATCTGTTCCAACTAGAACCTAGAGTGGATTCATACATGATTTTCGAATAAGAATATCGGAATTTTCAATACACATGGAAAATTCCATAAACCAAGAAATAGAGCGGTAGAGCGATAAACAGAGAATAAACAAACTCCGCATGTGGAGTGCAGTCGGTAGGAATTTAGATTAAGAATGTTTCGTTAAGAGAATTGGATAAAATAAACGAGTAGTCTGAACTCACAGCTTGGAGTAAAAAGTTGTTTTATTTCCTAAAGAAAGTGACAGCGGTGGGATGCTGTCCAAGTGGGGACAGCAGCCCACCCATCGTGGCGTTCACAAAGTGTGGATTCCCTTGAAGATAATCTGGGAATCGGAAAGGATCCCTAGGTGAGAAAATGTGCGAGGACAGAGATTGTAGTGATAGAAGAAGAAAATCGAAAAAATATAAACCAACATAATGCGGTACAAGAAGTGACTTTCGAAAATGAACATATGGTAGGGGAAAAAAATGTGGGAAATTATTAGTATAGTTAAGCCAAGTAGCCATCCCGCTGTAGTAGTGATCTTCATAGAAGAAAATTCCGGTAATGAATCGCTTGTTTCGAATCGATCGAACAATAAGGATATGCTGTCGAGCATATATAGCAAAGTGGAAAGCATGTTGAAGAAAAATGATTCCCTCACGGAGTCGGTTGGAGAAGCTCATTTGGTTGAGCCATCATTGTCTGCTGAGAAGTTTGATTCACGATCGATGTTTTCGCTGGACTGTGGCCCCGAGATGTCTATCTACATCGTATCGAATGTGGTAAACTATCCGTTGGTCAAAGGACGAAGACAGGAACAAACGTCAGTTCTCGGAAGAGCAAATGTGAGCCGGACAGACAGTAACTCACTGCGATACGGATCTAACAAGGTGACAATCTAGAGGAGCTCTAACAAAACGATGTCCTACTTCCGTCAATCTCGTGTGAAATTTCTATCATAAGAAACGCCACAATAGCTGGGACCATGAAGAAAAAATTTTGCAATAATATACGGAACAATCAAAGTGAAATGTTATACATTATGCGTTATTATTTGCAGTGCTATATCGATTTAGAGAGAAGGAAATGAAAAACCCATATGAAAGACTAGAAAACGATGAAATGCCCCAAAGAGTAGAAAACTTGTCCTATTCAACAAATGTTTCCTGCCCTAAACCAATTCACCAACCCATTTTGTGAACATAAATCCTATTATGCTATCGGGGAAAAACACGAATGCGTGAATAATCGATGCTGTGATTCGGTATATCATTATACATATTCAACACCACACCAAGTGTGATCAGAAGTGCGCCTCCAAATGGCGAAACCTTTCTAATTAATTAATATTTGATGCGGACGCATTCGGCCCGGCGAGAACAGTGACACCCGGGGAAACTCCCCAGCGTTGAAATCAGAAATTAAACGTTTAATATTTCATTCGAGCGTCACAAAAGTGTGCCTTTTAATGCTTTACATACAAACAAGAGCATGAATATTTGAACAATTTCCACTGGCAAAAGGATCAAAATAAATAATATATTAAATCCTTTTTTTTGTACCACCTCTCGCCACTTCTTTGTACTATTCGGCATCATAATTCTCCAATTCTCATTTTCGAATAAAATTAATGCTTAACTACCGTTGGATCCGCTTCAGTGTATGCATGTTCGGGAACTGCAAAAATGTGATACACTCCCGGCGCTCAGCGCCACATCGATTTTATCCCGGACGGTGGGCGCGATTAAAGTGCTGGTTGAATTTATAAGGCGGGTTACACTTTCACCCCGTTGGGCGATGATACTTATCAAAATATGGCAAAGGGATACACTGTGCATTTCGACATACCACGTGCGCGTTGTCATGGCGAGAATACCCGCTTCAAACACGCCATCCAGATGAGTTTTTACAATGAGATTTTTGAAATACACTATTTTCCATAAGCTATGCAAACAATAACAAATCTAATGCCAGGGTTTATACAGGACATGATTTACGCTTATACTTGTGTGAAATATTGCACTGATTTAGCGACGTTAATATCATTAGGCCACTGCTGTTCGATGTGTTGCTGACACTGGCTCATCACCACGGGGCACCACGGGACAGACGACGGTCGGCCAAACGGCGACACCTAGAAAATATCACCGATATCTATGAAAAAACAACGGTAGGGTGAGCGTCACTGTGAGGGGATTATAATTTTTAATTTGTTTCATTTGACGACGGGCGATGGGAAATGCACTCGGCTTTTGTGCCGAAATGGTTTGTGATCCTCTCGGTTGGGAGCGGCCCCTAATGGATAGGACACCTATGGCGATGAGCTGGTGTTTGAATATGATTACGTGAAGTGTTGAAAAGTTTATCGAAGGGTCGTCGTTTTTTTTTGTTTTGTAACTGCTATAAAAATGCTACTTCCCACCGCGCATCATCCGGTTTTCACCCGCACCGAGCCATCTCTAGAAAATGTATCATCACCCTTCGCGATAACGGGGAAATTAATCAAATGTAGCACCCTGTTTCCCGTCGAAAAAGTCCATCCGGGAGTCATGTTAAATTGTAAAACTCGTGTTATTTTTTGTTCCGTCTGTTGTGTCCGGTGGAGAAGCCACGGCGAGTAAGTCAACAGAACATGTTATGTTTTAAATGCTACTGAAGCGCACCACTCGGGTAGTGTAACAGTAACAAAAAAGACTAACACAACACACTGTAATGTTTTCAACTATTTTGCCGCACATGTACGGGTTTTTTCTTGCATAAGCTGTACTAATATGGAATAGCTACCGGCCATGGCGATAACCGACAACTGACATTGTTTTCGAACATGATGTTGAAATGCTATTAAAAGTGCACTCCGAAAGGTCAACATTAATTTGCACCGAACACGAGCTCTCGCTAAGTGCTTTCTGGTTCAACAATTTATGTAGTTCGTACATATTACATTCATGGGGAAGCATTTATCTGTGCTTTGGGGTATGCTCGAATTATGAATATATTATCATTTTTTACATCAATGTATCATCTGAAATGAATAATTTTCTCTCTGTTGCATCTTCGAAAGCGTTACTATCTACGGGTATCGGCTGAATGAAGTACCCACATATCACCCGCGCATCAAATTCAAACTGCACGATACTCCAAATCCCTTGATATATTTTTGAAATATAATCCAGTAAAAAACAAGGTTTAATTTCCTTAAAAAAACCCTAGGATTGTTGAACTTTACACAGCTATTAAAATGTACCTACGGATGAAAATAAGAACGGTCCTCATGAATATGAGATGAACTCTAGTGGCCAGGGTTACCAACTTGAAATTTCTAAAATCAGGAAAGATTCAGGATAGTTCATATTGGGTTGTTCAAAAAGTTGGTGCCACCGTTTTGCTCCACAATCTTTCGCCATCGTCTCAGAACATCTTTGATTTCTCATCGAAAACTATTTAAGGTTTTTTTTCTGCTGATGTTCATGAAGTCGAATTTTTTCCCCTTGAGAGAGCTTTCTTATGAAGGCTTTTATGACAGCATTTATTTCCAACCAGTAACACTTTGGCAGGGATTCCAGTACAATTATAACGGATAATTGTTATTCTGGTAAAGTAAAAAATAAAAAAATCATGAACAATCAGAATCATTTCAGTAAAATCAGGCAAAATTGAGCGTTGGTCAGAATATCAGGGAACGTGCCAAAAAGTCAGGGAAATCCTGAAAAATCCGGAAGGTGGCATCTTTGCTAGTGACAATTAACGAAAATGGGGCACACATTTCTGGAATATCTCAAGGATATTCGGTCGGAAGTTAAAGTTTACAATTTTTTGCATTACTCGGAAATTAATCAATCAAACGAAACCAAAGTTGGCATGTGATAGTTTTAGGGTGCAATAAATGTTTCTATGATGGTTAGACAGTCCTTCCCCCACTCAAAGGGGGGGCTGCCATACAAATGAAACACAAATTTCTGCATTACTCGAGAATTAATCAAGCAAATGAAACCAAATTTGGCATGTGGAGGTTTTAGGATGCAATAAATGTTTCTATAGTGTTAAGATACTCCTTCCCCTCTCTTAGAGGGGGCTGCCGTACAAATGAAACACAAATTTTTGCATTACCCGAGAATTAATCAAGCAAATTAAACCAAATTAGGCATATGGAAATTTTAGGGTGCAATGAATGTTTCTATGGTGGTTAGATACCCCTCCCCCCTCTCTTAGGGGTGGCTGCCATACAAATAAAACACAAATTTCTGCATTACTCGAGAATTAATCAAGTAAATGGGCGGGACGAAGTTTGCCGGGTTAGCTAGTATATATATATATATATATATATATATATATATATATATATATATATATATATATATATATATATATATATATATATATATATATATATATATATATATATATATATATATATATATATATATATATATATATATATATATATATATATATATATATATATATATATATATATATATATATAGTTCTCGAGTCTCTAAAAGATGTGTTTTAAACATAGAAGTACATCTAACAGGAATATACACTAAGTAAAACGAAAATCCAAAAAGTGAGCATGCAATCTAAATTTTTGGACGCTTATATCTCCACCGTTCTTTGATAGATCGCAAAGATGTTTGCATCTATCGATAAGAAATATTTCTACGTATCTTCTTCTTCTTCTTCTTCTTCAATGGCACTAACGTTCCTAGAGGAACTTCGCCGTCTCAACGTAGTATTACTTGCGTCATTTTCATTTGTACTTAGTTGAGATTTCTATGCCAAATAACACGCCTTGAATGCCTTCTGAGTGGCAAGCTCTAGAATACGCGTGATCACAGTGCAAGTCGGAGGAAATTTCTTTGACGAAAAATTCCCCCGACCAGAACGGGAATCGAACCCGAACACCCGGCATGTTAGTTATGACGCTAACCACTCGGCCAAGGGAGCACCTACGTACGTATCTATTACACAAAATAAAATATTTTTAAAACAAATTATTGAACAATTCAAAAATGTCATGTCGAGCATTTTCTGAACGAAAATTCCACTTCTGATTAGTCCAATATGTGCGGTATTGCTGTCCAAAGCGAGTAAGTAACACAGCAGTGACCACTATTCACCATGCAGCAGTATAAATGCTATTTTTCCGTGTTTTCAGTGTTTTAGTTTCGCACTAGACAACGAGCCGCCAGCGGAAAATGTTAATGCTGAGAGAATATTTGACAATTTTCGAATAAGCTTTTTATTTCCCTGCTGATTTGCTGATCGTTTGCACCGTTCAGTGCAAACATTCATTCGTCGGCTACAAAACATTTGCTCTGAAAAATTGGTTCTCAAATTCCTATAATGCATGTTCGCGCCCGAGAATATCGCAGCAGGGAAAATATTACAACGTAAGCTCCACCTTTGCACTAAGTGTAGTATAAAATAATTCCATTCGCGATTTGTATTCTGAAGCAAGAGAACTTGTCAGTTGAAAGCCTCTGTAAAATAAACAAATAAGAAGAAAGTTTGTATTCTATTCTCGCTTCCCCAGGCAAGCAGACAGCAGCCACACTCAAAGGTTTTGCCCGATGCGAAATCTGGAACGCGATTTCGCGTTGAGGGCTCGATAGTATATTGTGAACAAAAGATGTCACACCGCAGTATAATTTTGATCTGTTTTTTAAATTTTGACTACATTCAATACGAAGGAATATAGGATGTAATTGAGAGTAACATGTCTTCGTTTAGTTTTACAGGCTCAGTTAAATAAGTTTTAGGGAGCCAACCACTTAACTCTATTTTTTTAACTAATAATTGAAAAAAATGTTGGAGGCGATCTGGCGTAGTGGAAACATCCATACTTCTCACGCAGAGATCACGAGTTCAATTCTCATGCAAAGTCCTCCCTACACTGGGGGGCCCGTGATATATCTTGTTAGAATGATACGTCTCTTCCCGCTGTTGGTTAAACTTCAACTCTTTTATTGAATACAATCTTTACATTTGTACCCTACGCTTGGGCGGTGGCTACGTGACCCTTTTTGCGGTACTCAGCATAATCGCCGTCGCCCGGTCATCGCTCGGGTGGCGTGACTACGATTATGCTGAGTATAGTGTTTATGTTAACTTATCGCGCTGCGCGCTTCCATTTAAGGGACGTATCAACCACACTCACTCCAAACATTCTTCTAAAAATGGAAGTAAAAGTGACGAACCAGCCGAAATGTGTTGAAAGTCAACTATAATAAAGAAAAAAAAAATGAAAAAAAGTTACTTAATTCTGAATAGGACACGGATACGGATACGAAAACGATTACTCGCGGTCGACTTGAGTTTAGCAGGGTGACATATTCTATTCAGGGAAAGAAGGGAACATAAGAAAATTGTGACAATATTGATGGTTTCAACAAATTCTTAGTTCTATTCTTACATCTATTGTGTATTTACATTTCAACTTATTCTACTGTTAGTAAAAAGAGGATTGATTTCGAAGGAAATAAAAGAAGACATAAGAATATAAGGACAATCACACACGAAGATCGATAGCTTTTAGAAAAACATAGATTTAGGAAACGTAATCAAGGTCTAATCAGAATTGGCAACCTTCCAGTTTTTCACGGATATTTGCTAGTTTTTTTAGCATGTTTTATTTTCATTTTCACAGTTTTATCCAGTTTTTTTTCGACATTTTCAAGTTTTTACTCCCCAAAATTATATTCTTTTCTTTAATTTGTGAGAATCTTACCTTGTTCCACTCACATCGAAGACCTGTATAACTCAAAAACGAAAAAACCCCTTTCTTATTTTTGAATATGTTGTGCAGAAAACCTCAGCTTTCAAGAAAAAAAAATCAAAAAATATAGAGCCCTCTATCTTTAACCAAGTAAACTATAAAAAAAACAAATACAATCAATAATTTTGAAAACAAAATCTTATTTTTTCGTAACTTTAATTTTTTTTCAAAAAAACTGAAATGGAAATGGGCACCTTAATGAAAAAATAAAAAATACGGATCTAATATTTGAACAAAACTACCAATTTTTACGAATATCTAAGAACCACTATATCGGTCTGGCATGGAATGGCTGTATATCTATTGGGTTGGGGAATAAGTTCGTAGCATAGCTTCTATTTATTCAATTATATATTCGCGCAGCTCATTTTATCCTCCAATTTATGACTGCGACCGTTTCCCTTCAAGAGTGATTTGAGACGTTCTTCATCGAATTCAGAAAAGTCGCCATTTTTTAACTTAGCAAACCATTTCCTTGCTGTAGACCTTCTCCATACACGTCGCAAATGGTCTGGGCTTACCTCGATGACCTCGATGAAAAGCAAAGTAGAGCAGGTGTCGAAAATGTTGATTTTTGTCTCTTTGTCTTTGGAATACCAACATTTGTAAGCCCCAAAACTAATAAAAAATTAAATAACTGAAAAATACAATGAACATAGTTTTGTAGAGCAGAAAGAGTTCTACCGAATAAAAATACTTACCCTTTGCCAAACAGCAAACAAATCGTTGTAAAATAAAAGAAATATAAAAACCCTGTGAACTTGTTCCCCAACCCAATACATCTATCTATCTAGTATAATCACACAGAAGTATGTTAAGGTGTTTTCTCACTACTGTGCCCCTTTTTATTGATATTCAATTCGATCGGGAAAATTATGTATGTTTGGATAATGTTTATGCATGTGCTGCTATCGAAATGTTGATCAATGAATATTTGTCAGAATGTAAGATTTCACACAATGCCGTAGCTGATTTCGAGACCAATTCGATAATTTATATTACACTCAGCAATCAAGTTCTAAAACATTTCAATTTGTATGATCCTTTGATCATCAACATGACGATAATTGATCCAACTAATGTCATAGAAAGGAAGCATATGTCAATTGTTCTCCTCATCGTTGTTCAAGATAGCATACGGCTTTTACTATAAAAATTCAAAATAGTACATTTTTCATCATTAGAAAAAAACAGAACTTTTTTTTTGTGTAGTATGATTTCAAATCCCATTTCCAAATCTCATTTCAAATCCCATATTTCATAGGCCATATATCATTCCATAACCCATTTTTTAAATCCATCCCCAAAACCCATCCTCATAAGCAGTTGATTGTTTCTTAATAAATGACTCATGCGTAGTCACTTCGATTTACAATTCCCATGAAACATTCCTCAAGCACAACTGCATTATTTAGTTAATTGCTTTTCCCCACATTCATCCATAGAAACAAGCCAACGTGCGCTGACGATATGAATGTACTCTTACATCATATCGCGCGCAGCTAAAGGCAATAAACCAGTAGCCAAAACAAACCTAGTTCTATTCTGATGAAATACGCGACCATATACAAAGTCGTCGTGACACTTTACGATTTCCCATGAAGTCGATATGCGCGCTTACGAGTGCAGTAAGCATTATTATTTCTTGACCCCATTCACATCGAACACTGCATTCGATTGATTGGCTATTCCCCTTTGAAATCAACTTGGCTCCTCCCAGTGAAACTCTACACAAATTGTTGTAACTACTAGCTTAGGACTTTAGTAACCAGTGTTAAGGCAGTTCTAGAGACACACGCCACGCGATAGGTCGTGTTGAGTTTTCTTCAGATAATTTAATATAAAGAGTATCGTGGCTTGGTAAAAAAAAAATGAGAAATAAAGTGTATAGAAGTTATTTGATGTTGACCGTGTTTGTGAACTAAAACAGTTGATGACAACCGTGAGTTGAGAATGGGTAGAAAAACATTTGATGGCGACCGTGTTTTAAAAAGAATTCATGCAATCTTCGGATGCGAGTGCGAAATGATAGTGCTCGACACGTAAAACGAGCCACAGGAAAAGCGATGAATTCCAGGAGATCCAGTGCAATATTATTGAGGATGAAAGTGAGCAAGAGTACTGCGGTGCAAGAGTGAAATGAAGTTCGCTGATAAGAATTAGTAATCGAAATTCTTGGTGTGGCTGAGTGAAACAAAGCAAGAAAAAGTGTGTGCAAAACCAACCAGCCGTATCACAACAATGTACTAAACTGTGATAGTAAATGTGAACCCAAAAATTGGAGTGAACAAAGCATGGACATTACTGATTATCACTTCAGAACTTTTTTATCGCAGTGCGAAACGGTGCCAGAGAAAAAAAAAGCAGCTAACTGAGTAGTGAGAGAAACAGTGCCAGAAGAAAGACTAACTGTATCGCAGTGCGAAAGGGCCATGTAAAAAAAAAAAAAAAAGTCAGATAACGGACTGTAACAACAATTACCGAAGTGTCCAGTGAACAACGACCTGTGCAATGAACATGGAAAAAAGCTGCCTAAGAGTTGGCTCGCAAGTGCTCCTTGGAAGGCGAGACCACTGCCAGCAGTAAGGAACTGGCAGGCGGGTAGATAGAAAACCAAAAGAGGCGCAGAAGAAAATTCCCGGCGAAGGCCATCAACTAGCAGCAGCAGCGTGAGCAGCAAACAGATGAGCAGCAAATCAACCTAGACGGTGGTCCAAAGGAAGTTTTCAAGTAAATGATTAAATCTGTTTTTTTTATCGATTACGTCTGTAGATTATATACGATGAAAGTTCACTTCAGAAATTTTTTTTTATCAAAATGATATGATGAAACAAGAGTGAGTTATTTGAAAAAAAAAAAAGAAGACTAAATAAATGAAATGCAAGTAGATATTATACAATTAAATAATTTTTATCATTCAAATATCATCAAAGAATTAATGAAATAAATTAATGAAATAAATTAATGAATCACGAATGTAACACGAATAATAATGAAACTTTAAGGAATTCGAATATGAACTAACATGGGATTGTTTAGCTCTAAAAAGGTAACGAATACTGGAGATCCACAGGTCACAGTTCTAAATTACCTTGAGCAGCATTCTCGATTCCATGAAACTAATGAAGTTATATTGTGTGTGATTTTAATCATCACACTATTGCTTGCATTAAACAAAGTTTACAAACTGTATAAAAATTGTACGCGGACAGAAGCTTTGAGAGCCGCTCGAACTATCGCTGGTCTACAGGAGATAGCATAAAAACACATATGCGTATATACATTTTTTTTTTTCTCTTCCTCTCTCCTCCTATTTAAAAATAAATTTAATCTTTTTCTCATCAATAATTAAATACAAATAACATACAAAATGATTTCGGAAGTCGAGCTCAAAGAATTTCTAGAATTCCTAGATGAAGTAGGAAAAGGTAAAGGAACGGGACCATTTGCTCCATTACAAACGAGCGAAGTATTCAATTCTTGGGAAGAATTGTTAACTCGAATACGTGAATTGCCTGGAGATGATCCAATTACCTGGATAGATTATGAAACTGGCAAGAGATTACACCAACAAAATGAGAAGTAGGGTGTACAAATTAAACGAACAAGTTCTCTTCAATGGATCGACTTAGAGAAATCGAATTCCATTTAAAGAAAGAATTTCAAAACCTAACCAAAAATAAACTTCGACCTAGGACCTTACAAAATATTGAAATAAAAAGACAGCAAATACAAGAAAACTTGGAGGAATATAGAATAGTTTTAAAAACATTCGAATTCAGAATCAATGCATCTAAGTGGAATGAAGAAGTAGAAACCTACGGAGCATTGAAGGTAATATACCAAAAGTGTATAAAATTACTTGACAATTCTCAAGTTATACAACGAGAATATGACAGTGAGCCGGAAACAAGCGAAAAACCTCCTGGCTTACTCCAATATTTGAAACCAGACACTGAAGACTCATTGTTAAGAGTGCGCAGTGAAATAAATCTGGTCAAGAGAAAATTTAAGCTCAAAATACTAGCAAAAATTGTAGTTTGGTATCTAAGAGCAAACAACAAAAAGATAATGGCGTTAAGTATTAAGACAGCTGCTGAACTAGCAACACTTATACCCACCTATGATGGAAGTCCAGGTGGAGTAAAATCCTTTATTGATGCAGTTAATCTGACTAGTACAATAGTACCAGATGTAAATAAAGCTGCAGCGATTCAAGTAATATTGACAAAGTTGAGTGGAAAAGCAAGAAACTTATTTTCCACAACTCCCATCGAATACGACGAGATCACAACCAAGATAAAGTCAAATTGTGAAGAAAAAGGAAATTCAGATTTAGCATTAGCTAATTTGAAAAATTTAAAATTGAAAAACGCCAATGAAATCGAGAATTTTATTAAACAACTCGATGTTTTAGCAGACAAATTGAAAGACACTTATATTAGAGAACAAATTCCTGACAATGTAGCGAGGAAAATGTCTCAAAAGGCAGCAATCCAAACACTTATCGACGAGACATCAAATAAAGAAACGAAAATGATGTTAAGAATTGGAAAATTTGATAATCTCCAAGAAGCCATCAATGTCATGGTGGAGAACGAGAAGACGGGAAATAGAGACACAAATGCAGTAGTACTGCATTCGATAAAAAACAGGCAACCAAACAATTCTGGACAGAATAATAACAAGTACTTAAACCACAATATTAACCATAGAAATTCAATGATGACCGATCGATTCAACCAGAGAAATTATTCTCAATGCGGATATCAGAATAGATACCCAAATAACAACAGAAATTTCAATCGGAATTGGCAACAATATCCCATTAACAGAAATTTCAACCAAGGGTCACAACAATATCCTACTCAAAGAAATTTCTACCAGAATAACAATAGAAATCCTAACGGAACTTACAATAGAAATAACATTCCAGCTAGGATGTACGCTGTAAAACATCAAAATATTCCTCGACGGAACGCACATACTAACAATAATCAATTTTATCCACAAATTGAATCGGATAATAATTGCCAAGCTTTGGTACCATTCAATAACAACAATACAGTACCTAACCCCAACAATCAAACGACGCAATCAGGAAATTACAATTCTGATTATTTTTTAGTCAACCAGTAACAATTGAACGCAGATGTCGACTAACTGGACAATTGTTACGGTCAGACTCACCGATTTTGACAATAAATTTAAATGCATCAAACTTTATTCAGGTCAAAGTGCACATGACTGGAAATAAAGTATGCAACCTAATCATTGACACCGGTGCAGATATTTCGTTGTTTAAAGCACGAAATATTCTCCCAACTCAACCTGTAAATAGTAACAATAAAATTAAATTAACCGGAATTACGGAAAACAGTGTAGAAACTTTAGGTATAACAAATACAGCTATGTGTTTTAATAATACTTTAACTTTAAATCATGATTTTCATCTAGTTACCGCAGACCTACCAATACAAGCAGACGGTATACTAGGAAGGGATTTTTTAATAAATTATAAGTGTTTAATAGACTATGAATATTGGCTACTTACCTTTAATATAGCTAATGTACAGATTTCAATACCAATAGAAGATAATTTAAAAGAAGGCTTCATGTTACCAAGCCGTAGTGAAGTAGTTAGAAGGATACCATATTTAAATATTATAGAAGATATGGTAGTTCATTCGGAAGAAATTTATCCAGGAGTTTTCTGTGGAAATACTATAATTTCACCAGCAAAACCCTATGTAAAATTTGTAAATACCACAAACAAACCTTTGTATATACACTATTCAGAATTTAAACCTACATTAAGTATTTTAAATAATTATACAATACTTAATAGTAATAACAAAAATAATAAGAGATTCGATGAAATTTTTAAAATCATAGATACAGAAAAAATCCCCATATATGCTAAAGACAAGTTTAAAAATTTAATTGCTAGATATCAAGATATATTTTGTCTCCCAGAGGAGGATGTGACTAGAAACAATTTCTATTCACAGAATATTGTTCTTAACGACAAAGTACCTGTATATATTCCTAATTACAAGACGATTCATGCTCAACATAATGAAATAAATAGACAAGTGAATAAAATGTTAGAGAGTAATATAGTCGAACCCTCGGTTTCACCATATAATTCACCAATTCTTCTTGTACCAAAAAAATCTTGTGACAATGACAAGAAATGGCGTTTAGTTGTCGATTTCAGACAACTGAACAAGAAAATTTTAGCAGACAAATTTCCTCTACCAAGAATTGATGATATTTTAGACCAACTTGGAAGAGCAAAATATTTTTCAACTTTAGATCTCATGTCAGGTTTTCATCAAATACCTTTGGACAATGAGTCTAGAAAATTTACAGCATTTTCAACACAAAATGGACATTATCAGTTTACGAGATTACCGTTTGGATTAAATATAAGCCCAAACAGTTTTCAACGCATGATGACCATTGCAATGGCTGGTTTAACTCCAGAAATATCCTTTATTTATATTGACGATATTATCGTCACGGGATGTTCAGTTAATCATCATATTTCAAATTTGACTCAAGTTTTTGAACGATTAAGATTTTATAATTTGAAACTTAATGCTCAGAAATGCAAATTTTTTAGCACTGAAGTTACCTTTCTAGGTCATAAAATAACAGAGCATGGCATGTTACCAGATGATTCTAAATTTTCAGTAATTCAAAATTACCCAATCCCAAAAAATGCAGATGAAGTCAGAAGATTCGTTGCATTTTGTAATTATTATCGAAAATTTGTACCAAATTTTGCATTGATTGCAAATCCACTTAACCAACTTCTAAAAAAGGATTCAAAATTCAGATGGACAGATAATTGCCAAAACGCATTCAACATATTACGAAATTCATTAATGTCACCTAGATTACTCCAATATCCAGATTTTACGAAGCAATTTATATTAACAACAGATGCTTCAGACATTGGCTGTGGAGCTGTATTGTCACAACAAACACTAAACGGAAATTTACCAATAGCATTTGCAAGTAAAACTTTTACACCTGGCGAGAAAAATAAACCAGTTATTCTGAAGGAATTAACAGCCATACATTGGGCTATTAATTATTTCAAACCTTACCTATACGGTAGAAAATTTTTAGTACAAACAGACCATAGACCATTAGTTTATCTGTTCGGAATGAAAAATCCAACATCAAAATTAACCAGAATGCGTCTTGATTTAGAAGAATATGATTTTTCAATTGAATATATATCAGGAAAATCGAATGTAGGAGCAGATGCTTTGTCGAGAATAATAACAACTTCTGACGAACTAAAAAATTTAAACATATTAGGAGTAAGCACGAGAGCAATGACTCGTAACATAAAAAATGATGACAGAATAGTAACATCAACAGATAAAGAGATTTCTGTACCAAGAGAACTTGATCACTTCTCTACGTACATGACAAATAATCCATCATAAACCAACAAATTAATTAAACTTGAAACAAAAGTTGACAAAAATGAAATAAAATTTATATTAAAGAAAAACAATAAAATTATTGCGCAAGTGCATCAAAGAATTTTAAATGGGAGTCAGACATTAGAATCTGCACTTCTAAAAGTGGAAGAATCAATGATTAAAATGAACCAAAATAAATTAGCGCTCTCAACTAAAGATGAAATTTTTAAAATGCTATCAATTGAAAACTTTAAAACGTTAGCAAATGCACGAGTGTATTTAATAGAAATTATTATTTACAATCCACCAACATTTTTAACAAAAAGGGAAAATATTCAAAAAGTATTATACAATTATCATAATACCCCTACTGGAGGACATATCGGACAACATAGATTATACCTTCAAATAAGAGAGGTGTACAATTGGAGCAATATGAAAAGATCGATTGCAGAATTCATTAAGGCCTGTGAATTATGCAAACGAAACAAAATCATAAAGCATACCAAGGAAAAACAAGTAGTAACTACAACTTCATCTTATCCATTCGAAATTATTTCCATAGACACAGTTGGACCTTTACCTAGAAGTCACAACAACAATAGATATGCAGTTAGTGTCCAATGCGACTTGACAAAATATGTCGTATTGATTCCTGTGCCCACAAAAGAAGCTAATGTAATTGCTAAAGCATTAGTAGACAATTTTATTTTGACTTATGGAACATTTCTAACTTTACGTTCTGATCAAGGAACTGAGTATAATAACGAAGTCTTTGAGCAGATCTGTAAAATGCTTAAAATCGAACAAAAATTCAGTACAGCTTATCACCCTCAGACGATTGGATCGTTAGAGAGAAATCACAGGTGTTTAAATGAATATCTGAGATCTTTCGTTAATGAACATCAAACTGATTGGGATGAATGGTTAAAATTCTATGCTTTCAACTATAATACAACCCCACATTCAGACCATGGTTTTACACCACATGAACTCGTTTTTGGAAATAAAGCTAAACTACCACAGGAATTATTCAAAAATGGAACAGAACCAATATATAATTTTGAACAATATAGCAAAGAATTGAAATTTAAAATACAACGTTCTAACGAAATTGCAAGAGATAAGTTAATAAATCAGAAAGTTCAAAGAGCAACCAATACTGAAAACAATTGTAACCCAATTCATTTAAATATAAACGATAAAGTTTATTTGAAAATAGAAAACAGAAGGAAATTAGATCCTTTCTACGATGGACCATACATAGTGCAGGAACTATTAGATCCTAATTGTAAAATTTTAAACCCTAGAACAAACCATGAAAAAGTTGTACACAAAAATAGATTAATAAAAACATAAACAAGAAATATGACAAACAATTTGTATTCCATTCCAAACGAATTTTTTTTAACAAAAAAAAAATTTTTTTTTTCCCTATAATTTCAAAAATATTTCAATTACAAGAGTATAGTAGTTAGTTAAACTTTTAATTATCCTTAATATCTTGGTAACTGTTTAAAATTACATTATTTATTAAGTATCTTACAAATCCAATATATATATTTAAAAATATTCACATGAACTTTCGAATAAAATTTATATCAATGAAATAAAAACTATATGTATCAAACTTTGTAACATTGAGAGAAGCCAAGGAACAATTATTTGAAAACCAGAATACTAAGAATGATTTCATTTTATTACATCATTCTCCCGAAGAGGGATGGTGTAGTATGATTTCAAATCCCATTTCCAAATCTCATTTCAAATCCCATATTTCATAGGCCATATATCATTCCATAACCCATTTTTTAAATCCATCCCCAAAACCCATCCTCATAAGCAGTTGATTGTTTCTTAATAAATGACTCATGCGTAGTCACTTCGATTTACAATTCCCATGAAACATTCCTCAAGCACAACTGCATTATTTAGTTAATTGCTTTTCCCCACATTCATCCATAGAAACAAGCCAACGTGCGCTGACGATATGAATGTACTCTTACATCATATCGCGCGCAGCTAAAGGCAATAAACCAGTAGCCAAAACAAACCTAGTTCTATTCTGATGAAATACGCGACCATATACAAAGTCGTCGTGACACTTTACGATTTCCCATGAAGTCGATATGCGCGCTTACGAGTGCAGTAAGCATTATTATTTCTTGACCCCATTCACATCGAACACTGCATTCGATTGATTGGCTATTCCCCTTTGAAATCAACTTGGCTCCTCCCAGTGAAACTCTACACAAATTGTTGTAACTACTAGCTTAGGACTTTAGTAACCAGTGTTAAGGCAGTTCTAGAGACACACGCCACGCGATAGGTCGTGTTGAGTTTTCTTCAGATAATTTAATATAAAGAGTATCGTGGCTTGGTAAAAAAAAATGAGAAATAAAGTGTATAGAAGTTATTTGATGTTGACCGTGTTTGTGAACTAAAACAGTTGATGACAACCGTGAGTTGAGAATGGGTAGAAAAACATTTGATTTGGTTGGTGGTAAAGTGGTCACCTAGTGGGGGCAAAGTGGTCACACGCACATATCAAGCTAAATGGGATAGATTTATGCGTTTTTTTTCGTTCTAATTTGTTCAAATCATATTCGATATAGTAGGTACATGTATGAAATAAGCCTGGTCTATTCACCTAGAGTCCCAATTCAAATTTTCTCAATCATACAAAAACGTTGTAAGAAACACATAACGTTCCGCATAATGAGGCTTGATTTAGTTGGAGTGGCATATTTTTCCAGGGTCAAAGCCGCAAAAGGAACCTCTTCAAGAGCAGAATGTGATGAGGTATATTACCTTAGTAAACAGAACATTGTGAGTCGTTATGCACCTATGACCACTTTGTCCCCAAACATTAAAGTAATTTCTATGCTTATTAATCGCTGAGGTTGAACAAAATATATGTTCACCTCCCCTAGAATATGCGAACAGTAGTACAAACTGATGATTTGTCCAACATATCAGATTGAATAAACTAAATTCCAGAAAAAATTCCTTAGATACCATGCGCCCAGAAATACGGCCGAATGGCTATTGAAAGAGCAATTTCTGTTTTTATTTATATTTCGACATGTGACAGCTCTACTGAAGTAAAGGGTGACTCAAAATTCATTAAATTCTTCAAACATAAGGTGCCTATCAATATGGTGTCAATAGTCAATAGTAATACTACCAAACAAGCAGGTGACCACTTTGCCCCCATGACCAATTTGCCCCCACTACCCCTACATAAATAAGCCTGAGTCGAATCAATTTATAACTACAAAAATATATTATAGATAAAACTAGCATTATTTACTTCGTTACCACGTTGTCCGGAACATTGTTTGTAATAACTTTATAACTCTGTAAGATCGCGACTTCTCAAGCTATCATAATCTGATTTACGTGGGTATACCCTTCCGATCTTCTAAATCAGCAGCCCTTTAAATTAATTTATTGCATTTTGACAATACCAAACAACATACTCGATATTATGACACCCTGGACCACAATTACACAAATTGTTAGTAGTGAGACCTACACGATAAAAACATTTAAGCACAAATTGATTGAACAACATACAATATATTATAAAATTAATGCCTATTATCGGTAAATGGAGAATAATTCATTTCACGCATCAACTCACATATTATGAGCTAACGCCCGAATTTAGGCAAAAAGATTGCTCGTTGCGTCGGGGAGGAAGCGAGTGGATAGTACAATCGAAAGAAAACATACTCAATTAAATCGTCAAATTGTTAACTTTTTTTTATTATATTCACTGTTCATGTTTGAAGCAAAAAAAAAATCTGGATAAATTTCCTGTCTAATGGAATATAACACAACATATGTCGCAATAACCATTTTGAGTAATATGTGTTCGAAAACTCTTAATAAATCGTTACATTTTTCGTAGAGTGACCCCCCTATTTAGAAATCAAAGACATAGTCCTATGTCAAAAACCACACCAAATCAGCCGGCCGCTGATCCGACGCTCTTCGATCTTTTTTTGACTTGATGATAAAAGCTACTCAAAATCACAATTTTCATTATCATATAGCCGTTGTCTCGTAAAGTGGCGTAAGCGCCAAAATTCACATTTTAATTTTTTTCGTTACAGATCTCTTTATCGATACCAAATACTAGATCAAAAATATGAAAAAATGACCCCGTAAAAGCTTGAAAATGGTGTAGCGTAAACGCCATTTCCCATATGATTTGACGTAATTTGATTGTGATGCGATGTGATTTTTTATCTGATCTAATGGCATAGGATGAATGAGCAGAGCATCATTCGCAATGGACGTTTAGCATAATGAGTCACATGTCTTCTTTCTGCTAAGAAACCATTTTTTCCGAAAAGCTCACCATGCCTAATGTTTGATTCAAAAACAGTCCATTCCCATGCAGTGCTACATTTATAATATCAATGTTGTTTTAGAACTACAAATCATGTACTTAGAATCTCTGTTTAAACATCTCGTCAAATATTTAAATTCAAAAAAATCAAACTCAGCAAAAAGGAATAATTTATCCTAGATTAAAGTGTATTGCTGTTATCACATTTTGCACATGAAGATGGTAACTTCTTCTTCTTCTTGAATGGCGTTAACGTTCCCTTGTGGAACTTTTGCCGTCTCAACGTATGCATTAACTAGCGTCATTTATTAATACTTGGTCGAGATTTCTTAAGCCAAATAACACGCCTTGAATGTATTCCGAGGGGCAAGCTCTTGAATACGCATGACCACAGTGCAAGTCGAAGGAAATTTCTTTGACGAAAAATCCCCCGGCCAGAACGGGAATCGAACCCGAACACCCGGCATGATAATGTGAGACGCTAACCACTCGGCCACGGGTGCACTGATGGTAACTAAATAGTTTAAACTCATCAATTTTATTGTTGATTACAGGGATGCTTAATTCCTCTTTTTCTGAGTGTTCATTGAAGGGTAAATGTCGGATTTGGTAAACAGCTGCACTCCTTCAAATTCTCCATCGAAACGCATCTTGTAACAAAACTCAAAACATCCAAAACATCGCATAAACTGTATCCGTTTTACATCGGATACTTTCGGACGGCATTATCTTATTTAACACGGATGGTTTCAATTGCGTTTTAGATTGGAAAAAAATGGTGCTGTCGCTAACTATTATAATCGGGCTCTCAACTACGTTAGCCAGCTTGAAGCATGCTACAAAGTCGGAAAATGTGTGGAACTCTGCTCCTTGATGCTCCCTCGTACTTCGCTCAACGGCAGCATGTTGAAGAAAAGTATTAGACACACATTCTCGAATACTTTGATGAATGTACGCCAACACACTGACGTTAGTAGCATAGCTTAAATAAAACTGCATTTCTTCCGAAAATCAAGCCGTTGGCAATGTTTCATCGTCAATTGGACAGATTTTGTACAGATCTGATTTTTGTTGTGTACGCGTATTCTGATTATACATGCAATTTCAAGAAAAGCTTCGTACTAAAAATCCTTCCCAAAAATGCAAGATTACGGCAGTACTGACAAATTTGCGCGGGAAAAATTCGATTCCACTCTCAAATGAACATTGACTCAAATTCTATTGTTGTGAAAAGCTGTCAAATGAGTACAAAGGTGATTTTTTCAATGTGATGTTATTTTTATTTCGCACTGTTTGTATGGTATATCAGATGAAAATGTTTGTATTTCACAAAATAACCTCCATAACGTTTACATTAAAAAAAGGACAAGATTGTCGATTTTTCATGGGTTTACCTTAGACGCACTGACGAAACTACCCATGCATCATCAATCATAGTAACCTATGAGTCAGCAGAAAAAAATTGACAGATCTATCAGTCGAACTCTAACCGTGATGGCGAAAACAGTGAACCTACTCCGTTCAGAAGTGTGCGCGTTCAAAGAACGATACCCCGCCGCGTCGAAAACGGACATCGTGCGGCACTTTGTGGACGCCGGATACGCCCGTTCCGACATCTACAACATCTTGGCAAGATTGGACATCAATCAGAGGCATCGGAAGAAAGCCCGGTTCCGGACGGCCAACGACCCTCAGCGACAAGAAGCTCCAAATGATACTGAAGAGGAAGATCGAGGAAAAAGTGGCTACACCGCTGCGTGCGCTTGGTCGGGAGGTCGGTGCAACCGGCTAATTAGTGGAAAAGTACCTGGCGAACATAGACATACATGCCAGGAAGCGGAAGTCCGGTTCACTGGTCTCGGAACTGCAGGTAATGACGCAGCGGTAGCGGCTGAATAAGATGATATAGTCGATTTTCCCGGCGAATCGCACCGTGGCGGTGGTCATGGACGTCGAGACTTATCTCACCTTGGATGGCAACGACTGGCAGGACAATTCGTATTTAACTTCCCCCACGAAAGAAGTCAGCTCCGAAGTGAAGTTTATTTCAAACACCAAGTTCCCCCAAGTTCCCCGAGTTCCCCACTACTCGAAGCGATCTTTAGAGGAGATGGAGCGGCTGAATATCGATGTGGTACCCACCCAACGTCCCCCAGCTGCGTCCCATCGAGAATTTCTAGGCAAATCTGAAGAGTAAGATCTACTCCAACAATTCTGTCGCGAAAACTGAAAAGGAAACAAACAAGAAATCAAAAACATGCCTACACGCATGTTTTCGTCCGCCATGGCGATGTCCCGGTTAACTGCCGGAAGGCCGCTCGTAAGGGCGTAAATTTTTTTTGCAAATAAGCTAATATAATTACCTTCCATGGGAAATTTCAAAAAATAGAATCGTAGCCTAGAATATAGTGAAAATCATGTCTAGAAACATGATGATGCCTATTTTGTTCAGTGTATAATACAGAAGGCGAGCTCTATTTGTTATAGAATCTCAACAAGTTCAACAAATCCAATAATTAAATCGCCGAAAAAGTACTCTTGCAGAATGGATTTGTTATTCAAACTTTCAAAGAGATGATTCCCGATTGGAGGCTTGTTTGAACTCTCAACATGCCTCCATATTTACGATCAAAGTTACGTTTCTTTTCTTATTTTCACTAACATCTTGCTCCACTTAGGCGGATTATGAATCCCACCAAATGCACTCCACCAAATACTAATTGCTGAAATTTTCTCTCCGGTGATCATAGAATGACTCAGCGGCCGCCCCTTCCATAAGTTCGAAAAAATTTGGCTCGTCTGCCACCATGAAGGTGGTATACACAAACACATAAACACTCACATAGTGGAGCTTTTCCAGCCCCAACCAAAATTCCATCTGGAAACATCCAAAACCATGCTTGTAATCCTTCCTGAAGTTAACCTTCCAATCCAACCGGCGCTGGAACATAGGGGTAGTGGGGGCAAATTGGTCATGGGGGGCAAAGTGGTCACCTGCTTGTTTGGTAGTATAACTATTGACTATAGATGCCGTATTGATAGTCACCTTATGTTTGAAGAATTTAATGACTTTTGAGTCACCCTGTACTTTAGTAGAGCTGTCGCATGTCAAAAAATAAAAAAAAACAGAAATTGCTCTTTCAATAGCCATTAGGCCGTAGTTCTGTGCGCATGGTATCTAAGGAATTTCCCGTGAAATTTAGTTCATACAATCTGATATATTGGACAAATCATCAGTTTGGACGACTGTTCGCGTATTCTAGGAGAGGTGAACAGATATTTTGTTCAATCTCAGCGATTAATTCGCATTTAAATTACTATGATGTTTGGGGGCAAAGTGGTCATAGATGAATAACGACTTATAATGTTCTGTTTACTAAAGCTGATATACCGCATCACATTCTGCTTTTGAAGAGGATCCTTTTATGACCTTGACCCTGGATAAATATGCCACTCCAACTAAACCAAGCCTCATTATGCGAAACGTTATGTGTTTCTTACTATGTTTTTGTATGCATGAGAAAATTTAAATTGAGTCTCTAGGTCAATATGCCAAGCTTATGTCATAATGTACCTACTATATCAAATATGATTTGAACAAATTTGGACGAAAAAACGCTTAAATCTATCCTATTTATCTTGATATGACCGAGTGACTACTTTGCCCCCACTAGGTGACCACTTTAACTCCAAGCAAAAAAAAAAAGTTCGAATTTTCACCCTTTTTCTAATGATGAAAAGTGTACTATTTTGAATTTTCATAGTAAAAGCCGTTTGCTATCTTGAACAACAATGAGTTGAACTATAATATTCTTTGAGAAACGGGAATTGAAGAGGTATGTGGACGCTGGAAATGGACATATTCCTTAGGGTGACCACTATGCCCCCACTTCCCCTATGCCAATTTCCGCCGAAGTGTTCCTGCTCGCAGCACACCTGAAACGGGGTATGGTTCGCAATTGGAGCGATCGTGTAGATGCCGGATTTGTTAGGAGCAGGATTGCCAACTGTAATTTTCAAAAATCAGGGAGAATCAAAATGAAAATCAGGAAGAAATCAGGATAGCTCATATTGAGCTGTCCGGAAAGTTCGTGCTGATTTTTGGGAGAACAAAAGCATCATTTTTATAAACAGACCATCCATTTTATATGACAAATTTACGAAGTTAGTCCTGCCTTTGAATTGTTCATTTGCAAGCAATAGTTTTGGGAATTTGTCGACTGGTTACTTGGTAGAAACTCATTATACAGAATTCTTTTATGCATGAATTTCTTCGGGTAAAGACTGGCTTTCGGTTAGCTAATAGTCATCAAGTTGTTTTAGCAAAAGTAGGTGCAATTGAAGGCGAAATTTATCAGCGTCAAATCGCCTTCAATGAATTTTATGCTTTAGTCCGCAAAAATACCATCGCTAACTGGCAACGCAAGTGGAATGAAAATGAAATGGATCGGTGGTTTCACTCGATTATCCCTAAGGTTGGCCTCAAACCGTGGTTCAAAAGTCTGGAATTGAGTCGAGACTTTATTCGCACCTTCTCCCGAATCATGTCCAATCACTGTTCGTTAGATGCACTACTCTTCCGTTTCAATTTGGCCAGCAGCAATCTCTGCGTTTGTGGTCAAGGTTATCACGACATCGAGCACGTTGTTTGATCGTGCGAGGTGTATCTGGTCGCCAGATAGAATTTAGAAAACTCCCTTCGGGCCCGAGGAAGACAGCCCAATGTGCCGGTGAGAGATGTGTCGGCTCGGTTAGACCTTGATTGCATCTCCCATATATATGTTTTTCTTAAAGCTATCGATCTTCGTGTGTGATTGTCCCTATATCCTAATACCCTCCTTTCCTTCCTTTGCAGGTAATTCGTCCCCTTGCTATAAACAGTAGAATAAGTTGAAACGTAAATAAACTATAGATATACGAATAGATTTAAGAGGTTTTAGATATCAGCTTATTCATTATTTGAAGAATATTATTGGTCAACGTATTCAATAAATAAAATCCTTTTTAATTGCAGATACATTCTTTTTTAAAAGATGTTTACATATTATTACTTGCTATGTCGATTTGTTGTATTTGGATGTTATTTGCTGCGAAAACATTACGAAGCATGTATCTTTCTCATACAGTTCTACATAATTCTAAGCGGCTAATGTCCCTTTCATTGTTTCCGTTTCCGTTCCCCATTTTAATTATAATCTTTGTTTTATTTATTTCATTAGATTGATTTATATTTTTGAAAAATTCTGCGCCAAGGAAATCATTTTGATGGCTTCTGTATCGCAATTTTTGAAAGCGCAGAGAAAAGAGTCCAACTTTTTCGAAGACGAAACATGAAAATCAACTCAGTCGCTTCGTTTCGAGTAGGATTACTTCGGTATTCGCCTAGGTACGTTCATCTTTCACGCTTTTAGTGCTCGTCAATTAATTTCTAGTTGAAGCAAATTGGTATTCTATATGGCGTGTAGGGATTGTTAACCGGTTTTACCGTTACCGTATTTACCGGTAATACCGGGTCATTTTCCATTACCGAATTACCGGTAATTTTACAATCAATAACCGGTAATTTCGGTAGTTTTTTATTTTTACGCCACAAATTTTATTTGCCTTTATGCCGCTTTGAAATATTGCTCGAGAATCAAAAAGGATCGAAAAAACACAACTGACAGTGTTGCGCCGATTCTAAGACCTCCGAACTTCAGTTCAAAAATCGCTGCTAGATCTGAAAACGAAACACAAGATAAGCTTCAGCGATGACTTTGGCGTCTTCTATCAAACGTCACGGACTGCATTGATCAAGCAGGCATTTCAAATTGTTTCTGACTTGCTTAAATTTGACGATGATGATATTGATTCAGTAGCTGAACAACAGGAGGAAAAAATCCACTAGACGATGCGAAACCTGCAGAACCGTCGAGCATCAAGGAGCACCAGATTTGAACGACGATTGCAACAATCAAAGGTATCCAGCCCAAACTCAACGTCTATAAACGGATTGATGAAAA
Organism: Toxorhynchites rutilus septentrionalis; assembly: GCF_029784135.1. Lineage (NCBI taxonomy): Eukaryota > Metazoa > Arthropoda > Insecta > Diptera > Culicidae > Toxorhynchites > Toxorhynchites rutilus. The sequence continues at coordinate 46,685,184 of NC_073745.1, forward strand.
CCCTCGGACGAGAGTTTTCGTACAGAGGGCATCAGAGGCAAATACATGACAATGGCATTCGATACTCTTCTAACCAGCATAATTGGACTATGAACGGGCGTTTTCCTCTTCTAGAAACATTGTTAATGAGATCCGATCTAACTTAGAAGACGACAAAATTACCATTCTCTATGTCCTTAAGTATTACTTTAACCAGCAAAAATTTTCAAAATGTTCTTTTTGCAAATTAATAATTATAAATAAAAACCGTTTCTGCAAGACATCGGTTCATTTTAAAGTATGTTTTTTACCGGTAATTTACCGGTTTTGCTGGTAATGAAATTTTCGTTACCGAATAACCGGTTATTGAAATTTGGGCACGGTAATGGAATCCCTAATGGCGTGGAGAATGAATACAAATCTACCTCTTCATTCAACCTGCCTTCACTTCACTGATTTCTGATACGAAAAAGTTGTTACACCATTAATAGATGGCTCCGTTGTTTACCCAACGTGAACTCATCCACAATTCGCGAATTAGAGAGCGGAACGGATTCAGTGGGGGGAGTTCATTTGATGGTGAATAAACGGACCTTCGCAGAACAGATAGCAACAATAGGGCACGAATCACTTTTGATTTATGTTAACAAAGAAACTGCTGAAAGTAGCAAAAACTCACTTCCAATGCGAAAGCCGATATCTTCATAATCCCCTGACTATCCTCAGTTGAATATGACTTTGCCGAGCCCTGGTCGAGAATAAAGGATGAATTCAGCTATAATACGAGGGTCACTATTTATATTTCGGGAATAGGAACAGAAACAAATAGTTAAGCTGCGAATATATTTTTATTGTTTTTCAAAGTACTCGCCACGATGATCGACACACTTTTGCAACCAATTTTCAAAGCATTTATTCCAATCGACACGAGCCTTTTTTTTGAGCGATTGTCAAATTATGTGGGATCCAACGAGAACATAATTTTCGCACAACTAAGTGTTCATGTAAAATCGCATATATGCTGGTGGAACTAATGCTTAGGGATGCCTCAATCTCACAATAGGTTACATGACGATCTTGCTTAATCATTTCGTGCACAGCATCGATGTTTTCTGGCACTACAGTCGATTTTGGACGACCTTCACGAAACTCGTCGGACAGCGAACTACGACCACGATTGAATTCACTATACCAGCGATACACAGTGGTTTTTGATGGAGCATCATCGCCAAAAGTCAAATTAAGTTGATTGACGCACTCTTGTTGTGATAATCCACGTCGAAAGTCGTAAAAAATCATCGCACGAAAATGTTCACGATTCAGTTCCATTTTTTTGCCGAGACCAAACTTTCAACTAAATAAAAAATAAACAAATAGCGTCCGTATGACAAAATGTTCTGAGTACGTATATCATCAAAAATGTCAAACTTTACGATGGAACTGTCAGATGGACTCACATGACATCAGTGTTGCCAATTCCCGAAATATAAATAGCGACCCTCGTATCAGTTGCGAAAGATTATGCGGGGAGGTCAGATTTTTTGTCTGCAATTTTAATTTTGAATATGTGTGTTTGAGTACGTATGAGAATATTACATGTTTTTATACGGGTTTCAAATAATTTTTATTTATATATTGTACAAATAAAATCTACTTAATATCTATAACTCGGTAATACTTGATGTAAGATTCTGGAGTGAGATGAAAAAAGATCTCGCGAAATAATCTTCAATTTCATACCGGAGAGATTTATTATGCAGGCTATGCTGACGATTCCCATTTGCCAAGCAGGAAAACTTTGACAGGAATCCCAGTATATTTATTACCGATAATTTTCATAATGATAAAGTAAAAAGTTAAAAAATCAGGCAAAATTGAGTGTTTGCCAGGACATCAGGATACGAGCCAAAAGTCGGGGATATCCTGAATAATTAGAAAGTTGGCATCTCTGGTTGGGAGCGTCATTACAGGATACGTAGTGTTGTCTCCTCACGATGTTTTCCGCGGTTGACATCGCTCGCAGAAGAGTGGCAACAATCACTGTAATCACAATATTCGTACACTCCCGCATAGTGATTTCTGTTATAATAACTTGATGGTATCGAATCGAGTGCCGCTCACAAGATTATATAACTATCAAAGTGATGGGATTAATTCACATCATTGTTCAATCGGAATCACTTAAGTTGAAGGGCCATAAGGATTTTGTGCCATTGCTACTTATTGTTAGTTTTCCGTAAGCACAGTTCAAGAACGGAAGGCATTGCAATTGAATAGCAAAATGTTAGCATTAGCATTTTTGATCAAAGTCTATTTTATTTATGAACTGTTGCGTTCGTCGAAAGTCAGGTACAACGAATTAGGAAACCGACATTCATTCAGCCATTCACTCTAACTGAATCCCGATTTACAGTTCCGCTAGAATCACTTTTAAATCATGCGGTGAAGCCCCCGCACATTCGGAAATATACTGGATAAGATTGAGTGAGACCAATGCTCCCTTTCAGGTGTTCTGTGAGCAGGAGAAGTTTGGTGGCGGTTGGTTGGTGTTCCAGAGTCGCTATGACGGAACGACTAGCTTCAATCGAACCTGGAACGAATACAAATATGGCTTTGGTGATCTAAGGAATAACTTCTGGCTGGGACTGGATAAGCTACATCAGGTAAGGTCCTAATAATACTGTGTCAGTAAAGTTTAACCGAAAACGTTCAGCTGACTTCTGTAGCAAATTACGACCTACTGATATCGATGGCGAATTACTTGGACTTTATGGCTTACCAAAAATACGAGAACTTCAGGGTGGATGGAGAAGATAAGCTTTACAGTTTGAATGTGTCGGAACAAAATACCGGAACTGCAGGCGAATCTTTACTAGCGTATAATGGCGCAAACTTCAGCACCTTCGACAAGGATAACGGCCAAATCACAGCTAATTGTGCCTCCGAGATGGGTGGCGGCTTCTGGCATCACGATTGTCGTATACAGACGAAGGACAGGTGGGGGCGATAATTGTGAAGTATTTATTTTTTTATATTTTTTTATATGTAGGAGCAATGTGAATGGTTTGCACAGTGATCGAGGCTTAAACAATGGTATTTGGTGGGGAGAATTTGGCGGAATCAATGAACCTTTGAAACATGTAAGGCTTCACATCAAACTGAAAAATTAAACAAAAAGTAAAACATTTTTGGAATTGTAAATCAATATAATGATGATTCTAGAAAAAAACGCTTGTTCAGACACATAATTTGTCGCGCGTTAATTCTATGTAAAATCTACTAAGCAAGCTATGTTTTTCTGTTTAATAGTATCCATAGAGAAAATTAAAATCATTCGGAAAAAGCCAACCGCGTCGGTCGCTATAGAACATTGTAGCAAATAAATTAGTTCGAACATTCTTGCGCTTTGATCTTTGTTCAAGAACGAAGAAAGGGAAAGATGGACGACACTGAGGATTGGTTTTGGATTCGACGGTGGTTCTTTGCTGGTTGCGCTCACCATCCTATGTCTGGCCGACGTACGTCGCGAACCGTTTCTCACAAATCCAAGAATGGACGAAGGGTCATCGATGTAATCACGTCAAGGGGACGGAGAATCCAGCCGATCTCGTGTCACGAGGAGTCACACCGAAGGACTTTGTCGATCTGCAACACTGGTTCCACGGTCCTGCTTGATTATCGCTGTTGGACCAACACTGGAATAATCCCAAACTGTATGAAGATCCACCGGAAGACTAATTAGAACGAAAACGAATCGTTTTCACCACTTTAACACATATGGAACCACATCCTCTAATCGACCGTTTCTCATCGTACTGGAAGTTGCTTCGAGTAACAGCTCTTTGTTTACGCTTCGCGCGGAAATGCCAGCGTCGACACAAGGCAATTCCTGGCATCTACCACATCAGTGTGGCGGAGCTGCAAGTCCCAAAACTAGTTTTGGTTCGTCAGGTGCAGCAGGAATCGTTCGCTACAGAGCTCAAAGAGCTATCCAATCATCGCGTGGCCCCAGTCCGCTCACCGTTGAAACTCCTCAACCCGTTTCTCGATCAGCAAGGCGTACTCCGTGTTGGTGGCCGGCTTGTAGCCGCGAACGAATCGTTTCCCGTAAGGTACCCCATCATCATCCCTAGCAAACAATCGTTTTCGCGTCTTGTCGCTGTTGCATACCATCAGCTCTCCCTTCACGCTGGCCCACGTATGACGCTCGCACATGTCCGCCAGGAATATTGGCCCCTGAATGGCATGTCTCTAGCAAGCTATACTTACCGGAATTGCATACGCTGTTTCCGAAGCAACCCGGTCCCTGTCACCCAACCTCCCGGGCAGCTTCCTCGTTCTCGAACCCTTCCCGCTCGACCTTTCGCTACTACTGGCGTAGATTATTGTGGTCCGATCTATCTCAAACCCGCTCATCACAAGGCTACAGCACAGAAGGCCTACATCACTGTTTTCGTCTGCTTCTGTACCAAGACAGTTCACTTGGAGTTAGTGGGCGATTTGTCGACAACTAAATTCATCGCCGCTCTTCGTCGTTTCGTTGGAAAACGAGGCGTTCCTGCCGAGATCCAATCGGACAACGGGCTCAATTTCAAAGGGGCTAGCAACGAACTCCGAGCACTATACGATCTGCTCAATGATTCCACAAGCACAACTACCATTAGCAACGAAGCCGCTCGTAATGGAATCGTGTGGAAATTCATTTCACCGAAAGCTCCAAACTTCGGTGGTCTTTGGGAAGCCGCCGTCAAATCCGCTAAGTCTTCCCTGGTAAAACTTCTTGGACAACGTCGTTCGAGGATATGACCACCGTTCTTGTTCAAGTTGAGGCGATAATGAACTCTCGCCCTCTGACACCCCTCTCCGAGGACCCCGACGATTTGGATGTTCTGACCCGGGGTCATTTTCTCACCGGATCTTCGCTGTTGGCGATTCCAGATCCGGACTACACAAACGTTCCAACCAATAGGCTCGAACACTACCAGCAACTTCAACAGCTCTTCCAGCAGCACTGGAAGCGTTGGCGAAGGGAGTACATCTCGCAACTCCATAATATCAACGTGCCTTTCCACCAATCAAATTGAAGGTCGGACAGATGGTCGTCCTGAAGGAGGATGACAAGGCACCGTACTCTTGGCCTCTCGGCCGTATCACTGAAGTCCACCCTGGCCCGGACGGAGTGGTCAGAGTAGTGACTCTGAGGACATCGCAAGGGATATACAAACGGCCGGCGTCCCGTGTTTGCCTGTTACCGTTTGAGAAGGACTCGAGCGGGCAACCACCAACCCCCTGCCACCTTTAGTCAACTAGTGGAACCCCAAGGGACGTGACGTCGCCTACTCATAACTATCAAGCACAAGGGCAAAGCAAATCAAGAAGTTTTATGAATATGATGTAATTTAAATTTAGTAAATCCTCATTCGGATTTAGGTGGCCGGCATGTTCAGACACATAATTTGTCGCGCGTTAATTCTATGTAAAATCTACTAAGCAAGCTATGTTTTTCTGTTTAATAGTATCCATAGGGAAAATTAAAATCATTCGGAAAAAGGCAGCCAACCGCGTCGATCGCTATAGAACATTGTAGCAAATAAATTAGATCGAAAATTCTTGCGCTTTGATCTTTGTTCAAGAACGAAGAAAGGGAATCAGATTTCCTTTTGGTCCGCTGTGTCAAGAAAGAGGAAAATAAACCTGAAATTCCTACGTTTTGCGTGCGTATGCTGAAGAAGGAAAGAATCGAATCTAGCGAAACCAAGAGCCTTTGGCCATCAAACTAAGACGGGTCCGAACAATGCTTGTGTTTGATGTGTTTCCTGATCACACTAAACCACTTGGAAGAAATCTTAATTGGGGAAACAATTTTCAAAAACATATTTCCTCCGTGTTATTTTCAATTATTTATATGGAACGTAAAACGTACCAATAAAAAAAGATGACAAACTATTCAGTGGATAATTGGGAACGTAGAAAACATTATACTTTTTTGTCATTGTGATAATCGCTAGAAAACCATTTCAAACGACTGCGTCCGACTAAAGAAAACAGTCACTTCAATGTCCTATGTATCATTTCTCCATCTAAAGCAAAACTCCGTATTCCAACATCTCCTCCCCACACTTCTTGACGAATAAATACCACTCAGCTAAAGCATTCCTCCATCATCGCTTAATTTCCCCACTTTACTCGGCCAGCTATGTGCTCTACACAGTTGCCCAAATCGTCTCGCTGTAATCGTCAACGACTTGGGTCAGAGCCTTGATAGGAACAAATTTCATTACCACCCTCCAGGCCTCCTGCCACACGCAAGTGGCGATTCTTGGGCCCAGTTTTGATCCGATATTCGTGCACTTACATTTAATCTTATTACAGTCTAATCCCCCACATGGACCAAAGGGAGGAAAAGCCTTGTCGGGATAAAATAAAAAAATGGCGTGCAGAACGGATACATCGTTCGGTCATATTATCACACCCAGACGAGCTGCGAACCTCCGGTTTTTTTTCTTTTCGAGATTATGTCAGTTTTGCCTTTATTGTTCTTACAGTTGGGGTGAATAAAAAAGTGCACAATTGACACTTAATGGGTACCTTCTATTGTTTCTGGTGCTTGAGTTACAAACGTTTCCGATGGAAAGGTAATCTAACAATAGTTTCCATATCTTCTTCCCCAGATATGTTATTACATCAACGTTCTGTCACAATCGACGTAAAAATAGAATGGTTGATGATGATTCACATATCCTACAGGTTCGCAAATGAATTTAATTCGGGGGTTACCCGAATCTACAGCTACTGCTGCACCCGCTGCACACATGCAGCACAGTGACTAGGTTTCACCAGGTAAACACAGCCATCCATCTGGCGAGTGGGATAATTGGATCGTGGTTAGGACTGGTAGGAAGATCGGGACAGCATTCGTATCTAGCTTGAAGGGCGTCGCATGGAAGAGAATAAATTTGATGGAAATTGAAACGCTTTCACGTTCATGTTATATTCGGCTGCAGATAGGTCTCACATAACGTGTGTTTCCAGCACCCCAGAGAGAGGATGACTGCTGCAAGCGATGATAGTGCGTTTCATCCACCGTTTCGATGAAAAATTCTTGTGGGGTGAGGAGTCAAATTAAAGTCGTTTCTGCAAAAAAAGATATCTTTGTGTTTTAAAATATATTTCTGTATAACAAGGATCTCTCATATTTTTTAAATAACCTGAGAGTTCCTCGATATACGAACCAATTTATTATTTTATTTTGTATATCAAGGTGCTCTCAGAATATTATAATATAAAATCAATGTCGGATACAATACCACATGAAAATGATATTTAAAAAAAATGGATGCCAAATGTTTTAAAATTGCATGAAACGTCAAGATCTACTGCCATAAGAAAAAAATGTCAAAAATCGACATTCTGGGACTTAATTTTTATCGGAATACAAACGTATGGTTTTGGGTTCCAATACAAATAATTATCTCACTTTTTCATTCAGAACTTGCTGCAAAATGTTGAATTGTACGACAAATTATACTATGCAAAATATTGTTTTTCATTTTCATAGAATACTAATTTGATACGGAGAAGTTGTCAACAATTTTTTTTTTCAAAATGACAATAGATCACTTTTGTGGCTTTGTAAAAGTCACCCCAACCAAAACCAAACCTCCTGATGAGAAATGTTTTATGTTTCTTACTGTGTTTTGGTACATATAAGAAACTTTCAATTACGACTCTAGATGAATACATCCAGCATTTTGACGTAGGATTACGCCTTTCAGAAACATATCGGAAATGCAAATAGAAAAACGAAAAATCAATCGCATCGCTAAAATTGTCCTTTGCTGGTGGATTTACGAGATGTTTGCATCAATCGATTTGGGCACTCCCTTGAAAATTGTTTCAATGAAGAAAATTATGTATTTCATGAAACTATCTATTGAACAATTAAAAATTTCAAGCATTTTCTAAACAAAATTCCGACACAAACAATCTGTGCTTTTCCAGTTACCCGTTCAATACGAATACGAAACTGTAAAATGAAATATGCGTTTTGTTTGATTTTCTACTACGTGAAATCCCATGATTTGATTGATCAAATTGACGCTCCCCTAGTTTCGCAGTCTAAAAGAAGCAAGCGGCGATTAACTGTACCCGTTCAGCAAGTATATAAACCGTTGCATTTTAATGTTGAGAGTTATTTCGAAAACGTTGTCCACGAGTGCTATGTTACCATGGAAACGAATATTACTTGCAGTTGTGACGACGATTTTGGTTGCTACGAAATTTTCGAACGCGAACAATAACAAACAGGTTTCGTGTGCCTCTGTTTTTTCTCTATTTTCATACACCACTACCATTGCAAAACCCGCTGTACAAATTGGTCGACTGTAAATCAAGTTTGAAAAGCAGTGCAGAAGAAGGAAAATATTGAAACGTGACCTACGCTTTGGTGAAAAATAGCGTCTAATAATATTTTTTTGCAAGTAGTGGTTACAAAAATGGTTAAGTAAGGTTCCGTATTATGTAATCAAGGTTATGACGAAATTCATGCAAACTCGTCTTAGGAGTTGGCAGCACCATCTCAGATAGTAGTGAAACGTTGTGGGTGTAAAGATATGAGTCATTTAAGCAACTTTGCATACTTGAAATATTCGAAAAACAATTAGACAACTTTTTGAAAAATCCATTTTTTTTCTTAAATTTTTACAAAAATTTATAACTTAAAAACTATGATGCCTCCAAAATTCATGTCAAAGGATGAAATGTAGGAAATAGTTTAGATTTTTCCGAAAAAATACCAAAATTGTTTTGTAAAAAAAATTCGCTGAAAAAAAAATTATTTTAAAAATTAAAATTCATTTTTCTCAAAAACGTATTTTTCTAAAATTCCCAAATATACATATATGAATTAAAATTTCCAAACAAGTTTCTTCAAATTCCCAACAAGTTTTTCATACATCGGGCGATGGGTACATTTACATGGAAAAAGTTTTTCGAACAATAACTTTTTCATGTTTTTCTTTGAAAAAATGCTATTAATGTTCAATTCGTAACATTTGTTCTGTATAAGTTATCGCATTTGAAATGCTCTACTTACTTTTCTCTATTTAGAAACATGTCAAGAACATGTCAAACGTGAGAATTTACCCACAAAAATGTTACGAGCAAAACATATTTTTTATCAGGAGTCTTCATACAAAAATGACATATATTCCAAAAACTACAAAACATAGAAAGTTGAAAGAAAAGATTCGACAAATGTTCACATTTTAACAAGATCCGTGTCAAATGCACTATATCGCTATCTTGACTTTAAACAAAATTAGGATAAGTTGTTTTTTTCAAAGAAAACATGGAAAAGTTGTTGTTCGAAAATCTTTTCCCCTGTAAAAGTGTACATCTTCCGATGTATGGACGACTTGTTGTAAATTTTAAGGGCTATTCATATATATATTTTTGGGAATTTTAAAAAAATACGTTTTTGAGACAAATGAATTTTAATTTTTGAAATAACTTTTTTGTCAGCGAAATTTTTTTCCAGAATTTTTTTGGTAATTTTTTGTGATAATTAAAACATTAAAAATTCCTATATTTCATCTTCTGACAACAATTTCGTAGGTATCAATTATAATTTTTTGTAAAAAATTAAGAAAAAAAATTCAGAAAGCACTTATCCAAAATCCTTTTATTTACAGAGTTAGAGCCATTCTAGTGATGCGGTATCTAACCTGGTACGGCCATAACAATGAATTTCAAACGCGTTTTTCTCGAAACTTGTTTTTATTTTAAACTGGCGTACACGATATCTCAAGTTCTACTGAACCGATTCATGTCGAATTTATATGAATACAATCTAAAGGCATCTCTCTATCGCATGAACCTCTAAAAAGCAATATTTTTAAAATTTTACTATTTTTTAAAAACCAGGAAATGGAAGAAAAATCGTTTTAAACCGTATTTTGTTTTTCAAACGCCCGTCATTTTGTCAAAACGACGGCCGTTATTTTTGAACCCTCTCACTTTTTTAGCTCTTAACTATTCTAGTTATCAATATTTTTTCTCCGTTAAATTTTTGTTATATTGTTAAAAGATAGATGAGCAAATAATGATACGAGGGTCACTATTTATATTTCGGGAATTGGCAACACTGATGTCATGTGAGTCCATCTGACGGTTCCATCGTAAAGTTTGACATTTTTGATGATATACGTACTCAGAAAATTTTGTCATACGGACGCTATTTGTTTATTTTATATTTAGTTGAAAGTTTGGTCTCGGCAAAAAAATGGAACTGAATCGTGAACATTTTCGTGCGATGATTTTTTACGACTTTCGACGTGGATTATCACAACAAGAGTGCGTCAATCAACTTAATTTGACTTTTGGCGATGAAGCTCCATCAAAAACCACTGTGTATCGCTGGTATAGTGAATTCAATCGTGGTCGTAGTTCGCTGTCCGACGAGTTTCGTGAAGGTCGTCCAAAATCGACTGTAGTGCCAGAAAACATCGATGCTGTGCACGAAATGATTAAGCAAGATCGTCATGTAACCTATTGTGAGATTGAGGCATCCCTAAGCATTAGTTCCACCAGCATATATGCGATTTTACATGAACACTTAGTTGTGCGAAAATTATGTTCTCGTTGGATCCCACATAATTTGACAATCGCTCAAAAAAAAGGCTCGTGTCGATTGGAATAAATGCTTTGTAAATTGGTTTAAGCGCATGCAAAAGTGTATCGATCATCGTGGCGAGTACTTTGAAAAACAATAAAAATATATTCGCAGCTTAACTATTTGTTTTTGTTCCTATTCCCGAAATATAAATAGTGACCCTCGTATAATGGATAGAAAAAATATTCTTTGTTTTATTTTCACGGAGCTTGAAAAAACGTCCGAAATTCGTGTCTCTACACTAAAATACCCACTTAAGAAAACATGCCAGTCACGCTTACCACTTCATCGCCAACGTAGGCAACTCATTATTCATACTGGTCTACTGTACTACATTCTATCTCACCATTTTCGTCTGTTTCAGTGAGTTCGTTTCCGATACAACAACTAAACTTTCATTGGAATATAAACTGCTCGAATAAATGAATGTTTCAATCCGCTCTGAAACGAATGAACGTGAAAAGACCGGAGCGTGCACGGCTAGAAGTGCTATTTTCGTTCTCGGCTAGAATAAGGACAATTGAAATAGATTTCTGGGAAGTGAACTGAAGAGATCCACGATCAAAACCAACGGCAATGTCCGAACCTCAAAATGGATGGGCCAAACTTCTCATCCATTATTTTACAGCTATTTTCCAACCGGTAGAGCAGCATTAGGTCGAACATTGTAACGATAAATATTACAGTAACACAGTCACAGTCACATATTACAGTGAGTCACACCTTATAATTCAGTGCTTTTTAGGGTTTGACATGACCAACAAATAATCGCTCAAACCACTCGTTTCAATGTCTATTCTGTAGAGCATTTTCGCCATGTAAATCCACTAACACACAACGATTCTCAAATCATTCTCATATTCATTGCGTGAAAGTTTCTTTTTTTTCCCAATTTAAAAATGTTTCATGGCAAAAAAAATAGCACAGAACCAAAACACCTTTGATAGATTTTGGCAACTACTAAAAAGCCTTGCCATATGACGTATGTTGCATACGGCAACGCATAAACAAGTGGAACTATTCTGATGGCTTTTAGTTATAAATATAATACTAACTTCATACAGAATATAATTTGTTTCATATTCATTTTGAATACGTTCCTAAAAAAATTGAATTTGTCAAATTCTTGAATCATTATTTGGCGGCCCTCAAAAGTTGATGGTGCTTATCACGATAAAAGATGCTAAGCGGAAGTCCTGCATTCTGCGATGGTTTGTCAAACGAGCACTTTTTGGCCGATTTTTTCCATCGCAACAGTCGTATCCGCAAATGGTACACTTTCTCCAATCGATTTAGTATAAAATTAAGGTCCAAAATAGTCATACATGGAAAAAAAATGATACGGGTCTATTATTTTACGACAAGGAACAAAACTATCACTTTTCACGAAAATCTGAGAACAACTGTATTGGTTTGGCATGGGATGGCTGTATATCGATTGATTAAAAAAAAGAACAAGAAGTTAATTTTAATTTTGTAAAATTTAAATGAGATTCTATAACTTGAACCTCCAATTGATTAAACCTGAGCGCTTTTTTCCAATTTTAAAATAAGATTCTATAGAAACAATGGGTGGGTTATATCTATGATATAACCGCAAGGTTCACGTGGGACTACCTTATCATACCAATCATTTGTTTGTATTGATTGAATTTTTGATTGAATGAAACAATTCTCGAATTCAATTGAATTCAATATATTTGCTTTATGAGTAAAAAAAATTGTATAATTCCATCTAAGGTCAATTCATCCATTGTGATAGATTATGTTCTTCATTACAAGTAAATTTAATGACAGTCCTTTTACGTTTGGTATGATGCCTAGGACAAAATTTGTGAACGGAAGAGTTATCAAACGATTATTTCATTTTACGTTTTCTTCTGAAGTTTGCATCTCTCAAGTGTACGTACTTCTCGAACCGCGAATTCGCTTGATTTGATGAACTTCAGGTACTCAGTTTCGATTTTGACATATACATCGAACGCATATTCTTTAATCAATAGGCTTCATCGCAACAATTGGTTATCAACATCTTGCCTAATCATCAAATGGTATGCGTAGGAATTCAGTGAGCAGAAGATATGAAGGAATATCCTTCAATGCAATCTTGAATAACCGAGCCAAAGTGTGGTGTTCGTACCCGCTTTTGTAATCCGTGTTAGGAGAACACTTTTCGGAGTGCAGAAAAAACATGCGAGTGCAGAAGTACCTCCGGAAGACCGTGTTAAGGAAACATATTCTAGTTTGCACAAAGGCAAGCGAGTATAAAAGTACTCGCAGTTCGCAGAGAAGATTTCCCCAGACATCTTGGTTTTGAAGTCTGTGTTAGGCAAACACACTTCAGTCGGAACAAAAATGCCTCCGACTTTCATGTATTTGCAATACCGATCTCTCCAACGCTGCTTGGTTTTGAAGTCTGTGTTAGGGAACACATTTCGGTGAGAACAAAAATCCCCATACTTTCATGTATTTGCAATGCCGATTTCCCCAAGGCTGCTTGGTTTTAATGGCTGTGTTAGGGAAACCGTTGATCGGGCCAATCAAAATGAGGCAGTTAGGGCGTTTAGAAAACGCTTAACATTTTAAAGTTATTCAATTGTTCATCTAAAGAAAAATAACATTATATTAATTGCGATAGAAGCGTAGAAACATTCCCTATCAATTGATGCAAACATCCAGTAAGAAATGTTCGAGTTAAAAGCATTCGGAATCTTTCATTTTTTCCTGCATGATCTGTGTTTGGGTTTTCATTTTACCCCCCATATACTCCGGTTAGACGTAGTCCCACGTCAAAAAAATTTGGAGAGATAAATATTAAATCAACTAATAAGGCTAATTGTGTCCCGTTGTAATTTCGTTATTGTCAACTATAAAGCTATTTAATACAATAAATGCAAACATAATTTATTTACACTCCCACGGACACGATTCTACTTCAAAGCAATACCGCGAGCAAATCTGATATGATTTTTTTTACGAGCCGTTCCCTGTATTCTGCGAAATCTCGTTTTATTTCCTTTTTCCTGCTCCAGCAATAATGGCAGTAATCTTGCGAGCGATTGCGCAGAAGAACGTTGTGCGAGCGTCGATATGGTTTTTGAAATCACTGATAAAAGTACCAATTTTTTTTCTAACGATTGTTGCACGTCTAACAAACCTACCACACCTTTTAATTGAAACTGCATACTACATTCCCACACAACATCTCTGACTGTGATGCACTAAATATAAATTTGACAACAAGTAACCCATCGCTATGAAGGGGAACCACGCGTCTGCCACACTTCAAAGGAACACATTAGCTCGCCAATAAACCCCGCAAGCAAGCCTGATAAAACCTATATCTTTGCAATTGTTCCCCACCCAGCGTTTACCTCGACCTTATTGGTGAAATTTTGTCCCATTGAACGGGTGAATCATTCCCGGGACCCACATGATGCCACAAAGATAATGGTAATCGCAATTGCAAAAAAAGCAAGGTTTACAAGGTGGCTGAAAGTATAGTATAAAATCGCACAGGAACCGAGCGAAATGTCGTAGTTTTGTTTCGCTATCGTATCAAAGTGCTATTCTAACAAAGTGATGGAAGCAAAAAATTATTATCTTTTGTGCGCGGTTCTACTGGCTTTCACAGTGACCTGTGAAGTGTGTGAACCCAAAGTTGACAATTTGCTTGACTACATCTCGGGAAGCCGAGATGGGGCGCAAGACTGCCACGCTGGCCGTGCGTGGGAGGTATACTCTTGTCCCCCTCTGACAGTACTTGACCGTTCTACGGGATGTGAAAGGCTGAGAATTGAAATTACAAGAACCGGAAGGGATAGTGGTGATGCTACGGAAAGCACTCTCGACTATGAAACGTCAACGGATCCAACTACTGAATCACACGCTGAGGGTACTGAAAGTACTGAGGGCGCAGGAAATAGCACTGAGGCCACATCTAAAGAGACCTCTCCTACGACCATCAAAGGCACTACTTTACCAACAACCCAAGACCCCACTGTGACCACCGATAGAACTCCTGAACCTGTGAGTTCCTGTGAAAAAATTGCAAATGGAAAAATTCCGTATCCTCCTGATTGCAAGCAATATATTCATTGCAAAAACAAGCATGGTACCCTTACTGATTGTTACACAGGATACATTTTCTATGAACCATTCCAGATATGTCTACCTGGAGACACAAAAACATGTGAGCTGTACTCATTAGGGCGTTGAGTTCAGCAAATTGTCGGTGTTAACTTCTGTAAGACAGATTCAGTGTAAATCAATGCAGACGTTTATATTATTCAGACTATTTGAAGTGCTAGTTTTGTAACATGTAAATACTAATAAAAGAAGAACTATGATAACACATGCAATTATTTTGAATTATTTTTTATTGAAATGTCAAAATGTCGTCACATTGTCCAAAGAGAGGCAATTCTGAGGAACTAATGATGTCACAAAGATAATAGCAACGATTATTACACCAATAGTCGGATAGCCGACAGTTTGATTTGATATAAATGTGCACGGACACCGAGCTAAGAGACACAGTCCAGATTCGTTATCTGGTGGGTGAGTGCTAATTCTAAGATATGATGGAACCGAGAGTGTATCATCTGTTAAGTGTGGTTTTGATGGCATGCCTAGGCTTCTGTGATATAGTCGTTAACGCGAATGCAAAAGCTGCGCTGAAAACGAATGTTAAGGTGGATCCGTCCTTGAGCTGGTGCAAAGTGTTCAATAACCAAGACTTTCCACCGTTCACACAATGTGAAAATAAAGAAGATAATTTCTTCGACTATTTCCCGGCATGTTGCAACGGGGCATACAAGTGTCGTGCTGGTCGTGTGTGGAATTTGTACCTTTGCCCCCCTAAAACTGTATCTGATGGCACCTCGAGATGCATAGAACTGAAGGGTGGTGTTTGTCCGTATAACCGAAATGGAAGTGACAGTGGTATTACCATGGCCACGGCCTCTACAACAGCATCAACTAAAATAATTACGACGGTTCCAACTGTACCAATAACTTTAACCACTCCAAAGTTTTCGGTGTATCCAAATGGCTCAACAACTCCAACGCATCCAATAGTTTCTGTGCTTCCAACAGATTCAACGGTTGCGACAACTTTGACGGAATTAACGGATCCAGCAACTTCAGAACCTACAACTATTTCGACCCATCCAAACGTTTCAGCGACTCCAACGGATCCAATAAGTTCAAAGCCTTCTACAATACCAGCAGTCTCCGTGATTCCAACGGATTCAGATCTCCCGACGACTCCACCAGCTCTAACGGTTCCAACAGATTCAGACCCACCAACTGTCTCGACAATGGTTCCAGAGCTTACAACAGAATCAACCACTCCGGCAGCGTCAGCGTTCCCTACTGATTCTCCAACTTCAATGGCTCCAACAATCCACCCGGACACAACTGTTCCAACGACTACAATAGCTCCAACTGCTCCAGAACCAATCTGTGCTACGGAATCGTATGGGAAAAAGATCGCACACCCTGCCGATTGTACCAAATATATTGTTTGTGACGGCATAACTGGTACTGCTAAGGACTGCTACGAAGGATACATTTTCTATAAACCGTTCGCGGCTTGTCTACCCGGAAATAAGAAGACCTGTGAGCGCTATTCGTTGGGGCGTTGAACACAGTCAAGTATCAGTTCAACACAGTAATAATTTCATGCAATTCAAAAACATTGTAAAATTTGATTAAATTTTGTTGCATCTATATACATTTTATCACATCTATTGATGACAGCCATATTGGATGTTTTTAAAACATATGCTATACACAGAAAAATAATCGCTTTGTTAATTCTATTCTCGAATTTGGTGGACATGCAGCTTTGATAGGATTTTTTTGTATCTCACATTGAACATAGTATTTTTATTGTTCTCCATCTAAAACTCTGGTTGGAACGCGGTCCAAGGTTGGTTAGAGGGTCTGGTATGAAACCTGTTTTCCATCCGTTGAACATAGAAACGAGATTTAAAAAAAAGGCATAAAACACAAGCTCACAATTTTTACTGTTTATAATATCGCTTATTCTAGTGTAGAGACACGAATTTCGGACGTTTTTGTAGAACTCTGAAGAAGGTTTGAAGAAAAGAAAATTAAAATGTTTTTATGGCGATTTTCTATAAATAATAAAAACAAAAGTTCATTCGATAGAGAGATGTACAAAGATACAAAGATGTATTCATATTAAATTCATAAAAAAAATTGACGTAGGATTACCTATATCGAGAACATATTGGGGTACAATTTACAAGATAACTGCATGAATCGACTTATGCACTCCCTATTAACTTGTGACATTTATGAAAATTATATATTGTTGGGAAACGTTGTTCTGCCATATACATTATTTTTATTGAATATTTCGGGTATTAAATAAAACAAAACTAATGTATTGTAAGTTTGAATGTTTAAACGGTCTATAAAATTATTCGAATGTGATACATCAAACGATTTGAACGAATTCTTATATGATATTCCGATTTGAATGAATGTTTATATGATGTTTCTTGATTCAATGTATTGCATTAACGTAACTGGCATGTTTGATCTCTTAAAAATTAAATGTAAAAAGAAAAAAAAAGTAATATATTCTTGTTGTAAAGAACAAAAATAAAATAAAGAAAATCAATATTCGTTTCGTTCAATTGCTGTCTCGGGGGGTCTCCGTAGCCACATTGGTTGCGTGTTCGCTTAGTAAGCGATCCATCGTGAGTTCACTACTCAAGGCCCTCATTGGCCATATTTGTGTTGTTACAGAATAACAACGTCCACGCAACAATCATCAGCGATGGAGATCGATCCACGGTCGAAATAAGATCGATTCATCCATACAACTGCTCTGCTCTGCAAGACACATCGGATGCTCCGTCAGTGAAAAAGATCACAAGCGCGTAGTTAAGCAGTTTAGACGTGATCCGAGAAGTTCGGTCCGGGATGTCGCCAATAAGCTGAATTTGTCAAGTTCATTCGTCCAGCGGACCAAGCAGCGAGAGGGCTTGCGTACATACAAGGTTCAGAAGGCTCCTAACCGCGACGAAAGGCAAAACATGGTGGGGAAGACGCGAGTCCGGAAGCTGTACACCGAAATGCTGACGAAGCCGCATTGCCTGGTAATGGACGACGAAACCTACGTCAAAGCGGACTTTCGTCAGCTGCCGGGCCTGTTGTTCTTCACCGCAGAGGACAAATTCAGCGTTCCGGAGGAGATTCGCAAGCAGAAACTATCCAAGTTTGCCAAAAAGTACATGGTGTGGCAAGCGATCTGCTCTTGCGGAAAGCGGAGCGCCCCTTCGTGATGACCGGCACGGTAAACGGGCAGGTTTACCTTAAGGAGTGCCTACAGAAGCGCTTACTACCACTATTGAAGCAGCACGAGGGCCCGACCATCTTCTGGCCGGATCTCGCTTCGTGCCACTATTCAAAGGACGTGTTGGAGTGGTACGAAGCCAACGGGGTCACCTTCGTGCCAAAGGAAATGAACCCGCCCAACGCGAATTTCTACAGCGTTTTTTCCGTGATGCAATTTGATGTGACACACCCTTTACATCCAGCAATATGTGGGACCGAATCCGACAGGACATTCTTGTTTGAACACAAGCGCTGTAATGTCATGACAATGTATTGCATTTTGGTCTAGCAAAAGTTGTGTCGGATTTGCTCATGATAGCGTCTCGCAAGTGAATGTACTTTTCCTCACTTCCTTCTGCCGCTTTGATTGATTGTATCGTAGGAATCGCAGTTGTCGACCATAAATTGTCAGCACAGCTCACGACAACGTAGAATGGCGTTGTCCTGACCATGTCCATCGAGCGCACTCTCTTGTATGTTTCGTCTCCTCCAACCGCATGTTCATAAATATTAATTCAAAATGAGAAACCATCTTCATTATGCAGCGGGGTTTCGTTATTCAATGATTATGCAATATACATTTTGTTACTTTAGAATGACTGGGACGTCATTCACTATAGTCACACATATTCTAGAGCTTGTCACTCAGAATACTTTTAAAGCGTATTACTTGACATAGAACTCTTAACTACGTACTAATACACATTACGCAAGTAATACTCCGTTGAGAAGGCGAACGTTGGGAACATTGGGAACCATAGTCCCATTGAAGAAGAACATGGAGAGAGTCGTATAAACGATGTGTGTCAACGATGAATTCCAGATTATTGTTTTTTGCGCATTCAATCTTCCCGCACGTGCTCTCCACCTGATGTTTTATCAGGATTAATGACAATAGCATGATTTCCACTTTGTAATCCAAGCAAGTGTGTTTTTAAGAATTTCAATAATTCATTGTGCTCATTCAAAACGTCTTATCGCTATCGTGTAATCGTTACAGTTTCCTCTTCGACTTCGGACTGACTCGTGCTTTACTCAAAAAACGCTATACCTCCGTACTTACACACTCTCTTGACAGCAATTAATTTTAAGAATAAGTTAAGTACATTGTTAAATTCATTGTTATATTTGGTTCCTCTAGTTTATAAGCATCATTAGGGTTATAATTGTACCCGTTGATATGAATACAGCAACAGGAAAAGTCTTCCAGCTTGCCGGCGATGCGCCTGGTTTTAGAAGGATTGAGGTTGCTTGCTCATGTGTTGATGAAAGTGCGATGAAGCGGATGTAGTGCCATCTGTAATTTAACAACGACAATAAATTCGTTCTGGTTGAAAAACGAACGGCGGTTAAATTATTGGAGTATTGTTTATGCAAACATACTAAAATCGCGATTAAAAATAGGGGAAGAAGGTTAAAACTTGGGGTTATATGTATGGTTTGGAGACAGATTTAAGAAACAAAAGCGGATTTTTTTTTCGGCATAGGTTCACCTTAATCGGTATTTAATATATGGTAACCGGTATCCTATATAGTCTACAACCTATTCTCATGTCTACGAAGTTTTTTGTGCATAATTTTATCAAAAACGATAGAGCCGTTTCGGAAGAGTTCGACCACAAACACCGTGACACGAGATTTTTATATACGAGGGCGGACCGATAAGTACTTAGCCTCGTCGCACGATGGTGTCAATATCGCAAGAGAAATTACTTATCGTGTAGTACATTCTCTTAAACGGCTACTGTCAAAATTTCAGCCTAATCGGACTCGTAGTTTTGTTCTGACCGTGAAGCGTGCGTGTCCGCGGATTTTAGAAAAATGAAAAAAAGGAAATTCCGCCGTCGCCACGGCCAAATTGGTCGAATTGCACTACGAACTGCTGCCCCATCCACCGTTTTCTCCAGATTTAGCCTCGTGCGACTTTTTTCTTTTGTTTCCATACTTGAAAAAGTCACTCGCCGGGCAGAAATTTGAGTCGAATGAGAAGGTCATCGCCGCTACGGAGGCCTACTTTGCAGACCTTGAGAAAACGTATTTAATGTATGAGTAACTAATATGCATCATAAGAATCAATGTATTCAAAATATTTTATACCAAATAAATAGAAAGTATCGTCAAGCAGCACTGTACACTCAATTTTGCAATTGACTGTACCTCGTGGACAGAAAAAACACGATTCTAGATGCTCTCCTTTCCCTCCATGAACAAGCGTGAACATACTATCTATCAATTCGTAGTTCCACTAAAGTTACACGCAAGAATTCCTGGGAATTCACACTCATCTGAGCGTCTGTTGTTCATGCCATTTGAGGCTTTTACAACTACAGGGAAACTTCGATATAACGTACCCTCGTTATAACGTACCCTCGATATAACGTCACTCGATATAACGTACACATTTCCAAAGTGTAGAGGAAAAAAAAATTCAATATTTTTTTCCTGATAGAACAATGAATTATCTGTATTGTGATGCTAAAACAAGTTTTGTATCAATCCCGAAATATAGCTGGTTTTGTGATTCGGGATTCTAAATGAACCAAGCTTTAATCAACAGTACGAAGGGAAACATCATGAGAAAGGCTGGCTTCGTCTTCTGATTGAAGTTATTCATTAACTTTACTAAAGCAGCAACACAATAATGTATTATAGACTACGTTTGTGAGTTCGTTATTATGCTTCGATATAACGTACAATTTGATACAACGTACAATTTTGAAAGTGAAATGTACGTTATATCGAAGTTTACCTGTAATTCGTAAAAAAGGGTCATGAATCAGTCTAAAATTACATCCTGGAGAAAACACGTGCTTTTTTATTCCACATCATCGCTCCGTGTTTCAAATCATGAAATCTCCACCAAGTCAAAGATCAATACTAACATATGGTCTTCTGAACCGATTGGCACTTATCTGTGAATTGTGAATTGAGAATGTGTGGAAGATCGTCTTTATTCAAATCACAGGTCAAAGACCAGTCAGTGTCTTAAACGACGTGTTATTTCTTAAATTGGTTCCCGAAAACAGTCCTTGGGCGCACATTTGAAGTCCGTTCAAGAGGAATTTGAGAAAATTCCTTGCAGGAAATGAAATTGATGATTTGAATCGGAGTTAGATAATACTTTAGGATTACTGATCAGATTTACTGACCATGAATAAGCGTTTGATGAACATCAACGCAGATAGATCAGTGATCTACTTGACGAACACAAGTTTGGAAAAACACATTTTAATGAAAAATACGGATCCTTCAGAAAAAGTTCTTCAGAGATACGATACGTGCAACTATGGAGAAATCTGTTGTTCGTCTTCCATTCCAAATTCATAGGGGAAAACCGAGTAGTTTTTAAATCAAGAGTAAAAGCTGAGGTGAAACCCGCATTTGAGGAAGCAATTTCGTGCATCTTCGATATTACAAAACTCGCTGATTAACATTATTTAGTGGTGTCTTAAGCTTGGCGGAATAAATGACTGTTAGTAAACAAAACGATCATTGTCAATTTATTTGCGTTACTTTCAGAATATATATTTCAGTGAAGAAGTTCAACGATATAAGAAAAATATGGATATTCGACCGGACAACACTCTCAGTAAGCTTTACTTTTCATTCATAAATACCAAGTACGTACTCTGACCGAACGAAAAGTTTAAAATTCAATAATATGTTTAATTTTTTTAATTTAGATGTAAATCTTTTCATAATTTCTGTAGACCATAAACAATCGTGGGTTTTTAAAATTTTGAAAAATATTGCAAACATTTGCAGCAATTGAATTAACTTTAAAATCTCGTAATAAAGAACAAACTCTGAACCAAAAGTTAATTCTCATTGTTTTCGTACGTTCACCAACAAAACCAACCCCCTCATAATGAGGCAGTCAAATCAATTTACAGCGTCAAATAATTCATCAGGCGCTGGCTGGTGTTCTGGCAGCGCTAAGTGCAGTTCAAACCGCAGAGAAGCCCACACAAGTACATTTCGCGCTCATCAAAGCCACTTCCCGCGATATAAGCAGCGAGAAAATCCGCAACGCTCACGCGCTTGCATTCCGGCGCCACCGCCATTCCGGGACCCATTAGCGAACCTCTAATCAAGGTACAGTGGGGGTTTCGAGGAGTTCATGGCACACGGTCGGTTCCAGCAATCAGCACCCTGTGTGTTGCCGCCGTACACCACTAACAATCAAACCGCACACCATTATGCTTCTTATCAAAACATATACCCTAACCAACCGTAACCATACGCTTCCTCTAATGGAGCTTGATGTAATAATACTACACGTCACATTCTATTAAACTTGTATATCACTTTGAACAATGTAGACAAACACACGATGAGAGTATGTAGCCGGCTTCCAGAAGGATTTATGAAAATTACCGCAATTTACTATGAACTATATTTAAAATAAAATTACCGTTCAACTGATACTAATGCTGAACGCGTTGAGGAAGGATCAAACATAGCAAAAACAGGACCATTGTTACAAGAATTAATGAACCGCCGTAGCAATATCTCCCTGCAGGTGATGTTTCTATATCCGTTGGGAAACAAAAGCAAAAATAAACAAGCTTACTCAAAGTTTCGTTGATTTATTTTCCACCGTTCTCATCTTCGAAAAACTATTCCCCCAGAGCTGCCAGTCAAGGTGAAAAATACAAGGAAAATCAGGGAGAGAGAAAGGAAGAGAAAGAGACCCACAACTTCTTCAGCTATTTTCCCCTGAAGAATTCCCAGTAAGGGCTAAGAAAAAGGAACAACTGCCAACATCAGGTGTTTGTTTTTAAATTGTGTTGATTTTTCTTGCGATTTTTCCATACAGTTGGGAGCGGGGAAACCCACAAGAAAATTAATTAAAAGTGTCTGGGAACAATGAGTGGAAGTTGTAAAAGGAGAGCTAACGCAAAGTTTGAACGTTTTACTTCGCGCTTTTGGGTTGGAGGAGAGAGCAAAAAAAAACAGAACACATGATGATGTGTGTGCACTAGCTACTACACTCTATGAACACACAGTACGGGAGTGATTTCGTACGAAATTATAAAATGGACCCGGCAAGTGAACGTGCAAATGTACGGTTGCATGTCTAGAACAAATAGCTCTAAATGGATTTTTCGTTTGCCATCGCCGTTGCGGTTGGCGTGTTAAGGGCTCCGGACAAATAGTTGCATTCTTTCTTCCATGCCGAGAGTTATTAATGGAAGTCTGAAAGTGGCAGCTGGACACTTCCTAGTGCAGGTTTACATTTTGTTCCACTCCCACTATGGGTAAAGAAATTGCATTATTCCGCCAAGGCTAGCTGAAATACGATTCCCAGTTGGATTGAAATTAATCCTCAATCCGTCCATCTGATAACTCACTTCCGTGTCCGCGAGATTAAGCAATCAAATTCGCTCCTTTCCGTAGCATAACGTCTCCATTCAGGCCCGTTAATCATAAACATTCACATGTGCCCCCGAACATCATTATTTTCCGCCGCCAACGAGGCCGCCAGGGCAGCAGCGTGCGTGCCATTCTCTCCCCAGGTACGTTCGTGGAATAAATTAATGATGCTAAAGTTTCGTATCATCGGAAACCCATTAGAGCTTACCTTATTCCCAATTATTTCCATCAATAAATCATTATTCTCCTACAAAACGAGCATATTGGCGTCCGTTCACCACTGATTCGACCGGGTTCGATTTCATATCGATTCGGTGAGGGGTAGCGAAACGTTGAACTGAACCGAATGTTTATTAGAAGCTCACACGATGGTTGCCGTTGCTGATCCGTAATTGAGACGTCAAGCAATGGCCACTTTCTTGCGGCTGTCAGCTGTCAGATTACACGTGAGAATTTCGGGCCATTCAGCTTCAACAGGATCGGGGCACTCGCGGCCGAGTGGTTAAAGATTCTCCTTCTCCTTATCTTTAAACAAGCCCAATCAGACAACATGTCTCGTTTGTACTAAATAGTTTTAACATGCCTCCACCCTAGATGGTCTTATTCCTATGCCGAACATTGCAACGGTTATTAGGCCCCGGAATAATAGCTTTCGCGTGTTCGTCATTGAATTGCATACTCTTTTTATATTCCTTCTATCAAACGGTGAGGTTCATAAGTGAAAAAAGTGGAATGTAGAACCGAAATCAGAAGCCACTTTTTTCGAAAAATTCATAAAAAATGGTCCTGAACCGATCCCCTATTTTATGCAACCCATCTACTCCTAATTCGAATAAATATGGTGAGTGATACGCTGTGTTTTATCTTTTACAAAAAAAAATGTTAAGTTTACAGAATGGATGCTGTAAGTATACGTAGGACGAAGGTATGGTTCGTTCGATCCCATTCAAGAAAATTTGATGTCAAAAATCGATCTCACTCAGGACGGCCAGTCATTGCAAAATCTGATGGAATTTTGCAACTGGTCGAGCAAGACCGACACGCAAGCTGTCAAGCGATACCCAATATGCTAGGAGACAACCATGTGACAGTTTGGAATCATTTCGAAAAGACGCAGGGAAAAAATTGATTAACCAATTTTCCATCATCAAAGTAGGGAAAAAGGGGCAGTTTCGGACAAGGCTTTTAAAAAATATGCGGCACAATTTTCAACCAAATTAAAAATATAAGTAAGTTAGCAGCCCTTCCACCAAAAGCTGTCATATAGTTTGACAACTCCTGGTCGTTTATTACTAACGAAAACAACACAGTGCCCTTTTTCATACACGTTTCGAAACTTTTGGGCTTGAAGTTGTAAGTATTTCTCCAATTCCTTTAGAAATTTAATCACACCAACTCTGTTAGTAACTAATATGAAATGAAAAAACCTACATACAACGGGAAACAGAGTTCTATTTATTGGATAGAATTATGATTTGTCATCCGATGATAGTGGGGCACATTCGGTGACCATGTTCCAACTGAGCGAACGTATCAGACGTGGTTTGCACGGTTTAAAAGTGGTAATTTTGACTTGGAAGACGAAGAACGTTCCGAACCGCTAAAAAAGTTTGAAGATGAAGAATTGGTGCCTTTACTCGATCAAGATCCGTCACAAACGCAACAAGAACTTGCAAATACACTTGGAGTAGCTCAGCAAAGCATATCCGATCGTTTAAAAGCAATGGGAATGATCCGAAAGATACGACATTGGGTGTCGTATGAATTGAAGCCACGTGACGTCGAACGCCATATTTTTAAGTGCGAACAACTGCTCCAATGGCATAAAAGAAAGGTTTTTTTGCTGGTGATGAAAAGTGGGTCCATTACGACAATCCTACGTTGGGCAACGTATGGATACCCCGTCCATGCATCAACGACGGCAGCGCAGAATATTCACGGCCAGAACCAGTGAACCAGCTGGGTGTGGTCTACTATGAGCTGCTAAAACCGAATGAAACCATTACGGGGGACCTCTACTGACGACAATTGATGCGATTGAGCCGTGCACTGAAGGAAAAACGGCCACAATACGAACAAAGACCCGATAAAGTTATTTTGCAGCACGACAATGCTCGGCCGCATATCGCGAAACCGGTCAAGACATATTTCGAAACGCTGAAATGGGAGGTCCTATCCCACCCGCCGTATTCTCCAGACACTGCTCCGTCCGATTACTATCTTTTTCGATCGATGCAACATGGCCTGGTTGACCAGCACTTCTCCAATTTTAATGAAGTCAAAAATTGGATCGATTCGTGGTTAGCTGACAAACCGGCCAATTATTTCCGCAAAAGGAAACGCCAGAAAGATGGGAAAAAGTTCGAAATTTGAATCATGTTTCGACGCACGATTCAAAATCCGAACAGAAGATGCTTAAAAACACTATTTTCAGGCAAATACAGCAATAGTTTACAAATTGGGGTACCAGAACAAACCAGCTCTGGAGCAACAATATAAAAAGACCATTTGTTAACAAATGTTTGAAAGAGCTTTTCGTGCAAAACGTAGGTCGCAGGCGCAAACCAACGAGAGTAAAATTGGTTTTCTTAGTCATGTTTTGTGTGAAATGACGTATGAAATCATCAGCGGTTCCCAGAGACTTCGCACCTGCACGTCGCCTTATAGAGGGCGCTTGGGTCGAGTGACCAAAACCTCAACCCGCACTCTCTTGAACTGTCACCTGGTATATGTAGACAGCCCTTATTGTGGTCCTTAGTTTGTGACTAAACAGTACATGGTTTTCTTGTAAGCTGAGGTTTTTTTTACATCAGATATCCTAAAAATCAGGGATGGGTTTTCTTTCGTTTTTCACTTTTTTCAAAAATTCATAACTTTTGAACTACTGGACCGATTTAGATGATCGATATACCTATCAAATTAAAACCAACCAGCCGGTGTTTTTAAAAAAATATAAGATTAGCAGAAGAATTGAATTTCCCATGTTCCTTTCCTTTGTCCAGTAAGCTACCGCAAAAAAAATCTCAACTTTGGAGAATCATTACTCAAAAAAGAAAAGAAAAAACACATCTCTGATTTTGACATAGGACTCTGTCTTTGATTTATATATAGGTGGGCCATTCTACGAAAAATGTAACGATTTATTGAGAGTTTTTAAACGCATATTACTCTAAATGGTTATTGCGAAATATGTTGTGTTATATATCATTAGACAGGAAATTTATCCAGTTTTTTTTTTTGCTTGAAACATGAACAGTGAATATAGTAAAAATAGTTAACAATTTGACGATTTAATTGGGTATGTTCTCTCTCGATTGCACCATCCACTCGCTTCCCTCCCGACACAACGAGCAATCTTTTTGCCTAAATTCTGGCGTTAGCTCATAATGTGAGTTGATGCGTAAAATTAAATTATTCTCCATTTACCGATAATAGACATTAATTTTATATTATACTAGCTGACCCGGCAAACTTCGTCCCGGCCAAAAGTTGTTTTTTGTTATCAATACCTTCAAACATTCACTTTTTCTTACAATGTTCATGGGTTCCAATCGCAGAACTGTTCATTGATTGATCTTCTAATCGACCCCGTTTAATTTTGTATGGCAGCTTCCCCTTAGAGAGGAGGGTGCAGTGTATAACCACCGTAAAAACATTTATTGCACCCTAAAACCTTCATATGCCTAATTTGGTTTCATTTGCTTGATTAATTCTCGAGTAATGCAGAAATTAGCATAGAAACCATAGAAACATTTATTGCACCCTAAAACCTCCATATGCCTAATTTGGTTTCATTTGCTTGATAAATTCTCTAATAATGCAGAAATTTGTGTTTCATTTGTATGACAGCCTTGAAGAGGGGATGTAGAGTCTTACCACCATACAAACATTTATTGCATCCTTCAATATGCTTAATTTGGTTTCATTTGCTTGATTAATTCTCGAGTAATGCAGAAATTTGTGTTTCATTTGTATGGCAGTCCCCCATAGAGAGGGGGATTGAGAATTTAACCACCATAGAAACATTTATTGCACCCTAAAACCACAATATGTCAAATTTCGTTTCATTTGCTTGATTAATTCCCGAGTAATGTAGAAATCTGTGTTTAATTTGTAAATCAGATTATGATAGCTTCAGTAGTCACGATTTTACAGGGCCATAAAGTTATTACAAACAATGTTCCCGACAACGTGGTAACGAAGGAGATAATGCTGTTTTTATCTATAATATATTTTTGTAGTCATAGATTGATTTGACTCAGGCTTATATTTATGTAGGTCTTAACTATTTAGACTTGTGTTGAAAAATGATACATGATGACTCTTTGTCTTCTTCTGTATGATTGAATAAACAGAAGAAAAGGGTAATGGCTTTAATGGTATTTTTGTGTACATTTTTGAACAGAATGCGCTACCGAATTTTACCACGTTATGCCATCTAACCCATTTCAAGGATACAAGTTTATACAGGATACAAGTTTATACAGGGCATCCAATTGATGTATCAAAAAAGAAAAAATACAGATGTTCAACAACGAAAAACTCAATTAAAATGCAATTACTACACACAATCACAGTCCTATGTCAATATCCCGTCCGTGCCCCTAGGCTCAGAGCCATCAAGTTTTTGGATATGTTTTGTAAAAAAAAACCTCAGCTTTCAAGAAATCATATAATAAATATAGCTCCCTTGGTCCCGAAATCATGAAAACTATAAAAAACAAAAACAATCAATGAAAACGAAAACAAAATCAATTTTTTTTGGGAGTATAACATTTTTCCAAAAAAGACTAGCTTCATTTGATATATGGATTATCTGAATTGGTCCGGTAGTTAAAAAGTAGTAGCTTTGTACAGGTAAACTTCGATATAACGTACATTTCACTTTCAAAATTGTACGTTGTATCGAATTGTACGTTATATCGAAGCATAATCAAGTACTCACAAACGTAGTCTATAATATATTATTGTGTTGCTGTTTTAGTAAAGTTAATGAATAACTTCAATCAGAAGACGAAGCCAGCCTTTCTCACGATGTTTCCCTTCTTACTATTGATTAAAGCTTGATTCATTTGGAATCCGGAATCACAAAACTAGCTGTATTTCGGGATTGATTGAAGGTACAAAACTTGTTTTAGCATCACAATACAGATAATTCATTGTTCTATCAGAAAAAAAAAATATTGAAAAAAATTTTCCTTTACACTTTGGAAATGTGTACGTTATATCGAGGTAAAATGTACGTTATATCGAAGGTACGTTATATCGAAGTTTCCCTGTAGTAGTTTTGAGTAATGAGACACTGTTTGATGGCCATCAAAGCTTAAGTGTTCGGAATTTGAGACAAAACGCTACCATTGGTGAACGGTGGTGACCAGTGTTACCACACGTACAGATTTATCTGGAATGTTACAATTTTTTTCGTTATTTTTGGTACAGATTATGTACCGTTTCGTTCGATTCTGTGTAGATTTTCGTCAAAAAGTACAGATTGATACAGATTTTTTCCATTTGTGATTTTTTTTTTCTTGAACAAGGTACAAGGTACATGACGACTTTTACGCCGAGGTATCTGACTGCTGGTGCTGCTGATCTTAAAAGCATTTACAATACAATGATTGATCAGATTCATACGGACGAAATTCCTTACAAGGATCGTCTGAAAGGATTCGCGTCGACGTATGTTTTGCCCCAGTTCAACAGATTGAATCGATGACTGAAAAACCTGAATTCACACTGCTACATGAAAAGTCAAAACATTTATTGTAAAAGTAAAAACATTTATTGCACCCTAAAACCTCCACATGCCAAATTTCATTTTATTTGATTGATTGACTCGAGAATTAATCTCGAGTAGTGTAGAAATTTGTATGGCAGCCCCCCCTTAGAGAGGGGGAGGGGTCTCAAACTATCATGAAAACCTTCACCGGCCCCAAAAACCCCTACATACCAATTTTCATGTCGATCGGTTCAGTAGTTTCCGAGTCCATAAGAATCAGACAGACAGACAAAAATCCATTTTTATGTATATAGATAGATTCTCACTCATATCTGCGAGTAATCTTACGTTATTTCAATATCCAATGCATTTAATAGCATGAAGATCATTTGAAAATCGACAAAATAATATAATTAATCCCAAATAATATAATTAAATCCCAGAAACTTTTCTAATTTGACTAGCATTAACGTTGTATGAGAAGCGTAAGGGAATCACAATTTCAGAAAACGAGGTTGGTGGACAAAAATTGGATGCTTAAAAAGAATTAAGGGTTCACTCGGCGTTTTCGGCGCTTCGATGCCTTGTTTGTAACGTTTTTTTTTTTTTTTTATCTGTATTATAGTGATTTTCAACTCATTTGGTTGGTTCGTCACTTTTACTTCCATTTTTGGAAGAATGTCGGGAGTGAGAATTGAACTCGTGACCTTCAGCGTGAGAGGCATGGATGTTACCACTACGCCAGATCGCCTCCTGTTTGTAACGTTCTCACTATGCCTCACTCCTCGGCAACTGTCGAGCGATTTTTTCTGAATATAATCAGAACAAAAATAAGCTTTGAAATCGACTCAGCAACGATACGATGAACGCTATATTGAGATCAAAGGTTTTGGTCAAACATTGTGGTGGCAGCTCGAAAATTAAAAAAAATTATAGTATGCAATCCAGATTCAAAAACTATGTACAAGCATCATCAAACACACGAATGACTCGCAAATGTAAATGTAGTGTTTTTAGTAAATAAATGACTATTTTTTTCATGCTAATATTTTTTTTTCTCTACAACGAATATTTTCGATGGTAGAGATTTTTGAAAAAAAAAGTACAGTTGAGCAAAATTTTTGACCCCTCTGGTACAGATTTAAATGTGGCAACACTGGTGGTGACTACAGTTCATACGTTAGAACAAAGCTCTGAAGAAAAAACAACCGGGTGGGTGAATAGACGTGACAAAATAATTCTACAGCATGACAACGCCATGACAAATCCAAAAGATGGCAAGATAACTGGATCGCTTCGAAATAACCAGATTTCAGGAATCGTGGCCAACCGTGCAGTGTCTGAAATATAGACCAAGGCTGTGACTTCCGATGGAGCATACTTTGGAGAAAGTAGCAGAGAGTGTTCCAAACGGATGCCTTTTTGACAGAAATCATGAAGTCGTACTTGTATACCCAATACAAGATTTAATTATGGAATCGATACAAGTCAGCCAAGCAAGCAGCCAATATTTTAGATAATTCCATAACCCATTTAACACAACTTGCTCACGACTGACATGTCAAACTAACATCAACAATACCTTCTCGATTCGTTTTGGCATCGATTAAATAATTTACCACCTTATCGAAGCATCTCGGATGATTGAACCATATTGAGTACAAGCTTAAAGCCAAACAACAAAAACAATCCGCCCGAGATAAATTCGCCGAACTGATTTCCATCGCGTTATATCCGCTCCAACCGTAAAACGAACGATGATAAATTTTTAATGATCACTGCTATCGTTGTTATTATAATAAACACAATGAGCCCTAGTTTATCCTCCTCACCCATCGCGTATCCTGCTGCCCACCCACATAAAGGGTGTGTCACATCAAATTGCATCACGGAAAAAACGCTGTAGAAATTTAATTTTTATTATATCTTCAGCTTTCGCTTATAATCAGATAAGAGTGTATAGATCACGTTGGCCATACTTCACTGTCAATTTTTCGTAAATTTAGAAAAATGTCGTCGAACGAAAAAGAGCGTCGTGAATTAATCCTGCGCACTCATTTCGAGAATCCGGAGTTGTCACATCGGGACATCGGTAAGATGCTGGGAATCGTCCAATCCACGGTCAGCAGAGTACTAAAACGATACTTCGAGAACCTAACCATCGACCGGAAGGTGAAGAACGGCAAAAATGGATGCTCCGTCAGTGAAAAAGATCACAAGCGCGTAGTTAAGCAGTTTAGACGTGATCCGAGAAGTTCGGTCCGGGATGTCGCCAATAAGCTGAATTTGTCAAGTTCATTCGTCCAGCGGACCAAGCAGCGGGAGGGCCTGCGTACATACAAGGTTCAGAAGGCTCCTAACCGCGACGAAAGGCAAAACATGGTGGGGAAGACGCGAGACCGGAAGCTGTACACCGAAATGCTGACGAAGCCACATTGCCTGGCAATGGACGACGAAACCTACGTCAAAGCGGACTTTCGTCAGCTGCCGGGCTTGTTGTTCTTCTCCGCAGAGGACAAATTCAGCGTTCCGGAGGAGATTCGCAAGCAGAAACTATTCAAGTTTGCCAAAAAGTACATGGTGTGGCAAGCGATCTGCTCTTGCGGAAAGCGGAGCGCCCCCTTCGTGATGACCGGCACGGTAAACGGACAGGTTTACCTTAAGGAGTGCCTACAGAAGCGCTTACTACCACTATTGAAGCAGCACGAGGGCCCGACCATCTTCTGGCCGGATCTCGCTTCGTGCCACTATTCAAAGGACGTGTTGGAGTGGTACGAAGCCAACGGGGTCACCTTCGTGCCAAAGGAAATGAACCCGTCCAACGCGCCGGAGCTTCGCCCAATAGAGAAATATTGGGCGATTATGAAGCAGGCCCTCCGGAATAACCCAAAAGTTGTCAAATCGGACTGGACTGGACTGGAAAAAATGGATTTCTGTTAAAAAAAACTACAACCTGATGTTGTACAAAACCTTATGGACGGGGTAAAGAGGAAGGTGCGAGCATACGGGCTTGGGCTCGAAGTATGAATAAAAAGAAAATGCCAAAAGTTGTTTAATAGTTTTTATTTTACTGTCTAAAATTTTCAAAAGGATCGGTCTACTGGGCGAATTTCTACAGCGTTTTTTCCGTGATGCAATTTGATGTGACACACCCTTTACTCGTATGTGTACCGGAATGGCCGGGATGATCCGATTCTGAAGCTGGACCAAAGCACTCGCTGCTCATAGCAAACTTTCAGATACGATGTGCGAGATAACTTTAATGTGTCGTTGTCCGGGTGCGATTTTGTAAGCACCGTGTGGACCTCGCCGAACCGATGCCGGCGGAGCACGCATGAGTGAAAGCTTATGCGCTTGTGGTGAATTAATATCCATATTATGTTTGAAGTGACATCAAAAGCTTTAATAAACGGCTTCATTTTCACTTTCGGGATGCGTCGTTGCCTCTGGCGGGAAGAAAGAGAGACATGAATGCAGCTATGACTCACGGTGAAAATCAGGCTAGAAGTTGTGGTCAGATTCAATGTTTCCAATGTAATGCCAGAGAGTGTTCGGAAAATCGGAGAATCCTGGCACGATACAACGGTAGCGAATAGCCGGCGGTAAACTGTAATGTGTTATCGTTGCCGAGTGGTGGCATATTTATTCAATCTGTGATATACAGTAGTATAGCTTTACAAAACGAATCACATTCAGTACAGAATACGGTCTGATTTATCTCATAGAATCACCACGTTATTACTTTCCAGCGGTTTTTTTGCGACTAGAAAACAATTCAAACAATGGGCAACCTGAAGTCTATTCACTCATTGTGAGAACCTTCTTCGTTCCTCGAATGGGACCCTAATCTATTTATTAAACACAACTAATGAAAACCATCGACTGCACTGTCGATTTACTCAGAACAATATCCAGATCCGCCCAACCTCACCAGTGCTAGAGGCACACATCGCCTGTTGTAATGCGAACGATTTAGTCGAGCCGACTGCGTCCTGTTTATGTGTTCCGCGGCCAAAACATGGGACAACATAAAATTCAGATTAGTGCTTCGGTTTGTGCACCGCTCCGACAGATAAATTATGCAGTGCGATTATAAATATTTATTCGATAGCTAATTTATCAAATTAGTACCCATTATTTATTGCATCGATTGTAATCGGACGAATTTTTGCACGTCTATTTTTCGAATCGTGCCTGCAAACACGGATCAGGGCCATAGATTTGCCCGGTGGGGCGGCGCAAGGCGGCGAGCGCTAGAAATTTAGTCAAACACACCTTTTCAAGCATTGCAGCTATATAAATTTTAACATCGATCGGCGAGGATTTTCACAGATTGTAGCGTTGGTGAATAAATTTTGAATTAATTTCGATGGTTTGCAGCGGGGGGACAATGACAAACTATCGCGTTAAACGATTCCGTACGGAGAAAAGTTAGGATTTCAATAAGGAGCAAATCGGAATCGTACAATCGAGGAGGATAAACAACGGCAACGAAAGCAGTTTGTGGTATAGCACAGCTGCTTAATTTAGAGAATGGTATTTACTTCATTATCGCGATATTGTGCGGTTGGCGCTAATTTCAGAATTACTTCATCAGAATGGAATGGGTAAATTCTTTTGCGAACCATCGCTAATAAAGCGGTTACCATATTTCCTCTAGCGTTCTAAATGAATCCAACTTGATTCTCTAGATACATCATTCGCGTTATGAAACGACAACAAACACTCCGTGAAAAACTTTCATATCATATCGCATTAACTTTACCCTGAAACTCAGATAACAGATCGGATGAGACTGTCACAGCCAGAGTAGGATTGGGTGATCTTGGATCGATATTTAGAAGATCGATCTTTTCCTCTCCGATTTTCGATTTTTTGGATCGATTATTTGTACTCATTACATTAGAATCAATCTCACCAAAAACCGCTTGATAAATTTCATAAACATTGAATTTCTCTCAAGGCGGTCAAATTAGTGGGCGGAAAATTAGGAAAAGCTGTTCTGTAAGTTTGGTTATTACAAGACAAGTGGTCACAAGTTATATTTACAAAATCACATTTACTAGGCTGAAGGTGAAAATTGTAATGAAATTGGAAGGTGATATCCAGCTGAAACGTCCTATCCTAGAACTGGAACTACTACCATGATTTCGATAGAATGCCAGACGTATGACATGGTTGGATCTCATGGAATTATTTTCATGGGAGTTCTGAATGAATATCAGTTGCTGAATTTCTGATAATAATTTTGAATTTATTTACTCAATTGAATAATCCAATGACGGCACAAGATGAATGGAGTGCAATATATAATTTAGCTGGTTTTTCAAGTTTCTTTTGTGACATTCATTCTGTGAATCAAAATAAAATTGCATTTGATGTTTGAATAGAAATGTTAAATGTTTTTCTATGTTCAAAGAAAGGACCACACTTGTATAGAGCAAGTAGATAAATTGGTAAAAAGGCATTCGATTTTTCAAAAATCGATTCTCTGAGCCTATTTAATCAGTGAATCGGTCCTTACACCGTGTAGAAAATCGATCCGTCAAGATCGATCTTTTTCTAAAGACCATCCAATCCTAATTCAGAGATGCCAGGTTTGAACTTACTGGAAGACAATTGATTTTGTGAAGACATTATGAAGTGTGTGCAGACATTTCAGTATGATAGTGTATGTGAATTTTTGGAAGATATTATTTCCATAAAAGTCCTAGTATTGACGAAAAATATCGTACAAAGAAGTAAGGCTTTTGTCTCAGTATCATTTGCTCGCTTTTTTATCAGTGTCACATGTTTAGTTTTGTTCTTAGTAATCAATAAAGACTTTTGTCTCACACTTCACAAATCGAAGGATAACGTATCAATAATCAGTTTCATGAATATGGTTTGAGTTACAACCAAAACTTCAAAGCTGAAATAAACAAATTGAGTTATTTATAAAAAATGTTTGACAAATGAGAAACATCCATTGTATTTTTTGGCATTTGAATGTTCGTACAGCCCACCCTAATAGAACGATTTTCACAGTTCCATTTTTATGGAAAAATAGGGGCAATATTCACTCAATGAACGATTTATCAAGTCAATGATACTCATAAAAATTTGTTCGCTGTTGCGCAATATATTCTTTGTTCATATTTTTTTTAAATAAACTTCAAAATCTCAAGATAAGTTCAACGGAACACGCTATATAACAATATCAATTAGAATAAACATAGAATAACCTATCAAACATTACTCGAAATTAGGTTATGTATTTTAGTTCCTTTCAATATGATTGTGAAGACATTTGAAGAGATTTTTTCGTACCATGTGAAAACATCTGAAAAAATCACATGGCATCCATGGTCACAACGGACTCGAGTTTGGCACTAGAAGCGCTATCTACATAGGAATTAAGGTCGTGTTTGAGTCGTGCAAATGGTAACCTTAGAAAATCCTATAACATTTCATTGTTTCACAGGATGTATTGATT
Source organism: Toxorhynchites rutilus septentrionalis (assembly GCF_029784135.1). Lineage (NCBI taxonomy): Eukaryota > Metazoa > Arthropoda > Insecta > Diptera > Culicidae > Toxorhynchites > Toxorhynchites rutilus. Next base: position 46,720,779 of record NC_073745.1, read on the forward strand.
TGAAAAAAAGGTAAAACTATCACATAAAAAACTAAAGAAATCTATAACCAAAGAAAATAATCAACATCTCCCTTACTCTTGATCAACTTGTCCTAGTACGTGTCGGCTCAGCTGGGATGTGCCTCAAACTCATGCATCCGTATCTCATCATCACCCATTTACTACGCGGTCGTTACGTAGTAAATGGGTCATTATTAATTAATTAATTGAGGAGGCAATCTGGCGTAGTGGTAACATCCATGCTTCTCACGCTGAAGGTCACGAGTTCAAATCTCACTCCCGACATTCTTCCAAAAATGGAAGTAAAAGTGACGAACCAGCCAAATGAGTTGAAAATCACTATAATACAGATATAAAAAAAATATAATTAATTAATGTTTGTCATATTGAAAAAGTTTCTGGGATTTTCACACGCGGAGAAAATCTGTACCAATCTGTACTTTTTTACGAAAATCTGTACCCTGTACCGTACAGAATCTGTACCAAAAATATCGAAAAAATCTGTACCTTTCCAGATAAATCTGTACGTATGGCAACAGTTGGTCCAACCTATAGGACAAGGTGGTCCTAACCCGACCGGTGGTCCTGAACCTACTCCCCTTTGTATCTCAGGAATATGGCTTTCTATCGAATTTTCAGTGGTGTCAAACGAAAGATATAGACAATATAGTCATCGATAAAATCGCTATAACTCGGTAAATAATGGAATTTTCGGAAGGTCCTTTCCAGGGTATATTCTCAAATGCCTAAACTACAGAGATATGAAGATTTTTTTTTGATTTGCATATTCCTTAGTGTGATCACTATGCCCTAGAGTGCCAATGAAAATAGCCATCTCGAATTTTCAAAGCGAACTTGATTAAAAATGTTGATTCCGAAAAACTACCCTATGCAAAATATCAGCTCAATCGGACTTCATTTACTATTGTCGCAGATTTCAAAATTTAAGTTTTCTGAAAATCAAAAAATCGCCCAAAGGGGGAGTAAGGGAAATCGGGGTTTAAAAAAAATGTATGCCAAATGTCTTAGAATTGCATGAAACGTCAAGATTCACTGTTATCTCGAAAAAAAATTTTTCGTCAAAAATCGGTTTTTCTCAGACGAGAAAACGACTAAGTGCCAAAAAATCAAAAAGTTTTTGACAAAAAAAAATCGGTTTACAATAAATCCCAACATTTTATGCAAATCTAAAACATTTGGCATCAAAAACTTTTTTTGAAAACCCTGATTTCCTTTATTCCCCCTTGGGTGATTTTTCGGTTCTCAAAAAACTCAAACTTTGACGGCTGTGCGACACTAGTAAATGAAGTCCGATTGAGCTGCCGTAATCAAAACATCATTTATAGCAACTATAGAGCAACTTCGCGACAAATTTACCGGGCGGTGGCTCGACCGTCTCCGATTTTTTTTTTAATTTTATACATACCCATTATGTATCCAAATTACAATTTCCGCTATTTTTTTAATGTGTGTTCACAGATATACAGAAGGGTTCTGACATTCGAGGTGAAAACGCTCCCTGGTACCGTGGAGTTGTTTTCCTGCTTAACGCCCAATCACAGGCTGCGCTCATCAAGTGGGAATGAGAGGATCTTCGTTTCCAGATTCAGAACACGGGTTCGGAACTTAATCATAATCCAATGATATGCGTCAACCTACGCTGCCGAGTTACATGACAAGAAGAACTTTTACATTCAACTGAATACTATCGTGGATAATGTTCCAGAGTGTGACATCAAGATCTACACAGCGACTTCAACGCGAAGATCGGCTCCGACAACACGGACTATGAACACGCCATGGGACGTCATGGTCTCGTATAAATAAGTGAGAACAGCGAGCTGTTTGCAGAATTTTGTGGCAACAATGACATAGTCATTGGTGGTTCGCTCTTTCCCCATCGACCAGTGCATAAAGTCACGTGGGTCTCCCGTGATGGACATACCGAAAATCAAATCAACCAGATTTGCATCAGCCGAAAATGGAGACGGAGCCTTTTTTTTTATTTATTTAAATCGTTTATTTTTACAGGCTCAGTTACATAGGTTTAAAGGAGCCGAACTCCTTACTGTATTGTTACTAGTATATAAACATTTTTCCTTAATTCTAATGTTAATAATATAGGAAACCGATTACTCGCGGTCAACTCGAGTTTAGAAGGGTGACATATTTTCTTCAGGAAAAGGAGGGGATATGAGGATATGTTGACAATGATCACACTCACACTCTCAATCACACTCATCACACTCAATTCTTAAACCTATCTTATATCTAATATGTATTTACATTTCATCTTATTCTTAAGAAGGGATCCGATTTCTCACAAAGGAAAAGGAAAAGGAAAAACTAAGGGTATAAGGACAATCACACACGAAGATCGATAGCTTTAAGGAATACATATATTTGGGACATGTAATCAAGGTCTAACCGAGCCAACACGTCTCTCACCGGCACATTGGGCTGCCTTCCTCGGGCCCGAAGGGTGACTACTAAATTCGATCTGGCGACAAGATACAGCTCGCACGACCAAACAACGTGCTCGATGTCGTGGTAACCTTGGCCACAAACACAAAGATTGTTGTCGGCAAGATTAATACGAAAGAGTAGCGCATCTAACGAACAGTGATTGGACATGAGTCGGGAGAAGGTGCGAATAAAGTCCCGACTCAAGTCCAGACTTTTGAACCATGGTTTGAGGCTAACCTTAGGGATAATCGAGTGGAGCCACCGGCCCAGTTCATCTTCGTTCCATTTGCGTTGCCAGTTAACTATGGTATTTTTGCGGACTAAAGAATAAAATTCATTGAAGGCGATTTGACGCTGATATATATCGCCTTCAATTGCACCTACCTTTGCTAATGAGTCAGCCCTCTCATTACCCAGAATTGAGCAATGTGAAGGGACCCAGACAAAGGTAATGACATAACAGCGTCTGGATAAAGCACTCAAAATTTCTCGTATTCTCTCAAGGAAGTACGGCGAGTGCTTTTCCGGCCTCACTGAACGGATAGCTTCGACAGAGCTAAGACTATCCGTTACAATGTAATAGTGTTCAACAGGTCGTGAGGCGACGCTGTCCAGCGCCCAGTGTATCGCTGCCAATTCAGCAATATACACTGAGCAAGGATTCTGAAGACTGTGTGAGGTGCTAAAAAATTCGTTGAACACTCCAAATCCTGTGGACTCGTTCATAGAGGACCCATCAGTAAAGTACATATTATCACAGTTGATATCCCCATACTTTGCATCGAAGATCGTTGGAACGATCCTCGATCGAAGATAATCTGATGTTCCATGGATATCCTGCTTCATGGACAGATCAAAATGCACAGAGGAATTGATGTAGTCAGGAAAACAAACACGGTTGGGAATATACGAAGAAGGATCAACCTGCATGGAGACGAATTCATGATATGAGCTCATGAATCCAGAATGAAAATTTAGCTCGATCAGCTGCTCAAAATTTCCGATCACCAATGGGTTCATAACCTTACACCGGATGAGGAACCGAAGAGATAATAAATTGAAGCGATCTTTTAGTGGGAGTAGGCCTGCCAAAACCTCGAGACTCATGGTATGCGTTGAGGGCATACATCCCAACGCGATACGGAGACAAAGATACTGAATTCGCTCGAGTTTAATGAGGTGTGTTTTGGCAGCTGTTTGAAAACAGAAACTGCCATACTCCATCACTGAGAGAATAGTTGTTCGATACAACATTATAAGATCTTCGGGATGGGCTCCCCACCAGGTGCCGGTAATTGTACGGAGAAAGTTTATTCTTTGTTGACATTTTTTACTCAGATACCTAATATGGGCCCCCCAAGTACATTTAGAGTCGAACCAGACCCCAAGATACTTGAATGACATAGCATGAGTGATCGGTTTACCCAAAAGTTGAAGCTTTGGTTTTGCTGGTTTATGCTTCCTAGAAAAAACCACCATCTCTGTTTTCTCCGTGGAGAATTCGATCCCTAGCCCAATGGCCCAGGTTGAAAAATTGTTCAAAGTATCTTGTAAGGATTCTTGCAGGTCAGATTCGTTTGATCCTACGACAGACACCACTCCATCATCTGCAAGTTGTCTTAGGCTGCAATTTTGTGTAAGGCAATTGTCAATGTCGCTTACGTAGAAGTTGTACAAAAGGGGGCTTAAACATGAGCCCTGGGGGAGACGGAGCCTTCTTGATGTTCGGATTAAACGCAGTGACGACATCGCGTCTGACCATCACCTTCTGGTTGGCGAGATCTGCCTGCACATTACACGGATCCCGCGACAGGTGGAGAGGCTTGGACGGTGTTTCAACATACGTCGACTAGAAGATCCAGCTGTGACGAGGTCGTTCGTTGTAGAACTTGAGACTCGACTAGAGGATATTCCGGAAGGTGGCACCAAAAACGCATTCATCGAGAATAGTGAAAATAACCTGGGCCAGTTGCGCACCTAGAGAAAGTAGTGGACCACGGATGGAACCTAGCGGAAGATTGAGAAGCATAGGAAAGCTAAAGCCGCGATTGAGCGAGCGAAAACCAGTAGAACCATAAACGAAACCAACCAATAAAAATCTCTACATCTGCGTGGGCGGACTCCATGGCTGACGAAGGGGAGAAAGCCGCTACAACTGGCGATATGCGCCAGGATGAAACCAAGGATGCCTGTGAAAGGCACGACCGGACAGTTACTCACCGACCCCACTGACCAGCTGAAACGCTGGTTTAAGCACTTCGAACAACTTCTTCAAGTTTCAACGTCCAATCAGCCATCAACATCTCGGTAGGATCCGCTAAGGGTTCGGCGCATTACCCGTGTCAACCCCGAGGCCCCATCGCTGCACGAGATCGAAACAACCATCCGGTGTTTGAAATCCAACAAAGCTCCCAGGGTCGATCGCATATCAGCAGAGATGCTCAAAGCTGACCCCATGCTATCCGCACGAATACTGCATCAACTACTCTCGAATATCTGGGATACCGTCCGACTGGATGCAGGGCGTCTTAGTGAAGGTCCCCAAGAAGGGGAATACAACTGTGTGCGATAGTTGGCGAGGCATCACGTTACTGTGTATTGTTCTGAAAGTTCTATGCAAAGTTATCCTAGAACGGATACAGGAGAAGATCAACGCGACTCCCCGACGGCAGAAGGCAGGATTTCGTGCCGGAAGATTTTGTGTGGACCATATTGTCACGCTCCGCATCATCCTAGAGCAGGTTAACGAATTCCAAGAGTCCCTGTACTTGGACTTCATTGACTACGAAAAAGCTTTCGACCGATTCAATCACGAAAATCTATGGGGCGCCTTGACACGCAAAGGAATCCCAAATAAAACCGTCAACCTCATCGAAGCGCAGTATGCACGGATCAAGAAGTCGAGGGCTGTTTTTGCGAGTTTACGAAATGTGTGGAAATCCATCCAGATAAGTGTTCTCGCCAATATCCGTATCTTCAACTCGAACGTGAAATCCGTGCTGTTTTTTTGTCTGTATTATAGTGACCTTCAACACTTTTGGCTGGTTCGTCACTTAATCCGCGCTGTTGTACGCCAGCGAGACGTGGTGTGTATCAGCGGAGAACACCCATTCTAAGTGAACTATACTCTTATGTGAGTTGCTCTCAGAATACACATAACAGTGAAGAAATTCTACAATATGAGAAAAGGGTAGATGATCGACCTGGTAGCATTTTCAGACACCTCAATCATTCTATTAATAAAAACGAAGTACTCAGGGTATCTTAAAGATCCAGATTTTAAAATTTTCACCAAATTAAGACCAAGAAGCCAAATGGACGTTGGAGCTAGAGGTGAGCAAAACGGTTCATTTGAGTGAGCGACTAAGAGCCGTTCATTGGAACGAGCCGGCTCGTATGACCGGCTCTTTTTTGAATGCGGCTTTTTTTGAGCCGACACTCTTTTGAAAAGCGACTTTTTTGTGCCGCCGCTCTTCTTTGAACCGTGGTTCATTTGTAAAGATCCGTGGATCGTACGGTAGTTCTGAAGAACCGGCTCAAATAAGCGGCTCGTGAGCGCTCGTCCATTTCTAGTTGGAGCCATTATGAGAGTGGTATTTCCGCAAGCGCATCCTCATATTCAGTAATTACATGAAGGCAAACCCAGATCAACACATACGAATTTACACGTGAAAGTTTACATTAGATGTTTACTTAAGCCGGGTTCAGACGGTGCGAGTAAGCATACGAGTCGGTCTAGTCAGTTACTGCAGTGCAGCTACTCACACCGTGTGAACACATCATGTCAGTGAGTGTCATGTGTGATCCGGCGTGCGAGCTACTTCAAAGTTTTTTGAATTTACTCGCACTCGCAACCCTCAAAACGTCAAAAACAGAATTTAGCGTTCGAATCAAAGATGCCAAATGTAAAGAAACTGCTCTATTTGTAAGATATTTGAAAATATGCGAGGATATTTATAGAAATCGTTGTTATTTTGTTTTGCAAACTGGCGGGCACGCTTTCTTTTTGAGATAGTTTTCTTGAGAATCTCTAATATAGAATCATTATCAGGCACAATTTTCATTCAAAATACACTTACAACTTGCAAAAAAAGTATTGTTCTAAGAAACAGAATACATATTCGTTTTAAAAAGATACATTTTCATTCATTATTTTATTTTTCGACGCGTATGTATTCCACCTGCAAATCTACTATATTTTTCATTCCTCAAATTGGTACACGAAGCTGCTGGCAAGGCGAAATAAATAGAATTAAAAAAAATCTTTCATACTGCCATTTATAGCATCACATACTTCCGGAATTACGAGGGTCGTTCAAAAAATAAGTTTCAGTGCCTCAGGAATCGGGGGAAAATAAAATTAGGACAAAAAACAAGGTAGTTTTCGTAATCCGTTTTATTTCCAATCCAATTTAATCCAATTTTTCTACATAATCGCCGTAACGTTGGAGGCATTTCTCATAGCGTGGCACGAGTTTTTCTATTCCGAGCGCGATGTGCGTAGCGTCCAACTTTTTGAAGTACAATGTAACTGCGTCACGAATTTCTTCAGTGTAATCGAATCGTTGACCGCCGAACGCCTGCTTCATCACCGGGAATAAGTAATAGTCGCTAGGGGCGAGGTCTGGGGAGTAAGAGAATGCTCGAACACAGTCCATTTATTTTTTTTTTTCAATTACTCTTGAGTTACGCGAGCAGAATGGGGCCGCACATTATCGTGGATGAGGAACACTCTTTTCGTCAATAAACCTGGCCTTTTGTTCTTAATCGCGGTTCGTAATCGGTGCACCCGTGGCCGAGTGGTTAGCGTCTCACATTATCATACCGGGAGTTCGCACTGCTCAACACTCAACACTGCTCTGTACTCTAGAGGATTATCATCGTAGAGTTGCTTCAATATTGTATTTGTTGCTCCTTTTCCTTGCATCCAATTCCTGGTCCAAATCCTTTTGCCTTTCTGCTTTTCAGCACAAAGTATTTTTATACACGGTCAGCGTGTGTTTCGCGATAAAATTGTGTAATGATAAATGCAACTGAAAACCTGAGACCAAAACTGCCGATAGAGAATCCGATTTCGGATCAATCATCTTGCAAATTCGGACCTGACTGCTGTTTCTGACTATTTGATGGGCATTTGAAAATCATCTGGCATCCCTGGTAAGTCAATGGTGTTGTATCTAGTTTCCCGTCAGCAGCTGACACTTTGTGAACGGACAAGGCGAGTCATCCAATTGTCAAGCGAGTTTACCGGCCCAGTAGCTACTCACTGTCAAGTCAGCTACTAGCAACGTATAAATGTGGCCTTTAAGTATCTTGTTTTAGATAGCTGTCATTTGCTGGTAAGAGATCGAAAGTCGATCAGGAGATACAAAAGTTACAAATTATCAAAATATGGTATATTCGATGAAAGCGAAAAAATGCGATTTTTTAATAACGCACTGATAGAGGAATTTAATTTCAAAGCTTGAATTATTCTTTTGACGTAGACCTACGCCTTTCTTTGAGGGTGCAAAATCAGAAAACAGGTCACGTTTTTATGAAATAAAGTTAACGTTAATAACTATTTTTGCCGCAAACGGATTTTGACGATTTACATACCAAACGAATTGATAATTCCCTAAGATTTGTTTTTCATGCTATATATTACAATCCCCTGGTGTGTAAACGGTTTAAATTAATGAAAACTAGAAACATTTCCATTTTCCCATACATTTGTTCTGCTCATTTGTGAGTGTCCCTACCCATGCCGTCAATAGCGAGCAACTTATCGGCGATCAACGAAGGGGAATGATTTAAAGTCACCGTGAACAAACAAAAGAAGAAGAACGAAGAGGAATATTTGCCTGGAGCATAAATATTGGATTGGCAAAAAAAAACTTTGGATGAAGGAAATATGCAAAAGGAAAATGAAGAAAATATGAACAAAAAAAAATAACATTTGAAAATCATGGAATTGCAGTATTAGAAGTAGTATTTGAAACACAGCATAGGGGTCAAAATTCAATAGTACAGTTTTCCGTGTACATGAGATTCGACAAAAAAAGAATTGTAACTGATGTGTGCTTCTCATTACCACGCAGGTACAAGAATCCCACATTATTCTATCAGTCAAAGAATTCACATGAATTTATATAGAACGACTACCGTGTAAAAACCTGGATAGCAACCACCACCTGCGTAGTTTAACACCCAGGCTATCAGCGAACTTGATCAGCAATGAAATATTATCGGCTAATTTCCCGAGAAGCAACGACCATAAAAAACGTTGTGTGTACGGCATTGTGTGTAAACAAACCCCGTTATCTCGCAGTGCAATAAAAATCAGTCACAATGACGCTGACGACATAAAGTTACCACATCATTTGTCTACGGTAGTCTTCCGAGTGCCAAGAAGAGGCCCAAACATTGCGAGATAAGACTGCAAATAAAGAACATTCAATAAGGTTGTCGATTGAATCGTACAATGAAGACGATAGGAAACTGCAAAAAGATTCCAGTCGTCAACGTGAGTGCATCGGTATTTCGTGTTTTGCCATCAGTGCTGTGATAATGTGCCTATACAGTATTATCATTCGAATTCTGCTAATTTTTTCATTAGTACTGGGATCAATTAGATCAGCTGAATGGTGTTCCAAGTTCCCCGATGATGAAGCTAGGGAGAAGTGCCAGACGACGAATGGGTGGATATACTCGCCAACTTGTTGCAATGTTAAGTTTGAATGCGTCGACGGGAAGTACAACCAGGGACTGCGATGTAGCGATTCTGGTCACGTGCCGGACCAAACATCGATGAAATGTACCAATGATGAGAGTTGCGTTGACCACACAACGACCGACATTCCCACGAGTACTACAACCACTGCACGGCCCATCACTACAACCAAAACGACAACACCAAGTGTTACTGTCCCATGCAATGGTCACTTTTGTGAAACCTTTCCATCAAACGAACCATCGATTTACTGCCCAGGCACCAACCAGTCGCTCTGGATGTCATCGCCATCATGTTGTAACGTGAAGTTCGAGTGCCTGAATGGCGCGTACAACCAAGGTTTCCGATGTAGCAGTCCCGGATTGATTCCAGACCTCGATCGCCTGAAGTGTATCGAGGACAACAGATGCATCCGAGACGCGGACGCATCGGACGAGTCGGGGGATGAAATCGATACGAATATTGTGTGTTCCAACGAGAGCGTTGAGTATCTACCACATCCGTCCAGTTGCTATAAATATATACACTGTCATGGCGGAATCGTGGCGCTGTTGGAATGCGCACAAGGCTTTATTTTCTCCTATCAATCCCAGCGGTGCCTAGCAGGAAACAGAGACACGTGCGAACTACTTAGTGAATGAAATTGTCAAGTTTATGTTTGGTAAATAAATGGCAAGTGTTTTGCAAACATTCGGTGGTGTTGGTGCGTAAATAAGATCAAACACGTATATTTTATTGACAGCTGATGATAGGTGGTAGAGCTGATAAGGTCTGTTTAGAAAAGATAAATGATAATGTTCTTTCTCACGCTATTATCTGAGAGCTCTAATATGAACAAACTGATTCCGAATTAGCTTCAGAAATACAATCCACCCCGGAAAGAACGCGTAGTAGTGGATTGTATCTTAACCTTGACGAACCGACGCCGCTTTGTAAGCGGCATCGCAATTTTACTTTACTTCCATGATTTTTATAACCGTTATTGTTGTCATATTTACGCATTTAAAATTGCACTAGGTCACTCCTGTCACTTCTACGTGCACTTTTGTCCTCTACTACTACATGACTACTCGAATTGGAAGGCAGGGTTGCCATAATAAAATCTGTGTTTTCGGCCTCAAAAAATATTTTTATCTGAGTTTTTTCTCAGAAAATCTATATCAAAATCCGTATTTATCATTTACGATCGCTTGTCTGCTCTCAGCCACCACAACAAAGAAGTATACTAATATTATAATTTATGCAACAATGTATCAAATCACACATTTTCTAAACTTCTTCACGAACCAAAACGGTGGCACTATGAATAATAGATAACGGTACTCAGTATAAACAAAAGTCGTCATCCGTGCTCGAGGTAAGGATTAATGGAAAACTCCATGTATTGCGGCACTGTGTAGATGTAAAGAACATTGTTTTGTATGTACAAACAGAATGATAAAAGGCGAAAGACGCCAAACTTATTATTTTAAAAACAAAAAAGACAGCTCAAATTGGACAACCTTTACTCGAAGAGCACGATTACAATTTCTCGATTCATTTTCATTTTGCTCCTGAAAATCCATTATTATTTAGAAAATGGCGAAACTTAAATATCAATGTAGTCAAAATTAATTCCAATTCAAGAAATTAACTCCAATCACACAAACATATCATTGTAAAATAAATGCGTAATCATTTTTTTCGACTTCACTTTTCACTGTAGTACATATGCGTAGTAAATTTTTTCGAATTTTCCTTTTCTTTTTAAATGTTCTTCAAAGTATTCTATAATTAAAATTTGAGTGGGGACAGATACAACGATATATAGACGACTCAAATATGATCATCCGTTCACTTGTGATGATGAGTTAAAAGACGTGGGAAAAACTTTTTTTCTTTTTTGAGATTTTGAAGCATAATCTTAGTTTTAGCTTTGGTATTGATTGGCATAGTTATTATGAATTTGACGATGTTAATGGTATCCACGTAAAAATTCGCATGCACTATGCTTTAGTAGGAAAAAGATAAACGGTTATTTATTTATTGTAAAGCTAGCCAATATCGCAGACCTCAGTAACTTTTCGCCTTAGATTGAACAGTATTACACGCTCCATATGAATGACAAAATGACTCTCATTCAGACTGATTCGAATGTTGCATTAATAAAATTGGTGAATTGGGAAAATATTATTGAGAACAAGCTATAACGTATATTGGATCGTTATTTGTAATGTAATCTGTATCTACATCTATTCTTGGATGCAAAAAGTCTGAAAAATATGTATAAATACAGATTATTCTGTAGATATGGTAACCCTGCTGGAAGGTTATATGGGAAAGGCTTGAAACAAGTATAGTGATTCGCCTCTAATTGGACATCTAGCTAAGTAGACTCCAAGTTTCTACAACACGCTTAATTTTTAGGAGTGTTTTCAACCATTTTATTAGATTATGTATTTTGCATACTTTTCCAATGGTTATTTGTTAGATTTGATTTATTGTATTAACTTGTTTTTCGCATTGTGTTGCGTTTGTTGATATGTCCAATTATAGGTCACCAAAGGAATATACATTTTTAATTATTATGTTATTCTATAACAACTGCAATTTTAATTTTATTCTAAAAATATTATATAAAACATGTTCTCTATTATTGTAAATCAGTATCTAAAAAATCAGGTTTCATAAATGTTCATACCTTATAATGCAATTTTAAAAACATTTGTATTTTTAAAGGTTTTGTTTTTCTTTGTTTCTGAGTTTTGAGCTAATTCTTCAGTTCTTTAAGCATTATAATCAGTTCTTTAAGCATTACATCCTTTTTGCTGTCGAAATCTATTTATTATACAACTCTTGTGAACACATTGTCATAGACTTGGAATCCAATGTGTCTAAATGCTATGAGTATTCACGGGAGTATTTCGATACAAATCATCGTTCATGTCCAACGCAATAATGAAATATGTGTAAAAATAATCAATCAAGGTAAAATAGATACCCCGATAAAGTATTGCTGAAATGTGTATTCTGAGAATAACGCACATCTTGCTGACATAAAAAATCACATTCCAGCAAAACAATGCTACTATTCATACTAGCAAGGAAACTAAGCAATGGATTAATGACCAAAAACATAATTTTTCGGACAGGCCAGCTCGCTCTCCAGACTTGCATCCTGTTGAAAATCTTAGGGGGATCCTTGTACACAGAATCTACACTGAGGGAAAGCGGTACACCGCGATTGAGGAGCTGAAGGTCGCAATTTCGGGAACAAGGAAAATATCAAGAAATCATTCCAGCACAATTTGGTAAATAGTATGCCAACACGAATTTTCCAGGTTATTAGCCGAAATAGCAAGGTAGTTTATTATTGACATATAAATCAGCCGATCATTTTGAAATTTTTCATTGATTATACTTATGAATTTTGAAATGGTCTTATAGAACCTGGACAACTGAAATTATTATATTTAAGCACAAGAAATAAACAAACAACACGTTTGAAAGAAATTGACGTTAAATAGATTAGGTGTACCGGTAAGTTGCTTCGGTTTTACAACAGATGGCGTAACTTGATTATTATTCAAAATAGGCGTCCTGGTTCTCCAGAATGCCAAACTTCATGCCTCTTTTACAACTCTGCAACTATTGTTGTAGATAGGCTGAGATGTGTTACTAAACCCGCCGTGCTCATCAAATATTGCATCTTCAGATTAAAGTTTCTAAGGGCAAGAGTTTCGACTCATTGGATGATTAAAAACTACTATAATTGGATAACTTAAAATACCTCACGAACCTTGGTCAGTATTTTGACCTGAAAACATAGAAGTTCTGTAATAATGGAATTTTCAAGCTGTGCTAAGGATGACGAAAAATTATGAAACAAAACAGTTAACATATAATCGTATATCTAAAAAATTATGCTTCTGATTTTCCCCCAAAAATCGGCACGAATATTCCGAACGACCAAATATTTCCCAAAATTTACGAGGTTGTACAGAAAATTCATTGGTAGATGGAACGCAGGAGTGTATCATTGATGCTCAGTCGAGGAAATACTTTGCAATAGTAAACTGATCTTAATAGGATGATAAATTTGCGGATGAGCAAAGTGAACGTCATCAGATATTAGGCACTGACTAACATCTATTAGTTCAAGCGGATATTTGGGTGTTGGACGAACCAAAACCACATAACGCAACATCACATTTGTACACCCAAACTAGCGTTGCTAGAAGGCATTTCGTTTTCGGCAGAAACCATGTCTTTTCATGCCTTGTAGCGTCAAATGAGCAAATAATGTCATCTGTCCACCAACGCTTTAAAATGTTTGTATGTATGGAAGCAGACATCTCTTTCTTTTTTCTTTGTTTCATCTTCTTCTTCTTTGTTTTTAAGAGGCTTTAAACTTTGCAGTTCGTTCGCCTCTAATTTCTTTGTTTCATCTTTTTTGGGATTGCACCCAAAAAAAGTCCAAACGATGTCAAATCGGGATGACAAAACTTGAGCTAAAAATAAATTTTGGATGTATATCTTGAACAGGGTTACACCGATATGCCAGGTTTGAAGACATGTCTTCATTTTGAAGACACTTGACATTTGATTTTGTGAAGACATTAAAAAATATGTGAAGACATTTCAGTATGATAATATACGTGGATTTTTGGGAGATATTATGTCTGTTGGGGAGCCTAGCCGTAAAAATCCAAACTCGATAGCTCATTGTAGGTCCCCAACATCGAAGGGAAATCCTTCCCTTTATTAAAATTCACTGCCGCCGGCGAAACAACAAATCACAACCAATCCTGACGGCAAACAATAGAACAACACCAACCAGCACTAATGGAAACGAATAGTTTCTTCCTTCGAGTGAATATACAAAGTGCTGGGTTTAAACACGTATAATTCACCACAATTCACAGGTTACATATATTCATCAATAACATTTCACAATATTACAACATATTTACAAAGGAACGGAACATAAACTTCGCCGCGAGTAATTTTTATGGTCATCCCGTGGTGGACCAATCCAGACTGATGTGTCTCCGCAGCATTCCAACAGCTGCGCTCTATCACTGCATGTATTAGTCTCCATCACGTGCGATGATTTCTGTCGGTCGAGCTTCGGCAGAATGCTGATTACTATCACCGCTGTGATCGTATATAGGAGCGAACGGCAAATCCTTTGTTTTCGCCCCTTTCCATTCTATCGCACGTATGGAGACGTTGATCCCATTACAGTTAATCGGTGTCTCATCAGCTGTTATATCCCGTTAGTTCGTCTGCGTTGAATTTTGGTTGGACTACGACCAAACAGCTGACGGGGTGAATTCCTGGTCAGGGTAGTAGCAAGGAGGCTCATGCTACTCGCAAACATCCTCACCCTGAAATTGCCCAATTTCTGAAACGAGATAGAAACTCCTCTTCGACAGGGATGGGTAGAGGGGAAAGGAAATTGGGTGCATTGTTCTCTTCGTAGCAATCCAGAATGAATTGGCAAAGTAAAGTAATCGGCACTCGCCAAATTGGAAAATGCTTAAGACCGTATCCTTCAGTAACGTGAGTCTGGATGAAACAAGTTGGTTGTCTAATCCCGTGAATTCAATTGGAATAGAAAGTTTGAGCCTTCCTTTGGCTCTCACCCACCGTTGAAGACCAAGGCTGTTTCCACCTACAGCCATCCTTGAATTGCCAATTTCGGTTCCATCTATCCGTTAACTCTCGTTGCTCAAAATTGATTGCCAGTCTAGGTTCATGAGTTTGAACCTTCCGTAATGCGAAGTCCTCAACCTCGCCCACTACTGGATGCATGTACCCTTTTCTGGTTCCGTGAACAGGGGATTTGATCGATTTTTTCCTTTGATACCGTTGAGTTGACCGATGTTGACCATTGCCGATGTTAGTAGTTGCACCTACTGGGCACTCTTTTCGTGCCGAACCATTTGCCACACACAATGACGTTGAGTTAAACTTCCTATTTTTCGGTTTCTGGTTATTGGTAATGAAACTCCTAGGACCCGCTGTTTTTGAGATCTCTGGAGTCGAAATTTTAGATGATTCTCCGCGTGGTGTACGATTGGTGTACCTTGAAGATGTGTCGGACCATGGTGGAGTATGTCTTTCTAATCCGTAACACATCATTGAATTGTGTCGACCCTCACACCTTCCGCACGTTTGTTCCGATCGGCAGTTCCTTGCCTGATGACCCCGTTTCAGACAATTTCGACAGAGATAATGACGCCGTAGGAATATCTCCCTGTCCCTCACCGTCATTCGCCGGAATATTTTGCAAGTATGAAGCGAGTGATATGCTGCACAGGCTATACAGCGGCTTCCGATAGGTTGCACTGAGTTGCATCTAACCCTGTGTGTTTTCCACCTTTGTTTTATTGGAAATTTTGGTTGGCTCTCCTTTGCCGGTAACGACTCCAGAACACGTACCCTTCGCTGCAGGAAATCGAGTAAATCCTTTAAGGTGCCCTGATCCTTGGTACACGAGAAATCTTCCCAATCTCGGATCGAGGCGTGCGGTGGTCAAACTGATCAGCAACAAATCCTTATATTCAGACGGTTTTACTATCTGATCCAACGACTGAATTTTTCTCTCCAAACCATCCAACAGAGCGTGCAACTCCCCAGGTGATTCCGTTGTGAGCGACGGCAAATGGAAAAGCGATTCTACCTGCCACTTCTTCATTTGTTTGTTGTTGTCGTACCGTTCCATGAGTATATTCCAGGCGATTCGGTAGTTTCCGCTAGTGATCTGGAGAGGGTCGATCAGCCTCCTCGGCACCCCTTGTAGGCATCCCTTTAAATAGTAGAATTTCTCTACTTCCGACAGGTCTCCTCTTGAGTGGATCAGCGAAATATACAAATCCTTGAAGCTCAGCCATTCCTCAAAGCTTCCACCGAAGGTTTGTAACGTTATTTGGGGCAGACGTACTCGGTCCAATGTACTCTGCCCAGATTGCGTCCCAGTCCGAATGGAATTCCTCAATTTATCCACTAGAAATGACTTCGCCTCGTAGTAGTGATCGCTGAATTCCTGCCGTTCCGTATCCAGACTTTCCAATCCTTCGAAGTCGTTATGAGCCCTGACCTCGACCAGCACCGCTCCAAATTCATCCCACAACTGGTTCAACTTCTCCAAACGAACCTCCAATTCCGAACTACTGACGTCACCGCTGAAGTTCATCGCGAAGCGCCAAATGTCGGTCACAGACGATTGAACATCCCTTAGCTTCACCTTCAGATACCTCAGCGATGGAAAACTCGTGTTGATAGATTCAGCTGCAGGCATGATGCTCTCTGACGAACCAGTCAACTATTCGTTGATGATGTGGGTTGGATACAGAGCTCCAAACTCAGAACATAAATGGTGGAGAGAGGAGAGAATGCCAATGTACTATCCGGAATGCCTAGCTTCGGTGGACAATATACTGTTTATCTCACCTGGAGAAACAAACAGCTGAACCAAATGTGCCCAAATACTCCGAGATAATCGATAAAATCAGTGATGAAGCCCTCAAAATGTCCAAAGTTCCGTGTGTACTGCTAAGTAAGCTCCTTTAAGTAACCGATTTTGCTCCTGCTGCCTCAATATTCAGAAATGTCAAGATGGTTATCGAGAGGAAAACGCCCAATTGTCTCGATCCGTTGAATTCCTCCCCAATCGTAATGCTCCACAGGTTAATCGAAGACCACACAATCGCAGCAATTGTACAAAATCAAATGTAGGAGAGAGGAGGTGGGAGTCCGAATGTAGTATGCAAATGACCTAGGCCTCGGTGGACCATATACTGTTATGTTTACCTGGACAAACCAACAGTTGAACCAAATTAAATTGTACGCCTCAATCATCCCAACGGAGTTGATTACTAGAGAGCTTAGCTGGTTCTCCGTTAACCCAATTGTCTCGAGAACCATTCAATCACATCGACGTATTTTTCGCCAAATCAGTCAGGAAAGAAGTGAAGAGGAGGAAGACCAGATGTAATATCAAAAGAGAACGGCCCCGGCGGACCATATACTGTTAAGTTTACCTGGACAAACTAACGGCTGCGCTGGATGTCCACCGATTAAACGATTATCACAATTCGCCGTTTCTCAAATTGATTCCAGTTGTGACTCAGCCAAATATCCACCATACGCTGATTCTCAAATGCTCCATCAATTCGTTGGAATACCACTACGAAAATGACCGAATCCCAATGCCAAATGATTGTAGTTGCCGCTGATTATAGTTATTGGGAAAGTTGCCAGAATAAACCAAGCCCTCCTTGGTACACCAATTATGCAGTTGCCTAAAAGGCAAGCTCAGGAAACATGAAGGCAATGATCGAAGAGGATACCAATTTATTTAATGTGTATATCTCTGTTAGCTTCGGGGACATATACAGTGCAATAATTCCACTCACCGAACAACAGAAACTCACGCCGCGCCCTCTTCTTGCCAACCACCAATTATCCAGTATTGCCAATGAAATGCGTCCGAAAGTATCCACTGAGCGCGTTGCCTCTAAACCTTGGAAATATTGTGTCCAAAAACGGCTAATTCCAGTCCACCAGGCTCGTATCGATATTCCCAATAACCAAATAATGTTGATTCTTTTCCGATAGCATCCAGACAAGCACGCAATATCGCCCGTATATCCGTTCCAATACACGTTCCAATGCTCGAGTGTCCTACTCAAGCTCCAAAATTACAGCGACATCGAAGTAAGAATGGCGGGTGATTGTCCGTTGATGAAAATCTTTTCAATCACTCAGATTATTCGTCGATTATTCGTTCTCACAAGATCATGCAAGATAAATATATTTCCACAATTTACACGTCCACAAACAAATATTGTACATTGAGTCCACCCCACATATTGATTGGCACATCAAATCCAAAACATTGCCAAAAATGTCCAGCACAAATTGTCCGTTTGTCGTTTCGTGATTACACAATTATGGCGAATTTCAATAACACATAAAAGTTTCAGCGCAAGAATTGTCCCGCGAAACAAAACCGTCTTTATTTACACGGTGCTTTTGATCGCAAGTCCAAATGGCGCCCGGTAAAAGGAAACGCGAGCACAAAAGAGCGCATATTGTTCACAAGCTCCGATTCCGCCAGTTAACACTACTTCAAAATCCGGCTCGAAGGACCATAATGTTGGGGAGCCTAGCCGTAAAAATCCAAACTCGATAGCTCATTGTAGGTCCCCAACATCGAAGGGAAATCCTTCCCTTTATTAAAATTCACTGCCGCCGGCGAAACAACAAATCACAACCAATCCTGACGGCAAACAATAGAACAACACCAACCAGCACTAATGGAAACGAATAGTTTCTTCCTTCGGGTGAATATACAAAGTGCTGGGTTTAAACACGTATAATTCACCACAATTCACAGGTTACATATATTCATCAATAACATTTCACAATATTACAACATATTTACAAAGGAACGGAACATAAACTTCGCCGCGAGTAATTTTTATGGTCATCCCGTGGTGGACCAATCCAGACTGATGTGTCTCCGCAGCATTCCAATAGCTGCGCTCTATCACTGCATGTATTAGTCTCCATCACGTGCGATGTTTTCTGTCGGTCGAGCTTCGGCAGAATGCTGATTACTATCACCGCTGTGATCGTAGTCGTAGTGGTACAAGACCACAGCGGTGACCGAAAACCCAATAGGAGCGAACGGCAAATCCTTTGTTTTCGCCCCTTTCCATTCTATCGCACGTGTGGAGACGTTGATCCCATTACAGTTAATCGGTGTCTCATCAGCTGTTATATCCCGTTAGTTCGTCTGCGTTGAATTTTGGTTGGACTACGACCAAACAGCTGACGGGGGGAATTCCTGGTCAGGGTAGTAGCAAGGAGGCTCATGCTACTCGCAAACAATGTCCATAAAATTCCTACTGTTGGTCGAAAATATCGTCAAAAGAAGTAAGGATTTTATCTCAGTGTTATTCTCTCACTTTTTTCCAGTGTCACGTGTTTACTTTTGTCCTTAGAAATCAATGGAGACTTTTGTCTCGGCATCATTCACTCGCACGACTACTTCACAAATCGAAGGTTTTCCGGTTACATAATGAGTTTTATGGATATGGTTTAAGTTACAACCAAAACTTCAAAGCTGAAATACACAAACTGAGTTATTTAAAAAAATGTTTGACAAATGAGAGTCATCCATTCTATTTTATGGCATTTCAATCTTCGTACAACCCACCTTAATAAAACACTTATCACAGTTCCGTTTCTTGTTGTCTGATTTTCTTGAAAACTTAATGTTGGGAAACAAAACAAAGAATCGACAACAAATCGACACTATTCTTATAGTTAACATTTCTATCAATGTATAAACACAGAATAGAAAATAGAAACAAACTTAGAATGGTATTTAAATGCAATTGAATTATTTTCCCGAATTTTTCATCCATAAAATAAAGAAATGTCCACGTGGAGAACAAGGGGAAGGATATAGGGAATGTTCAAGCTGGTCCACGGAGAGGGAGGGGGGGTGTCTAAAATTGATTTATTTCTATCCACGTGGTATATGGACGGCCCCTAACAGTGACAATAAGTCAAACGTCGTCAAAATAAAGAGATGTTCCACATTTCAAAGCCCTGGCTATGATTTATAGTGTTCGCCTTTTTACAATATGGATTGTTTGACAATCGAACAATTTGTAACCCGTTTTGTTTGAAAAATGATGATTTTACCGTGGTCAAATTTTGCGTATCACGTTTGGGATCATTCAGAAAAACGTTCCGAAATCGCGTAGCTTCGATGTTAGCTGGCCGCTGCCACATGACGGAAATTCAATCGTATTTGTATTTTACATTCATTGGTACAGTCCATAAAATAAATTGATGTATAGTTTTTTATTGTGTTTTACGAGTAATGATAATTGAATCAAGATAACTCCAATGATCTATCCGTTTTTTAAAATGTATATTTACTAAACTTTGGTGCAATCAATAATTAAATAAAAAAAAACCGCCATTAGTTGGGGTATACACTTCCATATAACATCATTCACAGGTATCGATACAGCCTATAATTTATAATGATAAGTATTAGCAAAAAACTAACCGTCAAAACAGTAGTAAAAAGCTGTCTAAAAAAATGTCTTCGAACCTGCCAATCTCCCAAGCATGAATATTGCCACCAGACGTCAACACTGTACATTTGTCATCGGGGATTATGGATGCTGGATAGAGTTCGTAGCGCCACCAATCGGGAACGAGAGCATTCAAACGCAATTTGTTAAATATACTATAATACAACCATAAAAACCAAACGGAATAAAGCTTTCGCTTGAAAAACATATCGCTCGTACCGAAAAGTGAATACGACGAAAGAACTTTTTGGCCCAACTGATTCGTGATACAAGTCGACTTCCACCAAAGTTCGAAGTTGGCCTGAAGCAGAGTGATATCTACAGGATTAGCACTTGAACTAAAATAATTACTTCATGTTCTTTGAATATTCAAAACACGTAGTCCTGACCCTCATCCATTCGTTTTTCTATGAATTTCTTAATTTTTTTTTCTAAATCCTAATTATTATAAGCTAGTATTATTATCAGACACAATTTATGCTCAACATTTCATTACTGTTTGTAAAAAAAAACCTGTTACTTCATTACATAGAATATTTATATGATATTGAGAAATGAGTTTCCATTCAAGATGTTCAATCTTATACATGCTAATAATACTTGAAAATGCATTACTATTTTCGCTCCACTCTAACGGAACACGAAACTCAATGGTGTGATGGTGAATGAATTTTTACGGCCCCATCATTGCCTCATTAGACAGTTATTAGAATGAATCGGTAATGTGTCGTTCGGGTTCATTGATAGTGAGTGTGAGTATAATCATTATAGCTTCTTGTACTTGCTAAGCATTGATAATACGGCGGAATGTTCATTCATCAATACTCTGTTGATTCATGAATTCCATTCAATATTCTACGAACATCTATAAATATCTTTTGATGTCAAACTTAATGGTGTTCATCAAAATTGTAGTTGGAAAAAAGGTCAAATATTACTATTTCTTGCTCTTCAAGAAACAAACCATATCTGAATTTGGCACAAAATAATTCATAATTAGCTAGCCATGTGCGCCGGAAATGCATCCAAAATCTCCACCACACTCAGTTTGATCTAATTCCAGTGGCTATTATGTGACATAAAACGATGATCTCACACCCAGGCGGAATGATAATTGTTCTAGCACATTTTGCGAGATATCGTTGAGTTGGTGGCAGCTCTTCAATTGCGTGCAAAGCGAACGGTCAATCGAATTGCACTCCGACATCCATTTATTCACCACTGTACGGCCAATCATCGGTGTCGGTATGTTTCGCCAATCAAAGTGCGTATGCACAGTCATGAATCTCAATGAACCTCTAGTGTGGAACGATGTTCGCACCCTTTTCCCCACTCTCATGACATTGTATCCCTTGATACTTGTTACGAGTACTGGAAACAGATTATACACATTGAACTAGTTCGAGAGATTGTGAATTGATGCTGCCGCAGAATTGAAGAAAAACTACAAATATAGAGCAATGTTACGTGAAAAATAAATGAACAAATTTTAATATTTGGAAACAAGTTTAAATCTTGCTGTCCTACGTTTAACTGACAGAAAACTGACGAAAATTTCCAGGATTAATGCTGATGTGATGTGCTTCTCTAGCGAAAGGACACTATTTTCTTCCACGTTTGGCGCGTCGCATCATCCCATCAAAAACAGAAGGAGATTTCAATGATCGCTGTTAGATAAAATCCATTACGTTTCAATCAAAAACTCACAATCATTTTTCAATGTTATCACATTCTACAAATTATGTACCAATCAAATGTTTCCTATTTGACTAATTGTATTGTTCTTTTTTTAAATAAGAAGCGGTCCTTAACTCCGCCTGCGAATGACGAATCTCTATAGTGGCCTGACCGAAAAAGAACCTCAAACTATTGAGAACCAGAGCAGAAGATCCAAAGCCCCTAAGGAGGATGGATGTAATAGCTGTTATCCATGGGTATTACGCAAAGAAAAAAATGAATAAACTCCTGATATGATTACTCACCACAGTGAATCCTGGTTCTAACGTCTCCCCACTAACAACTATCCCTTCCTTGATAATCATTAGGGAACCACGCTATAGAAGCGGTTCTTCTAGCCTCCGGACGGCGAATATCATACTAACGTTCCTTCCCTTCCCCTGGTGACAGTAAGGACGTGGCCGGCGTCATTACTGATTATTTAAAGTTCGATTCGCCGAAACGTGCACAATGAGAATGGTTTGCTACTCCCAAGCGTCATTCAGTGTGTTCTTTGTGCAATTTTGCTGGTTCAGGCCAATCACGGAGAGCAACTATGAAGTATACAGTCCACCCAAGCTCAACATAGAAGCGATCCTGATTTCGCACAGAATATTTAAAGAATAAAACGGCATCGAGCATGTTGTCTGGACGTGTGTACGGTTCCATGCTGCTCGCTCTCAACTTTACAAAGCATTGAGGGCGCAAGGTAGACAATCCCACGTCCGGAATATCTTAGGTAGCCGTGATCCTGATCTACTACTACACCTAAACCTGTTCCTCAGAAACAACGTTAAACAACGTGTCAACGTTAAATGAATTTTCCTCCGTTTTATCTCTATACCAAATCCATCCTTTCCGATCGATAAACTTTTACGTGGTCGCCGCAACACATACACCTCAAACATTTATAATGAATAACCAAGTTACCGTTCTGAATCATATTTCGGACGCTTAAGGCATATGATGCAGAAAACAGATCTAAACTTTATGCACAGGTATTATTTGGTTGATATTTTTAATAAATTAGTTCAATATGCTTTTAAGCTTTCTACTTTGGTACCTGTTTGATTTAAAACATGAAAAACTCATCGAATACAATGTTTTCAAATGAAGCAAATAAGAATCAAACTTTCTTACACTAAATCAAATTTCGGGCATTTTATTTTGTAATTTTTTGGACGAAAATTACATTACACTTGATTATATTTTATAGTCAACTGCGGAACACTTACCAAGCAATCACAGCAAACTGTTAACAATTATGAGAACTGATGAAACACGAGATAAATTTAAACATTTATTTTTAATCGTGATTTTAGTATTTTTCAAATATATTTTAAAATATTAAAATAATATAACCGTCCTTCGTTTTTCAAACAGAACGAATTTATTTATGTTGTTGGCGCTACACCCGCTACATCGCTACAACTTTCATCCACACATTCGCAAATAATCTCACTTCGTCTGAAGCCAGGCATATCGCCGGCGAGCTGGTAGTATTTTTGAATGAGCACAACGAATTATTGACATACGTCAAATCACACTTGCCCTGTTTACAAAATAACAATCTCGCTATAGTCACCAATCCTGAGAAAACACCTGCTGGAAAATACGTGTGTAAATTTAATGTGCAAGCGTTGCTAGAATCATAGATGGCGACTGCACAGTGACCCGACAAATTGTGATTCGAAGTTTATGTTTTCCCGAAAATCAACACGTTCTTCTCAGACAACTCAATATGAGCTCAATATCAAACTCAATATTTTTATTTTCGTTCTTCCTGATTTTTGAAAACTTTAGTTGGCAGACCTGATTGTGATACTCGACGGCGATGCGAAAAGAGGATTATAGTTTCCGATCTGGAGTGTGTTCTGCGGACCAACATAAGCGGTACAGCTTGGGACAAAATAACGATAAATATTATCAACAAGAAAGGTACAGTAATCGTTCGCTAACTGGACGTGCTTTAACTGGACTATTCTTTAAAGGAGCGTGCGTTAACTGGACTGCAATCCAGTTGAAAAGCAGTTAGGTGTCCATAATAGACATCATATTCATTTCGAAGTTTTGCTGTCAGAAGATGTGAAGAACGCTCGAACATGATTTAATACATTATTTTCGCATTGCAAAAACACATCATGAAACTGTAAATGATTTGTTAAATTACAGAGAAATAATTTCTTCAAATTGTATATCGTACTCGTACCTGGAAACCTTTCGTTCATTCAATTTCACGATATTTAAGACTGAGAAAATTAAAATTACAAACGTTACATTGAACAGGCAACTACTTTTTCGGCCAAATTAGAACGTTCACAAGCTCACGAGTTTTTACTCAGTACCATTCAAACAATTCATTGATGTTCCCCACAGCTTTATTTGGCGTTTCATTTTCCAGCCCAGTTAGCGAGTGGGGCTCGACAACTGGGTTGCTTCTTCAGCCCAGTTAGCGAACAAGTACTGTAAGACATAGTGAGAACACCAAAAAACTTTAGCAATTCAATAAAAAAATAGAAACTTCATCGCTATCGTCGGTCGATCGTAGCATATGGGGCTTGGAGATTAACGGAAATAATGAAAGTAAATTTGGTACCTACAGAACAAATTAAAGATTTGCCGAATATGTTGTATCTATCGTTGAATAACGAACTAGATGATGGCTTGCATACTATTGACGTGAGATAGCAAAGGGAAATCTTGAATGTACTTGTATCGTAGTTATTCTCACATCATAGGATGCATTTTTTGTATATGTGGCATATGACTCCTCCGATAGCTTTTTCTGTACCCGATGTACACATTCTTATATTTTCGGATCCGCTTTTAAGAGCTCATCAGCAAGTCCATTCTGCGCTTAGTTCTACTGTTCTGTATCCACCCTTCGAATGCTCGGCCTGCGTTCGTCATGAGGCCTCATATCTACCTGCCAAGATTCCTGAGATCGATTCAACTACTCCATAACCTCATATTCCTTTTCTGTAAGCCCCAAGATTAGTTATGTTCGGAATGTATGGTTTGTCATAATGGTCTACAAGTGTAGTGAATAAGGCTGAACACTCACACCTCTTGTTCAACCGAACTTTACCGTCGAAAGATCTACGAAATTACGTTCGAGATCGAGATAAACATCCTGAGCTTGAGCATACGTAAACTATACACATCGTAGTTGCCCTCCACATGGAATGACGCTTGAGAGTTACTAACCTTTTTCATTATGCAAGTTTCAGTGATTCAAATTTTATATAATCGATAACTACGCCGGCCACGTTTTTAGAGCCACCAGGGCCAGAAGGGTCGCCTCCATAGCGTGGTTCTCCTGCGAATATCATGGGAAGGATAAATGTTAGTAGGAATAGTCATAAACCAGGATTCACTGCCCTAAGTGATGTGATCATGCTCCATGATTTGTCTATTCGACGAAATACCAACAACCTAATGATTTTTATAACGCGACGACGAAGGCTATCTAAGGGTTACCTCGAAGAAGCCAAAAGAATTATTTTATAATTCGAATCAACGATGTACCCATAAGCTTCTCATCCGTGGGCTTATTATCGCTATTTATAACGCGATGACGGAGGTTATATATGGGTTGCCTCGGAAGGAACCGAAAGAATCCCTATCTAATCCGATTCGACGTTATATTCATTGACTTATCACGCGTAGTACTTAACATTAATCCTTATAACGCGACGAATTAGGTTATGGGTTACCTAGAGAGGAATCAAAAGAATACCTCTAGGATTAATGTAGGAGATTGAGATAAACATAGCTCAAAGAGTCCTGATAAATAAGCTCACCGCGAAATACTCATAGTGAACCTTCCTCTTCCAGTCCCTTCTTCCATTAGTCACCATTTTTAATGATTTCTGTTTTCGAAGACCCCAAAAATATGTTGTGTTCAACACACAGTACGATTCTGAAGAACATCATGTTTTCATGTCATGTCTTCACTGTGATTTTTTTAATCCACTCCAATACCTATGTATTCGGAAAAAAAAATCACATCACATACTTTTTCGTATTCAATCTATCATTTCTACATCAAGTACGAAATGATATATGCTTTTATGATTTCTGGTACGACCTAAATCATTGTGTATCTGTAGAGAATTCGCTAGAGTAAACGCAACAGACACAAAAAAGTCGTGGACAACTTATTCTACATCATATTCATTTCGGCTAGTAATGAGAGTATGGAAAAATAATCAAACTGTAACGCATTTCAATCGCGTACCGCACTGACCTCTCCATACTTCATGCTTCCTTTTCTCGAACATCTCGAAAGTGATCCTCCATACGAGTCTAATCGACGAGAATTTATGCTCGGGAGCCTGTGAAGACGATCTTCTCGTTCTGGGACGCGGAGGAAAGCGCGCGCGCTTTGACCGCTATAAAAAGCATTCTAGGCGCGCGATCAAATTCAGTTATTCCGGAACTTCTAACGCGTGCGGTTTGGACACATATTTCGAACATTACCGATTAAACTCTATGAGTGTGCGTGTGTTTGTGTGTGCTTGTATGTGATCTAGTGGAACAGGAAGTGATGCTGCAGTGATATCTATCTTCTTCTGCAAGGATAATAGGAAGAAGTAAGTGGAAATTCGTGAATTCACTCGCTTGGATAACGTTCTGCACTTTACGATCCCGGATAATCAGAAGCAAATGGTCAATGAATGGATTAATGCGGTTGTGCATATTCTAGAGAAGATTCTCCGTGTTTTTTTGTAAATCTGAAGAAAATGGTGTATGACATGATGAAATGATTCCAAAACTACACACTCAAAAATATTTCATTCAGCTGTTACTGAGTTGTGAAATCCTCAAAAATACGTACCCTTATCAACAATTCATCCGCAGTGTGACATAATGTTATTAGAACACAATTAGACCAACAATGATCGTGATGCAGCGAGAATAGTGAACTGCCGAAAAAGTGGTTATCAGTGAAGCGCAAGCATAAGAATAGAAGCGAAATTACACAATCCGTTCTTCCGCGTTGATGATTTTTTACACGAGTTTAAAGCTATACTGCTATAGTCCTTATCGATGGACAGTGAATATTAGTGCGAAAACCGTTGTGAGTGTTGGTTATTCTGAGCCGAATGCTTCGTTTTTTTTTCAGGATCATCGCCCTCAGTCCGTTAGAAGAAGGAACCCCGAAACCATGTGCTAAGTGTCGTACCGGTGCTTTATATACGCCTACCGTCAGGAGTCATGAAGTTTCGTATTAAGCACGCGGTTCTGCCGTTGGCATTGATAGCTGTGATACTAATCGACCATATTCGGTGCGATGACGAGACGCCGGAAGTGATCAAACCGGCGAAAAGAAAAACCAAGAAAAGTGGCAAATCGAAAACGAAGCTCCTAGCCGTGAAAAGCGCTGCAAAACCCAGGGAAAGACCTCAGGCCGATGCACCGCCAGCTTACTCGGAATACGATCAGTACGACTATAACTATGGAGAAAACGATCGGGACTATGACGGAGAAAATGGTAAGAGATGACGGAAAATTTAGTTTTCGATTGCATGAATTTATATTAGGAAATTAACAGAAAAAATAAAACTTCATGTTTTCACCGCTAATTGCTTTACAAAGATATCAAGTGTACGATTTAAATAGTGTATCCCATAGTATGTGTCACTAGAGTAAACTGTGATTGCCTGGAAACAAAACAATCCAATTCATCATGTTCCAGTTCAAATCATTCGTGAACTTTTCTTTTGGAGAATCTTTTCACTTGGAACGGCAGTAACAATATTAGTAAATGATTCTCAGGAAACTCCACTATCGATTTTCGGGGTCCGACGTGGACCAGACGAAAAGTTCCTCGTCGGTCAACATGTTACGATATGGTGAAGGTGCCACCCATACTTCACTAGAGATAAAATCGAGGAAATTTTCTGCACATCGTAGCTGTGTCCTCTGTGCTCCCGTGGCCGAGTGGTTAGCGTCACACCTAACATGTTCGGGTTCAATTCCCCTTCTGGTCGGGGGAATTGTTCGTCAAAGAAATTTTCTCCGACTTACACTGTGCTCATGCGTATTCTAGAACTTGCCACTCAGAATGCATTCAAGGCGTGTTATTTGGCCTAGAAATCCCAACTAAGTGTCAATAAAAATGATGCAAGTAATACTACGTTGAGACGGTGAAGTTCCTCTAGTAACGTTAGTGTCATTTGAGAAGAAGAAGAATCTGTGTTCTTCTTTGCTTTATGAACCGAGACAGAATGCCTCTGGAAGCAATAGGTACAAGTTGGAAGCATAATCCAAATGAGTCTTCAAATCCTGTTCAATATAATACCCTGACTTTTACGTTATGTTTTACGAAAAGGGAAGAAAGTTTGTCCATGGTTTGTGATATGCATTCTCAAACCATGTGCGAAACTCCTGATCTAAGAGTGTTCTATTTAGAATTGGGCGATCTTTAGAAAAAGATCGATCTTGATGGATCAATTTTCTAAACGACGCAGGGATCGATTCACTGATTAAATCGGTACCAAAGAATCGATCTTTGAAAAATCGAATGCCAATGTGAATATTTACTTTTTTATTTACTGTATAAGTATTGTCTATTTCTTAAAGATGAAATAAACATTTCACATTTCTATTCAAACATCAAAGGCATTTCAGTTTTATTCTCAGAACGATAATCACAAAAAACTTGAAAGCCTAGAAAAAATATATTTTCCTCAGCATTCATCTTGAACCGTTATGGAATTATTTAATCAAATAAATTAATTGAAATTATTATCACAAATTGAACAACTGATGTTCATCCAGAGCACTGCTGACAATAATCCCGTTGAATTCAATCGTATCATATGCCTGGCATTTAGTCAAAATCTTGCCAGTAGACCCAGTTCTAGAAAATAACGCTTCAGCTGTACCTGATGTCATCATACCATCTCATCACAATTTTTACTGTCAGCCTAGTGAATGTGATGCTGTAAACATAACTTGTGACCACTTGTTTTGTAATGACCAAACATACAAAACTGCTTCTCCTAAATTTATGACCACTAATTTGACAACCTTGAAAAGGATCCCATGTTTATGAAATTTGTGGATTTTCAATGTTCAATGTTCACAAAAAAACAAATATACAAAAATTTTCAGCGGTCAAAACGATTGGCAATTTTATTTGGAGTAGGAAGAATCAATCCGTAAAATCGCAAATCGGAAAGAAAAAGATTGATCTTCTAAATATCGATCCTCGATAGCTCAATCCCTATGATAAGATCAGACAATAGGGGTCTTTTACGGATCAAATTTCTGTCAGATACGGACCAAATTTCTGTCAGTCGTTCTGATTTCTGATTGGCTGTTTTCGATTAATTTTGTAAACAAAGTCGATTTTTTCAGTGTTACCAATAAAAATAAATAGCGTTGGATTTGTATTGAATTTAGAAATAGTGAATTTAATGAATATTACGATATTCAGTTCAAAGGAAATGTGAAGGAATTATATGCAAGTTTATGTATGTGTTTTTTCACAATGGAATAAAGTGAACGGCAAAACACTCATTTGTCAATTTAGCTTCGTTAGGTCCCTAATGCGATTTCACATTTCGGAATATAATTTCCATTGCTAAGAAGAAATGGAAAGTCTCATCATTCAGTATGCAGATGGGAGAGTTGTTAGCTCTAGCTCGTAAATATGAAAAAGAGATGGTTGATACCATCCAGGTTGTGTTTTGCTGACTACCACTGCTGACATGTTCCTTTCCGCTGACTTATTATGATGATGTAGATGTAGAAGAGCTATATAGAACAACGAATTTCGTTCTGTTCTGCCGAGGAAAGCTTTCGCTTCATCGACGATATACTCATAGTCGAATTCAATATTCATGTCATGCACATTATCACTAAAATTAGATGAAGCTTAAATTCGATATGGTGTCGATACTGCTCCACTGTTCATCAATTTCTGGGCTGAACATTCTTCTCGCCGCTTTGATAGCAACTCCATCATTCCAACAAGATGTTCTTGTGTATCGGCTGTATACGAAGCATTCGGTACTACGGTCATGTGTTGCGAAAAAGTCACAATTTTGAAGTTGTTCCTGAATAGCAATAGAGTTGGGCGCCGTTGTTTTGCATGGGGAAAAATCTCCAGACAATCTTGGACGAGTTGTTATTAGTATATTATAGATTTGGGTATTTAAAAGACTTATTTTATCTTTTTAAAACATATTTTTGAGATTGCCTAATTGAAAATATGCAAAATTATGAAATTCGCACCTAAATCCTAAATTTTATAATATTTGGCAACTCTGGCATCTTCATATCATGGCTTCGTTTTTGGACGACGAAGAAGAGTAAGAAGCCAGTTGTCTCATCTTATCTTAGCTCAATCCTATTCACTATCACTAATTTGACTTCCTCGAAAGTTATCCAAATGTTGACATTATGTTCATAAAATTTGTCTGGTGATGAGATTAAAAAACACATTAAAAAAAAATCTTCACAATTTTTTCGGGTACAAAGAATCGATCCAAAAAATCGGAAATCGAATTGGAAAAGATCGATCTTCTGAAAATCGATCCAAGATCGCCCAATCCTAGTTCTATTGCAGGTTTGTCTCTTAGAATATCAACATGACTTTCGACATGCACACGGTTATTTATAATTTCATTTAAAAACAAAATATTATATGCTCCGTGCCGGACCAAAAGATGATTGCTTTTTTTGAAGCTAGCTTGCTTTTGAGTCCCCATCATACCGTGTACTCGTTGTTTCTTGTATGTTTTAAGTCCAAGTTTCTCTTTGAGATTCATGTGTATCGAACATTTAGACATTAGCGCCGTTTTCTCCGATTATGGCGAGATCTTGCCGATTTTCTTATATTTTTTTTTTAACTAGAAATGGGTTGTATCTGTGACATAACTGCAAGGTGGACGTAAGACTAAGGTTGGCTCAACAATCAATAAGTAACAAGCATATAACTCTTGGACATTCCATCTTTCAAATAAAGTGATTATCATACCACTTCGTTTAGGCGTAGGCCACGACAATTGGAATCATCGTTGATCCGGAGCAGATTTATTAACTTTTGAGAAGGAATGGATTCCTTCTCGGAATTATACAGCAAAAATAAGACCCCCTTTCCAACAATTGAAAACGACGATCGATTGCGGCATTCGTAAACAAATTATGCGCTGCTTTCATAAATGTGATTTCTTCGATATGGTGAAATAATATCCTCTACACCATATCAAACATTTCGTATTCTTCACTGTCAAATCCATAGTCAAAGGCATCCATCGGTATCGAATTATCATCGATACCTCGATTTTCGCTAAAGGTGAAAGGAAGCTGCAGAAACGAACTGGAATTGGGATTCGAAGCAGAATTTGTTGATCCGAATCAGAAATATCAACGCTTAAAGAAGGAATAGATCCCTTCTCAGAATTCCAATCATTTGGATCAATTGCGGCATCCGTACACTAATAATTTTATAACGCTGCTTTCATAAATATGATTTCTTTGATATGGTGCAACATTCACTACACCATATCAAACATTTCTTTTCCTTGACTGTCAAATCCATAGTCAATGGCACCCATCGTTATAGAATGATCATCGATATCTTGATTTTCGCTGAATGCTCCTTTCAGTTCGGCGAAATGGAATTGGAAGAGAAAAGGATAATGAATAAGCGTGACCTTATCACATCGCCATAACGAATAAACGGATTTCCGAGTGTGTGTTAGCTCATATAGGGATTTGTGTGATTTGAATAGCCTGTTTTCAAAGCAATTTTAAAGCTATTGAAACAATTAATCAACCAATCAATAATTGATGGGCTTAGAATACAAGGGGTGTCGATTTCTCTCCATCAACTCTTTCATTAGTTAATAGGGTAAATGATCTTGGTTTGTCCAATTTGGGGTGTTTTTACTCAACTAGTAAATGCAAATCGATTTTTCTTCATGAAAATCACACATAATCGATACGAGTTTGGGTTTGTTGAAAAGCCCCAAGTCTCTAATGCTGATACGCTGCCAATACTACCATAAGGTGTTGAAATTATTCAAATTTTTATGTTTTTTAACGATTTTCCTTAAAGAAGAATTATGATCATGGTTTGACCACCTCTGATCATGGTTTGCCCAAAAAAATGATCATGGTTTGTCCGGTTTTAGAAATCTCCATTTTTGAATGAAAACATTCGAATTCACAATTAGATGTTGCATTTATCATTGCTTGAGTTTCCTATCATCATATTGATTCATTCATAATTTAGGCTTTCTTCAGAATATTGCCTTTTCTTGGGCATTTTAGAAGTGTTCACCTCAACACAATCAACACAGAAACACCATACTTCTGCTATGCGCGAAGCACACCATAAACAAACATAAACAAACTGCAGCGCGCCAAGCGGTTGCCATAGAAATCATGTGGACAAAACAACATTATTGAATTGGACAACTTTAAAATTCGTACAGCAATACTATGTCCCTTGAGGTGATTTCATACTTTTGGCTGTAACTTTTCAATGAAATGAAATATCGAAAAAAAACCTGTTCGGGACAACATTACTGATACAAAAAACAAAAATTTGATTTTCCAGACCGGGGGACCTTAATGCACATTGCAATGATCAAGAGCATAAAAGATGCCATTTGCAATTTCTAACGTATGCATTGAAAAATGGACTAATTTCGGTTGGCGATAAAAAAAAACTACAAAATATAATTCAATGGACCAATTTTCCTTAAGGGGTATTCTAGTGTAGAGGCACTAATTTCGGACGTTTTTTCTAACTCCGAAATAATGAAACAGAGAATATTTTTACTATCCATCATTATTGTTTATCTATCTATTAGTGATAAAACTAGAAAATTTACGGAAAATATTAATTATAATTAGAATAGTTACAAGCTGATGAAGTGTGGGCCTTCAAAAAAAATTGTATCATGCCGTACACGATTCCAGCCCTTCTGGTTATCTGAAACAAAAAAATCACAAAGATTCTCAATCAGTAAAGATGCCGCTATCTCATGAACCTTGGACAAGTCATGTACATGTTATTTAACAAAATGGCGGCCATGGGAAGAAAAAAATGCTACTTAAACCGATGTTTTTCACGTTTCCCGATTTTTCAAAAATAATAGTAAAATTTTAAAATTATGATTTTTCATTGGTTCATTTATTGGTTCATGCGATAGAGGGATGCAAACAAATTGTATTCATATAAATTTGGCATAAATCGCATCACTTAAATGGCTATAATTCGATAGATAATGAGAATCTCTAAAAGTCCTTTCTAGGGTATATTCTCGAATGTCTAAAATTCAAAAATATTAGAAAAAAAATTATTTGTTTCAAATTTTCTTCAAAAATGCATCGACGCCCTTATCAGTTGATTTGCAGCAGCCTTGGTTCAATTATATCTTTTGTTCTCCTCGAAGCATTTTATATAAGAATGGTGTTCACGTAGCGCGACGTAAAAAATAGACCCTGGTAAACGTGTGAACTTCCATTACATCAAGTGACATAGTATTTCTCGTCTTGACGATCATAGTGCGCTGACTTGCGACATGCTTTGATCATCAAAACACTCTGACTAACTATTTTACGGATATTTCAATAGGGACGCTACAAAAGTAGACCGATAAGAACAGCAAACGATACCATATTTTTCCCGTTCTCTTGATATTTCTCCCAGTAAGGTTTGCCATTTCATAATGGAAAGATATACAATCCAACAACGAGTCGAGATTATTAAAATTTACTTCCGATATTCGGAGTCAATGGCCTCAACTTTAAGAGCGCTAAATCATCTTCAGCGATGAGGCTTATTTCTGGTTGAATGACTTCGTCAATAAGCAAAATATACGTTATTGGTCAGGCAGCAATCTACACGTACTCCATGAGTCACCATTGCATTGCACCAAAAAATACGGTTTGGTGCGGTTTACGGTCCGACGGCGTCATTGCCCGTACTTCTTCCGTGATGATTAAGACCGGCACGTTACTGTGATTGGGAATCGCTCGCGCTCAATGATAATCAAATTTTTTTGGCCCGAATTGGATGATATGGACTTGGACAATATGCAGTTTCAACAGGATGGCGCCACATGCCACAGAGCGAATTTAACAATCTATTTATTGAAAACCAAGTTTGGTGAGCGTGTTATTTCACGAAATGGCCCAGTCAATTGGCCGCCTCGGTCGTGCGATTTGACGCCGTTAGACTATTTCTTGTGGGGCTACGTCAAGTCTATGGTCTATGCCATCGAACGTGAAATTTCAGCAGTATCGGCCGATTTATGCTTGAAAGCCGTCGAAAATCCGCCATTTACAACATCCGACCAAACTGTGAACAAGTGCATAGCTATTTTTATGCGGAAGCGGTCATTTTTATGTGGTTTAAGGTCTCGTTTGGATTCTTCCTGTCTGGCTTCATCTTCCGAACGAATATCCGTAAGGATGGACTGATCAGGATTATCCAACTTTGGTTTTCGCTTTTCAAACTGCATTACCGCATCAGTTTGCGCGACATTTACTGGAACCTCTCCCGAAGTTCGTGCTGCAGGAACGGTTAATCCGTATTCGAGCGAATCAGACAGCCTTGTTCGTCTAGGGACACGTTGAATTTGACAGCTATTTTTTTCTATAACATTTCCTGACTCCCACTGCTAAGAGTTCGCTTAGTGGTTAATAGCGTATACCAGGTCACCTTTCTGGGATCCTCTCATGGCAATGCTATGCTGCTTGTTAAAAGCATCGTTCTGCATCTGCCACATTCGCTTGGCTTTAGTGTCGCCAATATGATACGGAGTTGTCTTGCAAACATAATGTCTGCTGGAGTTTTGCGGTCTAGGTCGAGTACTTATTCTAGTCCTCCTTTTCCTGCACGGATTTTCATTCTCTTCAACAAAGGCAGTTGGATTGTGGATTATACGGAGCGATAATCGACTGGAGCAAAAGGCTCGAGTTCCGTGGCTTGTGAACTTAGTGCCTTCTTAGTAACCTTCTTCGGTGTAAGAGTATCCCTATTGTTCCACTGTTCACAGTTGGACCGTAGGTAGTGGGCCAGTTGATATGGGACTTCCATTAGTTCGTTGTTTCTTGCTGCAAGCAACAGAGCGTGTGTGTAGAGACGTCGGTTAGTCGTTCGATAGATTCAAATAATCGAATATCTGCAATTTTATTCGAGGAATTTTGTATCGAATAATGAAAAATCAAAATATGAATACATCGGATAATTATCAAAGTAATCGCGATTAATGAAAAAGGGAACAATTTTTTTCAAAAAATTCAGTGCCATATTTGTTTAACCTTCCTGTACTTGCGTGCAAAATCATAACAAATATACTCGCGCACGGCGTCACAGACCGAAAGTTGAACTTCTTCCTAATATTGCTATTGTATATTTTTTTAACTTTATTGGTATTTATTTGAAGAAAAGGGTATAACTGAATGAAAAATGTCCAGAAAATATGTTTTCTTCTTCTTCATTCAGTTTTAATAGTCATCTGAATTGGATCTAATTCTAATCCTAATTCAGCCTCTTCAAAACAGAGATAGTTCAACACAAATAACGAAATTCGACTTTTTTCCTGTTATTAATTGAAAGTAAGCAACTGAATATAATTCATGGAAGTATAAAGAGCTGTTATAAAACATAAAAACGTTTTTATCGATTTAGATTTCATTAGTAAAAGAATCAGAGCATACCATAACGGCATGATCGAGACAAACATATTTTTTACATTTCATACAGTTGTAGCGTGTTTTTAGGGTCCTGTTTGCCTGTTTTTTTTATGGGGCATAAAAAGATGATATAAAAGGATGTCTAGGAACTTACTGCGACTTGTTTTATTGTCGATATTGTTCCCGAAGCCCGAAGCTGTAACTGTACAAATAACTATAAGCTACCGCAAGTGCAATTCTTTCACAAGTGTGTATATGTATGACTATTGTATTCAGTGAACAACTATACGAATGTCAAACGTTTGTACATTACTTTTGCGCGTATGAATCTAACGACCAATAATATATAAATCCGTTCGGTGACCGGTGACAAAAGGACTAAAATCAAATAACAGTCCGAAAATGATATTATGCATTTTACTTAATAAATATTCCACGCCACTGACATTAATTAATACATTTCATTGAACAATATTCTAAAATAGCAAAAAAGTCACTTGTCCCAAAAAGTTACTCCTATACTCGTGTCGGTGTCTCAGACCGAAAGTGGTGAAAAAATGATACACGTCCCCTTCGTACCAACTCATACGATACGCTAAACGATGACGAACAACGAATGATGAAACTAGAGAGAATCGCAATGTCGTAGTGTTGATGTTTTCTGAGAAATGAACGAATTATTGATTTCTCGGTCTCTCAGACCTATGCGCGAGTATAGGAGTGTTAACCGTCATGGTGTTTCGTCGAAATCCATCGAATATGCTTAACGATTTACGGTTGAAGCATAAAAATGATCCCCTGGTGGTGGATGAGACTGGGAAGAAGAATTCAGGGTCTGCAGGAGTAAAATGCAGACTTGAAGAAGGTAGCTTCAGCTCCCGTTCTATAATAGTAACCAAATTCAGAGTGCCATGAAAAATATACTATACTAGTGGTCAATGATTCTGTAAATATACTTCTTTTGAACTAGTAGCTATAGGGACCAAGCAGAAATATTCAAACAAATTTGAAATAACTGATTTGATAACATTCAAAGAATAGGTAATTTTGAACAGAAAAAAAAATATGTTGGTGTAATAAAAATATTGTGCATAATTCTCATGGTGTGCTCTTTTTTCAATCGTCCTCAAAAAATCATGAAATGGTAAATTTATCAATGTACTGAAATACCATTTCATTCAAAAACCATTATTCTGCACCATGTTTATTACAAAATTATGTTTAATGTAACTTTTAAAATTATACCATCATATTTTTTATCATGAATGTCTATTTTTTTTTATTACAAGAAATAAATATTCGCTCGATTAATCGAATACTGAAAGACAATTATTCGAATGAATCGAATATTTAAGAATGACTCCACGATTAATCGACAATCGAATAAACGAAAAATTTAGACATCCTACGTGTATGAACATAGAAAGGCTGGATTGCCGTCACTTGATGATAGTTGCCTGGATGTAGTAACACGTCGTGCATAAATTACGTAACGCGAGCAGGGGGTGGGAGATCGAGGTTGCCTTACTTAATCTGACAAAGGGGAGAGGGGAGTAACCATAATCGTTACCAAACAAAATTCAATTTTTATTCCTAAATAAATTCACGCGCCCCTTTATGAAAGAGCAGCTTGCTTTGATGTTGGGACCGAATAAGATATACCTCCTGAGTCAAGATTATAAAGCACGTATTGTAATGGTCTTACCGGAAGCCAATAAAATAGCACCAATCAATGCATCTCAAATATCGTGTCAATCTACCGGATCATGATTGTGTGATGGCTGCTAAACATAAGCTTAATCTGTTTGTTATCGCAGGATGGAAAATAAAGCTAGGGCACCTTGATCATGTTGAAGCAGTTCAATACGGTGGGCCAATGAACGATGCAATCCGTTCAGGGAGGCACTGTTCTTCGAAAGCATTTTCTTATGGACTCGATTTTAAAAGGGCCTGTGAGCTGCCTGAATTTAAAATTATTCGACATCAAGGAATAATAAAGCCAGTTCATTATTTATTATTAATACTGATGGAGGACCAGACGAGTATCCTCGCTATAAAAAGAAAATAGATATTTTCGATTGAACCTCGGTGTAATATTCGTTGCTACAAATGCTCCAGGACGCAGTGCTTTCAACCGAGATCAACATCGGATGGCTCCTCTTTCCCGGGAGTTCAACAGGTTCAATAGTTCCTCATGCTCATGACGGATCTCACTTAGATGAAAAACTCAAAAAACTCGCTGATACGTATTGAAGCTATTCGACGGCATCATCGATGAAAATTCGGATGCCGGGTATTTTTTGTGTTCAACCTTTCATACACTCATAAGAACATTCAGAAAAAGAAGGTTTGCATACGCACATGTCAACCATGATGTGATTTAGTTAGTTTCCGTGGGACTTTTCCATGTGAAGTTCCGCAAAGATCTTGTTTACGTGGATAATCCTACATCCGTTAATTCATGGTCGAGATACCAGCGATGTACGGAAAAGTGATTACAGATTACAGTAGAACCCGGATTATCTGGGAGCAGATGATCCGCTCTCATGTAGCGAGTAATAGATTGATGAATGCATTGAACTCCAATGATACAGCACATCATTGATTAGGCGTTCAATTTTGAATAAAATCGAAATTATAATCCTTCTGTCATAAATGCCGTCTCAACGTAATACTACTTGCGTCATTTTTACTAGTACTTAGTTGAGATTTCTATGCCAAATAACATGCCTTGAATGCATTCTGAGCGGCAAGCTCTAGAATACGCTTGACCACAGTGCAAGACGGAGGAAATTTCTTTAACGAAAAATTCCCCCGAACAGACCGGGAATCGAACCCGAGCCCCCGGCATGTTAGGTTTGACGCTAACCACTCGGCTAACGTAAGCATAAGTGAGAGACATGAGTACCAACACACCGAAAAAAAAATTAAAATCCAATATTTTAATTTTTTTTTTTGTATGTTGGTACTCATGTCTCTCACTTATGCTGACAAGTTCGGCCATTCTGTATGTTCATAATTGATTATATCATAGAATCATATGCAACTACTTTACTCAAACTCAGCATTATCCTTTTCATTTTTAGGTAATAACCCGACGACCGAATCAGCCTTTCAACAGCCGGATGATGAGATCCCAAAAGTGCCAGCGCCTACTATCACCGTCAGCGTGAGACCACCGGAGCCCGAGTCGATCGTACAACCTTTCACATGTTTCCACGAAGGAACGTGGTACCGGGAAAAGGATCAGTTTCAAACAGGCTACCATGATTGTGCAACATGTCAATGTCGTAACAGCAAGGTCGTCTGCGATGAAGCTGATTGTCCGAAACATCGTACGAACATAACTGTGGAAATCATTCCTCCTAGTACCACCACTACAACCACTACGACGACAACCACGGAAAAGCCTGAATTCGATGCAGCACTGCTAGGGCATCGTATACCAGAGGGACCAGCTGGTGCACCAGGAATTCCCGGCGAAGCTGGACTCCCTGGAACTCCTGGCTCACCCGGTGTTCCTGGACTTCCCGGTCCTCCCGGAATGGCACCAGATTTAACGTTTTACACGCAACAGTTGCAAGATTCCGTTGCTGGATCTGACAAAGGACCTTCGCCAGACAATTTTCAATACATGCATGCTCAAGTTGGACCGGTGGGACCTAGAGGACCCCCTGGGCCATCAGGTATTTCTGGACCACAAGGTTTTCAGGTAAAGTAACAACAAAATTTCTCCAAAACAGATTAAAAATCACGTGTTTGTTTCCAATTTAGGGAACGAGAGGCGAGCCTGGTGAACCTGGGCCACCAGGATCCACAGGACCAGGTGGACCAAGAGGATTACCAGGGCCTCCTGGAAAAGATGGTGCTCCCGGAGATGACGGTGATGCGGGTATAACTACAAATGATTAATTTGACATAATTAATATCCTTTCATTTAATTCACTACAGGTCCGCATGGTCCTATTGGACAACCCGGTCCACGTGGATTACCGGGATTACCTGGAGTACCAGGTATGAAAGGCCACCACGGTCTGCCAGGTATGGATGGACCAAAGGGAGAACAAGGTGTTCCCGGAGAAAAAGGATCCGTAGGTGCAATTGGACCGCTAGGTGCTCCTGGACCGATTGTAGGCTGATCATTTCTGGCTGTCATTTTTATAACTTCTAAAAGCCTTTTTTTCCAGGGACCAGCCGGCCCTCGTGGAGAACGAGGTCGAGAAGGTTCACCAGGACCTCCTGGACTACGTGGTATTGATGGAATCGCTGGTTCTCCAGGCCAACCTGGCCCTGTCGGTAAACCGGGTCCACCCGGTTTTCCTGGTACCCCTGGTAATAAGGGTGATATAGGAGCGCAGGGACCTAAAGGTACATTTTATCCATGATCGCGTTGACGAATGTCAACTAAAAAAACAGATTGTCGTTTTAGGTAGTCAAGGTCCACAAGGTCCTCGAGGTGAATCCGGAAGACCAGGACAACCTGGTGAACCTGGCTTAAATGGACCACCTGGAAAAGATGGAGCTACAGGTAAATATACATTTGAATGACTTTTGTATGCCGTTATCACTACCTTCTCAATTTACAGGTGAAAAGGGTTCTGTTGGATCTCCTGGTATGGCAGGACCTCCCGGCTTCCCAGGACCACGAGGAGCACCTGGTGCTAATGGAAGTCCTGGAGATTCGGGACCCAAGGGAGAACCTGTGAGAAAAAGAAAATTCAGAGAACAAATTGTTGTGCTTTGCTAAAATATAAATCATGTTTCCATAGGGCCTAACTGGAGAACGGGGTTACAAGGGAGAATCTGGTATCAAAGGAGAATCGGGAGTACCTGGTCCTCGGGGTTTACCAGGAGCTATCGGTCCAGAAGGAAAACGAGGAAAGCGAGGAATGAAGGGACCCACTGGATTGCCTGGCCCTCAGGGAGAACGTGGTCTACCTGGTATGTAACCCGTTTTCCGTCCAAATCTTCTTCAGATACACATCATTTTTCATTTATCCAGGTATACCGGGATTACCTGGACCGGATGGAGCCCAAGGCATTAAAGGACAAGGTGGAGATCGAGGAGCGCCAGGGCCACAAGGAACCAAAGGTTCATCTGGTGATCCAGGACCCCCGGGACAACCAGGTATTCAGGGATTGCGAGGCATTCCAGGACGACCAGGAGCTCAAGGCAAAGCTGGTGCTCCCGGAGAAAGAGGTCCACAGGGATCTGATGGAAAAGTATTCAACAGTTGTTCATGAATGGAGGAAGCGTATTAATTGCATTTTAACCGTAGGTCGGAGAGCCGGGACAACAAGGACTTCAAGGATTGCCTGGTCCAATCGGCTTGATAGGAGACAAAGGCAAGAATTTTATCGACGATGTTATGATTTATGGCAATGTTATAGTATTATTCAAATATCAGGATTTCCGGGAGAACCTGGAAAAGATGGTGAAATCGGACCTCCAGGAGCAACTGGACCACGAGGTGACGCGGGTAAAGATGGCCCACCAGGAATTTCAGGTCCTCCAGGACCACCCGGGAATGATGGAGATCGTGGCCCACCAGGGCCGGCAGGTTTGTGAGAAAAAAAAGTTCTCCCTCAATCAAACATTCAACAAATATTCTTTTAGGTCCACGCGGTTTTCAGGGTCTACCAGGAACCCCGGGAAATCCGGGTGCACCCGGCAAAGACGGACAAAGTGGTCAGCCAGGACCAACGGGTCCTTCTGGTCAACCGGGAATAAGAGGAGAACGAGGTTTCCCAGGAGAACGAGGTCCAATTGGAACACCAGGCGCTGCAGGCTTGAGGGGGGAGACAGGTGCCCAAGGAAACGATGGTCCACCAGTAAGAAAACATTTTTTAAAGCTATACACGTCCAAAATATACATTTTGCCAATAGGGATCACCAGGACCATCAGGAATGAAGGGTCACCAGGGTGCGCCAGGCATTATCGGTATGCCAGGATTGAGAGGTCTTCCTGGTCCATCGGGTGAAAAAGGAGAAAGAGGTATGATAGGACCAACAGGTCCAGAAGGTCCTGCTGGAAGAACCGGAGAAAGAGGTTTGCAAGGTCCGATGGGTCCTACGGGACCACCTGGAGAACCAGCTGAAAAGGGCGAACCCGGAACGCCAGGAATCCCCGGCGAACCGGGCGCCCCGGGCTCCGTCGGTGAGCGTGGAGCGGTGGGACCACAAGGATTGCAAGGGTTCCCTGGTCCGCAGGGCCCCGTCGGCTTGCCTGGAACCAAAGGCGATCGAGGTGCTATGGGATTGAAAGGAGAGCAAGGAAATAGTGGAAACCCTGGTATGCCGGGAGAACCCGGACCACAGGGATTGATCGGCTTGACTGGCAGTAAAGGAACACGAGGAGAACCTGGTTTGCGTGGTGAGACAGGCTCAATGGGAGCCCCAGGTAGGCCCGGTGATCCAGGCGTGGCGGTAATATCTGTTGTACTTCATATTTGTTGAAGTGAACTAATGTTTTCCTTTAAAGGGACAACCGGGTAATCCAGGACAACCTGGACCAGCGGGTACATCTGGTCTAAAAGGTAACCCTGGAGATGCTGGTAGACCTGGAAATCCAGGACCTCAAGGTATGTTTTGTAACGTGTATCCTAGATCCTTGAACATACTATTGTCTGCGTATTTTAAGGTTTGCCTGGACAACAAGGCCCGGAAGGAATCAAGGGTTCCGCTGGAAGTGATGGTCCGCAGGGTCCTCCTGGAAATCAGGGACCACAGGGAGCTCCAGGCGATCGCGGTTTACCGGGACTACCTGGACCAAGTGGTAAGGATCACACTCTTGTTATTGATTTTACATTTTTGTCAATATTTTTCTTTATTTTCAGGGCAACAAGGCGCAAGAGGTCTCCGTGGAGCGGCTGGAGAACCGGGACAACCTGGTAAACCTGGGCATGATGGACCACAGGGTACTCCGGGAGTCGCTGGACCGCCTGGCCCACCTGGTAATACAGGTGATCAAGGTGTAGAAGGGCCACCTGGCAAACAGGGCCCTCCTGGTATTGCAGGCCGACCTGGTGATAAGGGACCTATTGGTACTCCTGGCACTCAAGGATTACCTGGGGCTCCAGGGTTGCCTGGACCACAGGGACCCCAAGGACAGATTGGTCAGACCGGTGAACGTGGATTACGGGGAGAAACTGGACCACAGGTGTGTAACTTGTGATGCCGATACAGTGTATAAAACTACATACTGTATATTCCAGGGAATTGAAGGACCACCTGGACCTAGAGGTAAATTAGGTCCTCCAGGCTTGGAAGGAGCGAAGGGTGATGCCGGTGAGCCTGGACAGAAGGGTCTTAAGGGTCATCGGGGCCTGATTGGTTTACAAGGACTCCCGGGACCAGCTGGGTCCCCCGGAGATAAGGGAGAAACTGGAATGGCAGGTTTGTGTTTATTCGATGTTATTGAGTAACCAAAGGTTATTTTTGTTTAATAAACAAGGTCCACCCGGAAAACCTGGAGAAATCGGACCACGGGGACCTGCAGGACGAGATGGATCGCCAGGACCACAAGGATTGATCGGTTCTGTTGGACCTCGTGGGCCACCTGGAAACGATGGCAAGCATGGAGTATCTGGACTACCAGGTCCTCCAGGTCCACCCGGTCCTCCTGGCGATGGCATCGGCTACGACGCTGCCGCTTTGGCCGCACTTCTCGGCCACGGACAAGTTAGCAATACCAAGGGACCAGATCCAAATATGGGAGACGAGCCGATGAAATTCAACAATGTATTCGATTTGACCGACGAAGAACGTAAAAAATTAGTAGAAGCAGCCTACGAACGATTGAAGGCTGCGTTTGGTACCTTCAAAAAACCTGACGGTAAACAAGCGTCCCCAGCAAAGACATGCAGGGATTTATTCGCCGCACACCCAGACTACACGTCAGGACACTACTGGATAGACCCTAATGAGGGTGATGTTCGGGATGCAATTTTAGTTTACTGTGATGCGGAAAAGAAGGGTTCATGCATTCTACCACAACCGTTACGAACCAAGGAACTACATTATGTTGGCGACGAACAAGAAGTGTGGCTCGGAGAAATGGAAACGGGTATGAAGATCACTTACAAGGCTGATAGTAATCAAGTTGGTTTCTTGCAACTGCTATCAGCATCTGCAACACAAAACGTAACCTATCACTGTAGGAATAGTGTGGCTTACTACAACAAAGAGAGCAACGGCTACCGTCAAAGTTTAAAACTGCTGGCGTGGAACGACGCCGAGCTTACTGCAAAGGGTCCGCAGAAGCTGCGCTACGAAGCGGTACTGGATGACTGCCAGCATCGAACACCCGACTATGCTCAAACGATACTCGCTTACAAGACCGACAAGCCGATGAGGCTACCAATCGTCGATATAGCCTTGCGCGATGTTGGTGATCTGAATCAGAAGTTCTGGATCGAAATCGGTGCGGTGTGTTTCTATTAGATCAATTAGAGAAAATCGAGTCGATACACAATTTGCAAATCAGGTAGCAGTAATGATCATCACTGCCACATTAAACAACAACTAATAAAGTGATATTTAAAGACATCTTGCAACAAGATTTTACAACTAAGGCTAGTGTAGGTTCCCCATTTTGTAGATTATATTGAAAGTGTGTGTACAATAAAGAGTGTAATATAAATTTTGGAAGAATGGATTATTCCAGCAGAATTCCATGAATCGACAATAATAGTCGGAAAATTGGTTCAAATACAATATTAGTATAATCACACATAATCAGAGGTAGGTATAGCATTGTTCAATATCCCGTAATTTTTTTTTTTGTTTATTTTCCTACAATGATGCTAGAAATTAGTATCGCCACGCTGTGAATGACTATAAGGGTGCTCATACACTGTTTGACTAAACAAAATATTTGACACTTTTTGACAGATAAAATTTGATCAACGTGTACTGATCAAATATATCCGACACAAAACATGACAAGCAAATATCCAATTATTGGATGCCTAAAATATTTTTTCGGTCTGTTCTTCGAATCTATCGGTACATGGTTAGATTACCTTAAATATTTCAATCGATTTTTTTCCATGTTCGATTTTCTTTTTCCAAAATATTTATTTTTATCAAGGCTC
Source organism: Toxorhynchites rutilus septentrionalis (assembly GCF_029784135.1). Taxonomy (NCBI): domain Eukaryota; kingdom Metazoa; phylum Arthropoda; class Insecta; order Diptera; family Culicidae; genus Toxorhynchites; species Toxorhynchites rutilus. The sequence continues at coordinate 46,765,542 of NC_073745.1, forward strand.
ATATGGCGTTAGCCTCACGGGGCCGAGAGTTCAATAATTTGACAATTTTTCTTATTATCTATGTTAGTAATATGTAACCGATTACTCGCGGTTGGCTCGAGGTTAGTATTATAAGTGTTTTCGTAATTCGGATGTTGCTGTCTCCAATGCTCTGTACGTGTGCCCGACACGGGATACTTCCTATTGGGATGCAGCTGACCCTTAATCAGCAACGCCCCCCTAGTCTGTACCTCATATCTAGCGTGGTGCGTCTTTCTCGACTCGAGGAATCCAGGATAGAATGGTCACTAACCGGCGCAATCATCAGCTCGTGTAGAATTGTCATGAGCGGTACAACCTTTGGCTCTTGTTGAATGATCAGTGGACTGCACAACCTTTGGCCCGTGCATCTGTAAAGAGTGTGTGTATGTATTGCCGCGACTAAGTAAAAGTTTATCGATCGGATAGGAGGGATATGAAACGGGGACACAACGAAGGAAACATCATTAAACGTTGACATCGGCGTTTCTGAGGAACAGGTATAGATGAAGCAGAAGATCAGGATCCCGGCTACCTAAGATATCCCGGACGGGGATATCCGATTGTCTGCCTTTTGCTCTCAGTGCTCTAGAGAGCTGAGAGCGAGCAGCATGGAACCGGATACACGACCAGACAACATGCTCGATGTCGTGGTAGCCATCGCCACAATCACAAAGATTGTTTGCTGCGAGCCCAATGCGATAGAGATGCGCGTTTAGGTTGGAGTGATTGGACATAAGCCGAGATATCACGCGAATGAAATCACGACCTACATTCAATCCCTTGAACCATGCGTGTACTGACGAGGAATGTGGAAAAATTCATTATAAGCAATTTGCCTTTCAAAAAGTGTGCCTTCTAAAGCGCCCACCTTAGCTAGCGAGTCCGCTTTCTCATTCCCTGGAATCGAACAATGAGAGGGAACCCATGCTAAGGTAATCTTGAATAATTTTTCGACCAAAACACTCAATAGTTGTCTTATTCTAGTTAGGAAATAAGATGAGCTTTTATCAACCTTCATTGAGCGGATTGCCTCTATTGAGCTGAGACTGTCTGAAAAAATAAAATAGTGGTCGATGGGCAATGTTTCAATGATCCCCAGTGCGTAGTATATCGCACCCAGTTCAGCGACATACACGGAACAAGGATCTTTGAGTTTGAAAGAGGCACTGGAATTTTCATTGAAGATGCCGAAGCCAGTGGACCCGTTTATGAATGAACCGTCAGTAAAGAACATTTTATCAGATCTAACTTTCCCACATTCTGCCGAAAATATCGGCGGAATATAATCGGAGTGTAGATGATCTGGGATTCCAGGATTTTTTGTCGCATGGACAGATCAAAAATGACAAAGGAATTGCAAAAGTATGGGAAGCAAACTTGGTTGGAGATACCTGGTGAAGGGTACACGTCGTGGGTAAGGTACTCATGGTATAAAGACAGAAAACTTGACTGAGGAATCAGTTGGAGTAGATTTTCGAAGTTATCAATCACCAATGGATTCATGATCTTGCAACGAATGAGAAATCTGTAGGATAATTCTGTGAACCGAAGAGTAAGCGGAGGTACTCCTGCCAAGACTTCGAGACTCATCGTATGTGTCGAATGCAAACACCCCATGGCTATACGCAAGCAACGATATTGTATTCTCTCCAGCTTGAGAATATGAATCCTGGCAGCTGATCGGAAGCAAAAACTGCCATATTCTAACACTGATAATATCGTTGTTTTGTATAACTGAATGAGGTCTCCTAGATGGGCACCCCACCATGTTCCGGTTATTGTTTGGAGAAAATTGATTCTTTGCTGGCATTTCTGTTCCAAATACGCAATGTGTATTCCCCAGGTACATTTAGAGTCAAAATATACTCCAAGGTATTTGAAAAACATCGAGTGCTTGATCGTTTTGCCGGATAGGTGAAGCTGGAATTGGGCGGGTTCGTGCTTCCTAGAAAAAACGACCATTTCGGTTTCCTCCGTAGAGAATTCGATACCCAGCATGAGGGCCCACGTGAACAGATTGATCAGGGTATCTTGCAACGACTTTTGCAGAACGACGGGATTAGTACCCCTGATGGAAATAACTCCATCGTCTGCAAGTTGTCTCAGCGTGCAGTCTCTAGTTAGACAATCATCTATATCATTGACGTAAAAATTGTACAAGAGGAGGCTTAGGCAGGAGCCTTGTGGTAGGCCCATAAAACTGTATCGAGAAGATTTCAAGCTGCCATGATTGAAAAACATGTGCTTTTCTGACAGTAAATTGTACAGGAAATTATTCAGAATTGGTGAAAGTCCACGATTATGAAGTTTATCTGAGAGAATTTCCATGGAAACTGAATCAAATGCCCCTTTGATATCGAGAAAAACGGAAGCCATTTGTTCTTTGCGAGCAACTGCGATTTGGATTTCAGAAGATAGCAGCGCGAGACAATCATTTGTCCCTCTACCTCGGCGGAAGCCAAACTGCGTATTTGACAGCAAATTGTTCGTTTCGACCCACTTGTCCAAACGAAGTAGAATCATTTTCTCTAACAATTTACGAATACAGGATAACATTGCAATCGGCCTATACGAGTTGTGATCGCAAGCCGGCTTGTTGGGTTTTCGTATGGCTATCACTCTCACTTGCCTCCAGTCATGTGGGACAATATTCAGCTCCAGAAACTTGTTGAACAAGTTCAGCAAACGCTGTTTCGCCAAGTCGGGAAGATTCTTCAACAATCTTTGTTCGATGTTCGAATCAACAATGTTCGATGTTTGACATTGTCTGCCACTGTTGATAAGTGAAGAGTGGCAACCAAACTAGTGTTTGTACAAATTTAAAACCAAATTTTATCTGTCAAAAAGTCGGATCTGACACAATGGTGTAGTTTGTCAAAATGACATCTTTGTGTACTAATCCAGGGATGCCAGTTCGTTTTTTTTCAAATGTCTTCACATGGTACGAAAAAATGTCTTTAAATGTCTTCATCATCATATCGAAGAAACTAAAATTCATAACTCTCTTTTGATAGTTTATTCAATGTTTATTCCATTTGGTATTGTTACTTAGCGCATCTCATTAAACTTACCTTGAGGTTTTGAAGTTTATTCCAATTAATGTGAACTAATAAAATTTTGCGCAACTGCAAACTAAATTTTATGAGTTTAGAAATGATAATTGGCTTGATAAACCGTTGATTGAGTAAATATAGCCCCAGTTCTTCCACAAAAACGGAACTGTGATAACTCAATATACTCAATGAAACTCATTATAGAAACCGTGCGTAAAACCGTAAACCCTTCGATTTGCGAAGGAGTCGTTTGAAAGATCTAGGATAATCTATTGTATAATATAGGCCCAAAATAATAGAAATACAATGTCGCAATCATTCGATTTCTCGAGCGCAAATGAACTAATGTCTTCTAGAGACAATAGGTCGTATGAATAAAAAAAAGTATTTACTTATTCTGCCCGTTTCCAAGTAAAGTTAACTTTCCTAGTATTTACTTGAATCCGTATGAATAAAAGTTTACTTTACTAATTTGATTTTCGAATTCGAACATAGTTTTTACTTTGTCAAACATCTATCAACTGATTGTTTAGGTTTCGTTCCAAATGTTTTTTTTTTTGACAAAGCGTGAATTCGCGATGAAAAAGGAATAGTATCGACGTCTGGTGGCGACTTTCAATTAGGGACCATAGTTTGGGTCCGTATCTCGTTAGTGTGATACCTATCATATTAGAAGACAGTTTTCAAATGTTAAAATTTGAATGAAAATGTTCACATCATGTTATTTAATCACTTAAAACACTTTTTTCCGACTTTTATTTAACCCTTTGTCTATACATTTCCAACATCATTACTGAAAATTTTCATTATAATATAAAGTTGTCTTCAAAAACAATATTCGTACCAGATTTTTTCACCACCTGCAAGCAAAAGTGTTTTTCATTTAAACAGAATGCCAAATTGGTACGGAAAGGTTATTTTTCATTCATAATTTAAATTTGAAAAACGTGTTCATTCCGCCTGAAAATCAATCAATTTTTTTACGCTCCCATAAACTAGTAAACGAAGCTCAATGCCATCAATGCGGATCGTTAACGTGTTTAACTTCAAGCGCAAGATAGCAGCATTAAACATAAATCGGATATGACATCAGAACGAATGAATGTGTTTTCAGATCCAAAGTATGCTCATGAGCATACTTGATAATAACGAAGTAAATATTTGATGAATGCTGTTTTATTCATGCGAAATCAGCTAATCATCCATTTTCGAAAAGTAAACACTTTGTTGTTTCTTTTATTCATACCAAACGTAGTAAAAATTTAATCTCACTGCTCGACTGCTCGAATGAAGTAAAGTAAAGGTGAATTTATTTTTATTCATACGGCCTAATAGGCCATATGTATTAAAACGAAATTCAGCATTACTTTACTTGAATCGAGCAGTCGAGCAGTGAGATTGAGTTTTTACTACGTTTGGTATGAATAAAAGTAACAAATAAGTATTTACTTTTCGAAAATGGAAGTTTCCAAGATTTCGTATGAATAAAACAGCATTTATCAAGTATTTACTTCGTAATACCTGGAAATACCTTAATTCGTTTTGATATAATAGGTCGTATGAATAAAAAAAATATTTACTTATTCTGCCCGTTTCCAAGTAAAGTAAACTTTCCTAGTATTTACACTGAGAGAAATAATTAGTAAATATAACGAATTTTTTGGTAAATACTACCAATCTATAGTCCTTTTCGACCGTACTAATAAACACATGTGTCAAGCAGAACCATGATTCGGAAGCCCAATATCGGCTACATTTTCTCGCTGAAATTTTTTTTTTTTTTTTTCTGTATTATAGTGACTTTCAACGCTTCTGGCTGGTTCGTCACTTTTACCTTCCATTTTGGAAGAATGTCGGGAGTGAGAATTGAACTCTTGATCTTGAGCGTGAGAAGTATGGATGTTACCTCCACGCCAGATCGGCTCCACGACTCGCTGAAATTGCACGTATCAGAATTATATCCTTATTATACCTCCGTATTGCCTTATGGGAACAATTAAAATGGTTAATACGCGCTTTTCTCACCAGTTTTCAGATATGACTATATCCAAGCTTACTAATGTTATCGAGTAAAATATACTAATCTCTGGTAGGGATGCGGGTTTGTTGACATATGTACAAAAAATTTGTACATTCTACTAATTTTGCATTACCAAATGTATTTGGTAGTTTTCGACCGAGGATTTTTCTAAGTGTACTTGAATCCGTGTGAATAAAAGTTTACTTTACTAATTTCATTTTAACGCATGTTCGAATTCGAAATTTTTTTTTCGGATCGTATAAAATGGAGGACGACCGCGTACAAAGAGTGTATCTTTTCGACGGGAGAAATTTCTCGAATTGGAGCTTCAGGATGGAAGCGTACCTGGAAGAAATGGGTATACGTCATTGCGTCGAGAAGAAGCTGGAAGAGGAAGATTTTTTCGGAGAAAATGAAGCGGACACGGTTGCTGTGAAAGCGGAGAAGGAGGCGAAGCGAAATCGACGGAAGCAGGAGGACGCCAAGTGTAGATCAATACTGATCCACAAGATTGCCGATTCGCAGCTGGAATACATCCGCGGAAAAACATCCCCACGAGACATCTGGTTGACGACGCTGCAGAACACGTTCAAGCGGAAAGGAGTTTCGGGAATTTTCTTTCTCCTGAAACAGTTGGTCGGGACGAAGTACGACGATCGTCGGCCAATGGAAGAGCACATTTTGGAGTTCGAGAAGATTGTTCGCGAATTGGAGTCAGCGGACATCAAATTCAACGAATCCGTTATAGTGTTCTTTTTGCTGCAGTCGATGCCGAAATCCTACGAGCAGCTCATCACCGTGCTGGAAACGTTGCCAGTGGAACAATGTTCGTTGGAGTTCGACAAAACGAGGCTGCTGAGCGAAAATGTTAAGAGACAGCATTTCGTCGTGAAGCAGGAAGTTGGCACTGCGTTTGCGGGAAAGAGCAGGAACTTCAATTTCATGTGTCACTCTTGCGGAAAACCAGGACACAAGCGTGCGAACTGCCCAGAACAAGTGAAGCAGGAACGATCGTCGAAGAAACCGGAAAAGCAGCAAAAGAAGCAGGGTAAAGCCCATTCAGCGGAAACCGATAGTGACATCGCCTTCATGACGAGCGAATCAAAGTCGGGTAGCGGTGATTTCCAGTGGGTACTGGACAGCGGGGCGTCCGAACACATGATGAGTACCAGAAGCTATCTTAAAAATGTTCGGCCGCTCGACACGCCTGTGACGATAAACGTGGCAAAAAGTGGGGTTACACTCACTAGTGCTCTAGCTGGTGAAGTTGAAATGTTCTCGACTGTTGGAAGCAAAAAGCTGAGCTGTACGGTGCACAACGTTCTCTACGTGCCGGGACTGCATACGAACTTATTCTCGGTGAAACGGATTACGGAACGTGGCATGGAGGAAACTTTCGGAAGCAATAGTGCGTGGATTATGAAGCAGTCGGAAGTGGTCTGTAGAGCCAGTCGCAGAGGGCGCCTGTACAAGCTGGACGTGGAACTGAAGCATCCGGAATCGGCGATGGAAGTGTGGAAAACAGCCTACCGTTGTGGCACCGGCATTTCGGGCACATCGGAAATACGAATCTGCTGAAGCTCATCCGAAGTGGAATGGTCGAAGGCATCGACGTGGACAGATGCGTGAAGCCGGAATCCGAAATTTGCGGCTCGTGCATGGTGGGAAAGCAAAACAGGTTGCCGTTTGAAGAAGCCGATTCGCCTCGTTCGTCTCGTCCGTTGGAGCTGATCCATACGGATGTTTGCGGTCCATTCACACCATGCTCATGGGATAATCAGAAGCTGTTTGTGACGTTCATCGATGACTACACACACTTCACCGCGGTGAAGTTTCACCGCGGAATGCTGGACGCATTCCGGAAGTTTGCTGCCATGGCCACGGCGAGATTCGGAAGCAGGATTGCCAGACTTCGCAGTGACAACGGTGGTGAGTACATTAACGCCGAATTCATTGATTTTTGTGAGCACACCGGAATCGTCATGGAACCCACCGTTCCATACACACCGCAGCAGAACGGTGTCGCCGAACGAATGAATAGGACGATTATGGAGAGAGCGAGGGCGATGCTGGACGATGCAGGTTTTAAGCGTTTGATGTGGATCGAAGCGGTGTTGGCTGCGGTATATCTGATCAACCGAAGTCCTACGTCCGCCTTGCAGGAATCGAAAACGCCGTATGAGATGTGGTTCTGGCACAAACCAAATGTGTCCAAGCTGCGAGTCTTCGGAAGTAAAATCTACAGTCATGTGCCGAAAGAGAAGAGAACCAAGCTGAATGCTAAAAGCCAAGTGTGTTTCTTGGTAGGCTACGCAGTCAACGGCTATCGTTTGTGGGACCCTGTTCGTCGCAGGGTCATTGTGTCTCGAGATGTGGCTGTGGAAGAAACTAAACGGAAACGTGAGTATACGGAAATCTACACCGAAGATCATTTAGTATCGGACCAACTACCCGAGCAGCTGCCTGAACCAGTTGCGGTGGAAGTTCCAGTCTTTGAAGATATTCGAGTGCGACGAAGCAATCGTGAACGGAATCTACCAACCCGATTCGGTGACTACGACATGTGCGTTGCGTTTGCATTGAATGCGCAGAACTATGTAGGAGAGCTGCCTGATACGGTTGAGGAATTGCGGAAGCGGGACGATTGGCCGGAATGGGAACGTGCAATTAACCACGAGATGGCAGCGATGAAGAAAAACCACACCTGGGATCTGGTGGAACTCCCTCCTGACTGTAGCACGGTTGCAAGCAAGTTGGTGTTTAAAATTAAGGAAAATGAAGACGGATCGAACGGCAGGTACAAGGCGCGTCTGGTGGCAAAGGGGTGCTCTCAGCGGCAGGGCTACGACTACCAGGAAACTTACGCTCCGGTGGTCCGGATGTCGACTGTACGGACCTTACTGGCGGTTGCGGTGCAGCGGAATCTACATCTGCACCAGATGGACGTGCGCACTGCCTTCTTAAACGGACGACTGGAAAAAACGGTCTACATGCGGCTGCCTCCTGGATTTGAGAGGGGAAGTTTGGTCTGCCGACTGAACAAATCTCTATACGGCACCACGCAGCTGGTACGAGCGGTTCAACGAGTTCATACTCAAGCTGGGATTCCGTCGTTCTCAGTACGATAGTTGCCTGTACACGAAGAACGAGAACGGCGTGCAGGTCTATCTGGTGCTTTACGTGGACGATATAATCCTGGCGTCGAACGGTCTGGAAGAGATTGGAAAAGTTAAGCAGAAACTATCGAAGGAATTCGAGATGGATGACATGAACGAGCTTCACAGCTTTCTCGGAATCAAGTTCGAACGAAATCATCAAACGGGTAAATTAATAATTAATCAGTCTAAATACGTTTTTGATCTCTTGGAGCGATTCGGCATGAAAGGATGCAAGCCTGCATCAACCCCAATGGAGTCGAATCTGCAGCTGGAAATAATAAAAGATGGCGACGTCCCGACTAAGCATCCGTACCGAGAGTTAATAGGATGTCTGACCTACTTGATGGTATCCACGCGGCCTGATATCAGTGTGGCCGTGAATTATCTGAGTCGCTTCCAAAACGGCGCCACCGAAGTCCACTGAGTCCATCTGAAGCGGATTCTTCGATACTTGCAAGGTACGAAGTACTTCAGCCTGGAGTATCAACGGAGTCCAGGAGCAGATCCTTTGGTTGGATTCGCCGACGCCGACTGGGGAAGCGATATCCTCGATCGCCGATCATCCTCGGGATACATTTTTCAAATGTTCGGGAACACTGTCTGTTGGACCACCCGGAAGCAAGACACCGTTTCACTGTCGTCGACCGAAGCAGAGTACATTGCTCTTAGCCAAGCAGCATGTGAAGCCATATGGTTGAGAAACTTGCTAGGAGAATTCGACGTTGTTCTGAGTGCACCGCTGTTAATACACGAAGACAATCAGTCATACATTCGTATTGCCGAGGAACCACGCGACCAAAAGAGGATGAAGCATTTAGACATCAGGTACAACTTCATTCGCGAGTGTATCCAGAATCAGCACATCCAAGTGCGGTACATACCAACGGGGCAACAACTTGCGGACTTCACCAAAGGCCTTCCGGTGTGTACGTTCAAGGAACATCGAGTAACGCTGCGTCTGAGAGGGGGTGTTGAATAACAGACACGCGATCTAGATAACTAGATAAGTTTTTCATTTCGACATATCCTTTACGATGCTCTTGAGTAGTAGACTCTTTATTTTCTTGTAGCTATAAAAACGCTCTCATTAAATTGTATCGTTCTCCTTATCAAATAAACCATTGCTGCGCTAACAACTCTGTACCACATCAGTTTTTACTTTGTCAAACATCTGTCAACTGATTGTTTAGGTTTTTTTTGGACAAAGCGTGTATTCGCGATGACAAAGGAATAGTGTCGGCGTCTGGTATATATATATATATATATATATATATATATATATATATATATATATATATATATATATATATATATATATATATATATATATATATATATATATATATATATATATATATATATATATATATATATATATATATATATATATATATATATATATATATATATATATATATATATATATATATATATATATATATATGTGTGTGTGTGTAATGTACTATTACCACTATTACCACTAGTTTGTGGCATCGATCCAGAATTTGCGTGAAATTCGAATTACCAAGCTTACAAACTACGTAGAGTTTACGAGAGGTACATGACGACATTTTTAAGCAGTTGTATAGGAGTAATTCCAAATGAAATCGACAAATGACAAAACATTTGTATTTTTGATTCCAATGAAAGTGTGTATTCCGTTTGGGTAAGAGGAAATATGAGTTTTCCACAGCAATTGGGAATTTTTTGACTCAAGCGTAAATTTTGAAAAGGGCGTATCGATTTGAGTAAGAGAAATCTTTGATAATTTATATCTCAAAAACTATGAGTCGTACCGGAATAGTGTCTTAGAAAGAGTTATAGAGTATTGATGGTTGAATATGAAAAAAATGTACACTGAGAATAAAAATTAGTACTCTTTTTTTTATTTACAAAATAAAAATTCAATTTGCAATATCCAAAATACATATTTTTTTATTTTTTCTTTTAATTTTTTCATACTAAATAGAAGTAATGCAGAAATTTAAAAAATGGGCCCAAGATGGTAAAACTATTTTTGACGAACTTTGTGGAACATCGAATTTTTAGGAATTTTCGAAACTTCGAATTTTTGTATGTTAACAATCATTTTTAGCCACAAATTATGAATCCTGATGTGATTTAAAACAAAAAAGGTTACTATCAATCTCCTTCTAAATATAGCCATTCTCGAAATATTTAAAAAAATATTTCTAATTTATTGTCTTTTTATAGTAAATAATCCCTTTTAATATGTTTGTCGTGTAATACCGTCATGTTCATGAAATTTTATGAATTTGCTTATAATTTTCAACAGCTTTTCCAAATACATCATCATGTTTCATTTTTTGACTCAAGCGTAACTTTTGAAAAGGGCTTATCGATTTGAGTAAGAGAAATCTTTGATAATTTATATCTAAAAAAATATGAGTCGTCCCGAAATAGTGTGTTAGAAAGAGTTATGGAGTATTGTTGGCTTAATTAGAAAAAAATATACACTGAGAAGAAAAATTAGTACTCTTTTTTTTTATTTACAAAATAAAATTTAAATTTGCGATATCAAAAAATATGTATTTTTTTATATTTTTTTAAATTTCATATAAAATTGAAGGTATGTAGAAAATTTAAAAAATGGGCCCAATATGGTAAAACTATTTTTGACGAAATTTGTGGAACATCGAATTTTTAAGAATTTTTGAAACTTCGAATTTCTGTTTGTTAGCAATCATTCTTAGCCACAAATTATGAATTCTGATGTGATTTAAGACAAAAAAGGTTATTATCAATCTCCTTCTAAATGCAACCATTCCCGAGATATTTAAAAAAGTATTTCTAATTTATAATCTTTATTATAGTACATAATCTCTTTTAATACGTTTGTTGTGTTATACCGTCATGTTCATGAAATTTTATGAATTTTCTTATAATTTCCAACAATTTTTTTGATTGATTGAAGTTTGTATTAAGATAAAAAAGTTTTTATTAGTTTCGCTACGTTTTGTATTAACCCACATGTCTTCGAATGTTTCGTAACGTAACTCCTAAACACATGTCTTTACCATAACGATGTATTTTGAAAAGTTGTTGGAAATTATAAGCGAATTCATAAAATCTCATGAACATGATGGTATAACACGACAAACATATTTAAAGGGCCTATTTACTATTAAAAAGACAATAAATTACAAATATTTTTTTAAATATTTCGAGAATGGCTACATTTGGAAGAGAGAGAGAGAGAGAGAGAGAGAGAGATTGATAGTAACCTTTTTTGTTTTAAATCACATCAGGATTCATAATTTGTGGCTAAAAATGATTGTTAACATACAAAAATTCGAAGTATCGAAAATTCCTAAAAATTCGATGTTCCACAAATTTCGTCAAAAATAGTTTTACCATCTTGGGCCCATTTTTTAAATTTTCTACATGACTTCTATTTTATATGAAAAAATTGAAAAAAATATAAAAAAATACAAATTTTTTGATATCGCAAATTTAAATTTTATTTTGTAAATAAAAAAAAGAGTACTAATTTTTCTTCTCAGTGTATTTTTTTTTTCAAATTAAGCAAAGAATACTCTATAACTCTTTCCAACACACTATTTCGGTACGACTCATATTTTTTGAGATATAAATTATCAAAGATTTCTCTTACTCAAATCGATACGTCCTTTTCAAAAGTTACGCTTGAGTCAAAAAATTCCCAATTGCTGTGAAAAACTCATATTTCCTCCAACCCAAACGGAATACACACTTTCATTGGAATCAAAAATACAAGTTTGGTTATTACCATGATGATGTATTTGGAAAAGTTGTTGGAAATTATAAGCAAATTCATAAAATTTCATGAACATGACGGTATAACACGACAAACATATTAAAAGGGATTATTTACTATAAAAAAGACAATAAATTAGAAATATTTTTTTAAATATTTCGAGAATGGCTACATTTAGAAGAGAGAGAGAGATTGATTGTAACCTTTTTTGTTTTAAATCACATCAGGATTCATAATTTGTGGCTAAAAATGATTGTTAACATACAAAAATTCGAAGTTTCGAAAATTCCTAAAAAATCGATGTTCCACAAAGTTCATCAAAAATAGTTTTACCATCTTGGGCCCATTTTTTCAATTTTCTGCATGACTTCTATTTTGTATGAAAAAATTTAAAAAAAAATTAAAAATATGTATTTTGGATATTGCAAATAGAATTTTTATTTTGTAAAGAAAAAAAGAGTACTATTTTTTTCTCAGTGTACATTTTTTCCTATTCAACCATCAATACTCTATAACTCTTTCTAAGACACTATTTCGGTACGACTCATAGTTTTTGAGATATAAATTATCAAAGATTTCTCTTACTAAAATCGATACACCCTTTTCAAAAGTTCCCAATTGCTGTGAAAAACTCATATTTCCTCCAACCCAAACGGAATACACACTTTCATTGGAATCAAAAATACAAGTTTTTAAAATCGGCATTTTTAGGACGATTTCATTTGGAGTTGCTGAAAGGTTTAGTCACGAAAATATATTTTTTCAACATGAACCTTTCAAAACATGCTAAAATGAAAAGTATATGAAAAATCATCAAAATTGTTCTCTCTGTCCAAAAAACAATGTTAATTGATGCGTATTATGAATTATTCTCCATTTGCCGATAATTGGCATTTATCAGTTACTGTGTTATAAGTTGCACAATCAATTTGTGCTCGATTCACGTTTTTAGCGTGTAGGTTTTGCTACTAATAATCGAAGGGTATACTCACATATGTCGGATTATGAGAGCTTGAGTATTCGCGATCTTAATAGTATGCTCCCCATATATGTCTTCCTAAGGAACCCACTTCACTTCCTCGAATGCACATGCCCATTCTCCTTTCCCTTTCTTTACATTAGCAGAACTTAGCACCCAATGAGATCAACTCATTACAGCAGCTATACGAACTTCCTACACTGGAGAAATAGTTTAGTAAAAGCAGCTACCAAATCTTTAGTAGCAAAAACATTGGTAAAATATACACATTTTTTGTAAATATTACTAAAATTGCGTAAAAAAGATGTCAGACGCAATGAATGTTCCTACAAGGAATTCGTATATTTTACTTCATACCATTAGTAAGTTTGTTTTTATTGTCATACCTAACAACTGTGATGTGCGCACTTCGCAATCGCCATTTGTCTTTTGGACTTTGTTTTTATTGAATTCAATTATGTATTCATCTCCCCCGAGAATTTGTTTTCATATTTTCGGCGGGGAAAATGTCACAAGAAATTTTGATCCATATTAACATAATTGACCTAATACCATATTTTGTTTTTTTAGTTGACCTTAAAATTATATGCAGTACAATCATTCATCATAAACAAATCGGAGATAAGTATTCGTTTTTTTTACATTATTACACCAGTCACCTCGGTCGGGAAACTGTTTTATTCCCGCCAAGGATAAACATCAGTTATATTCTATACATTACAACACTATTGACCTTTTTCCTTGTCTTTACAGCTGGCATGATCCCAGACTCGTAATACTTGTTTACCAAAAACCATCCAAGCTATGGGACTGAAGGTAACGGCGAGTTGGAATCATTCTTCAACACATCATCGACCGTAAAAAAATTAAGGTGAACATACATAATTTATTGTATATTTAATATCATTAACATATGTATTTCTTTTCTTCATAGGGACACGAGAGAACAAAATACGGATGAAACGTGCTAATTCTACCGCCACTCTGCTAATCAGCTGCTAATCAGCTAATGCAAATCAGAGCGATGCAGCAGGAAGAGGAACGGGAACTTGCTCGGGAACTTGCTTTGGAAATGCTCATGAAACTGAGGTGGTTGAGGCTGCGATTAAAATTTGCCTCTTGTACGCAGTTTATAAAATGATTTCAACGAGAATTATTGATGTTGTTTATAGAATAAGTTATTAGTATAATGTATTCTAAGTGTGTAGAATTAAACGCAATCAAATACAATTTTTTAAATTAAAAATAATTATTAAAAAATATTGTCATTATCCCTGATGATTACCTCTCACAAATATGAAGCAAAATTTTCACTGTTATTTCACCAATGTTGGACCAACAATTTGTAGTTTGTTTGACATATGTGCCTACCTTTCTTTTTTTGTAACATGTACCAATGATTAGTAGGGTAGAAAATGACTAGAGAATTGGTAACATGTACCAAAAAATTCGTCATATTTACTAAATTTTCCTCTCAGTGTAAGAGAACACTCATGGTTATACCCTTAGGGTGCTCATACACTGTTTGACCGAAGCCAAATATTTGACTCTTTTTGACAGATAAAATTTGGTCAACGTGTACTGATCAAATATATTCTACACAAAACACGACAAGCAAATATTCAATTATTGGATGCCTAAAATATTTTTTCAGTCTGTTCTTCGAACCTGTCGGTACATGGTTAGGTTACCTAGGATATTTCAGTTGATTTTTTCCATGTTCGGTGTTTGATATTGTTTACTACTGTTTAAAATTGAAGAGTGGCAAACAAAATAGTGTTTGTACAAATATCAAATCAAACCTTATCTGTCAAAAAATATCAAATATTTGACCTCCGGGCAAACAGTGTACGGCCACCTTTAGAAAAATCCTCGGTCGAAAACTACTAAATACATTTGGTAATGAAAAATTAGTAGAATGTACAAATTTTTTGTACATATTGTCAACAAACCCGCATCCCTACCAGATATTAGTATATTTTACTCGATAACATTAGTAAGCTTGGATATTGTCATATCTAAAAATTGGTGAGAAAAGCGCGTATTAACCATTTTCATTGTTCCTATAAGGCAATACGGAGGTATAATAAGGATATAATTCTGATACGTGCATTTTCGGCGAGAAAATGTAGCCGATATTGGGCTTCCGAATCATTGTTCTGCTTGACATATGTGTTTATTAGTACGGTCGAAAATGACTATAGATTGGTAGTATTTACCAAAAAATTCGTTATATTTACTAATTATTTCTCTCAGTGTAGAATACTAAATATACATCACCGGGCCCATCGTAAGTCTCAAAAAAATCGAAGAGGGTCGGGTTAGCGGCCGGCCGATTTGGCATGGAATTGCTCAATATAAAAACATATAATGCACTTGATATCGAGATCATGTAAATTATAAAAAAAAATACAATCAATAATTGCGAAAACAAAATCCAATTTCTTAGAAAGCGTATCATTTTTTCAAAGAAGACTCGATTTAATTTGACATGTCGATCATCTCAATCGATCATGTATTTTGAAAGTTATGAGTTTTTGAAAAACGCATTTTTTTGGAAATAAATGATTTTTCGGGCCACCTTAAAAGGAAATATAATTGAGGGGCTTAGAATGAAATTTTAACGATTTCTCTACATCGACTCTCTCTTTTAGTCATAACTTAGCTGCGAATACATTCCCAGCTGTATTTGACAATGCGGAAGACAGGTCAGAGCCTCATCTATCGGATTCTATAGCCAACTCAAATTGGAACGTATTTGCATATGAGTTATTAACTGAAGAAAATGTTGATGAAGAGAAATCGCTCAAGTCGCTTACACCCCTTGCATTCTAAGCCCCTCAATTTGCATATATGAGTATTTTCGTGAACCAAAAAATAAACAGTCAGTATTTGTAAAGCGTTATGATCGGGTTTTAAGAAGAAGAAAATTATGTATATGTCTGAAATTGATTTTATATTATAATAATAAGTTTTACTAGGAATATCGAAAAAGACAGTGGAAATAGATAAAGTTAGGTTAAGAACTACGCGCTTCAAGTAATTAAATAACGTCAAGTAGATATCTTCAATTCAATTTCACAAATTTAAAACTGCATTCGAGCCTTCTAATCTGATGGAGAATAGTTTGGATCTGAAAGTCGAATGTCGCCACTGGTCATCGCGGATACTTTCCTATCCCCGGGTTGATGGCGATATTGACCGTGTAATGTGGAAAAATAGTGATCGAGGTTAGATTGCATGTTGAAAGCCTGGCTGTCAAGATATTGAAGATAAGTTTTGTCAATAATATTGATCCTGTGAAGTTTCCATGACGCTTATGCTGAGTGACATATTTTATAACATGATTATTTTGAAATGGGTTGAGGTTACTGTGACATGAGAATTTAAATGAAATTTTTAAATTTTCTACCCTTTTAAGGTAGCCTGTACTTTTTTTGGCCGGAGGTTCAATATCTGACACTTTTTGACAGATGAAATTATGTTGAAATTTGGTACAGTAAGTTACATTTAATGCGACATGTAGCTAATTGGACAGACCTGTAATGCGACACGTTTAATTGGGCATTTTGTCCTCTAATTGGACATTTTTCTAAACATCGAGTTTGGGGCCCAAATAACGGCCCCACATTGAAAGTCTCCACCAGACGCCGACATTGTCCCACTCTCATCGCCAATGTCCAATTACAGGTCAAAATCGCCTCCAATGCGCAACTAAGGGTGCTCATACACTGTTTGACCGATGCCAAATATTTGACTATTTTTGACAGATAAAATTTGATCAACGTGTACTGGTCAAATATATTCGACACAAAACACGACAAGCAAATATGTAGTACTTGTTCGCTTAAACTTTTTTAGACCGATTTGTCTAACCGTGTACTGATGTACGTTAAATATTTCAGTCAAATGTTTTGTATTTTTGATGTTTGCCGTGTTTACAGGTGTTTACCACTGTTGAGTGGCAAATAAAACTGCCGAAAGGGATGCCAGATTTTTTTTTATTATAATTGTGCAAAACGGATCAATCTGTGCACCTGGCATTCATGCCCTAAAGAAAACATTAGTGAACATTTCGCAGTATGGCTGAAAGGTAAGTTTGATATTTTCTATACCAGATTATTTTGTTATTTATAAGATTGATTTATATTTCAGTTCATTACGGCTAGAAAATTTCTGGAAAAATAATTTTCGACATCAACAAAGCCTGGAAGCGTTTGGAGAAATCTGATCACGAACGAGAGATGACCTTTCGACAGCAGAAGCTCGAACAACTGGCTTCTCGTCTCAAACGCAAGGCAATCACGAGAGAAATCTGGCTCTCGGAATGTCAACGTCTGGTCAGTACCGATAATTTCGGATTCAATATGGTTGTAGTGGAAGCGGCTGCCAAGAAGCATGAGGCTATCGAGACAGACATTTTTGTCTACGAAGAACGTGTTCAGGATGTGTGGCCGTCTCGAACGAGCTGGAAGTTGAATGTTACCGTGATATGAAGCGAATTGCAGCTCGCAAAGAAAATGTGTTGCGACCTTGGAACTACTTGCTGGAGCTGCTGTGTGCTAGAAGAATGCGAATGGAGTTCTCCATTCCGTTGCAGCAGAACTTTCAGAAAATGATCTACACCTTGGACTCGATAGAGGGAGAAAAGCAGCGGCTGTTGACCGACGACTATGGCAATCTGATGGGGGTGGAAGATTTACTGCAGAAGCATTCGGATCGACGAAGAAATATCAACACTATAAATACACAGCTTCAGGATGTGCAACGGATAATGGTAAGACGATACATTGTTTAGCACAACGGAAGTTTTGTTGATAGACATTTGTTTGTAGGTTCAGAACATCGACGACGTTTTGCAGCGCGGAACGGTTCACTCTGAGCTGGACATCAAAATACAGAACTTATCGGTGCTTTAGCAAAAGCATAAAAAAGACACTACATACTTGAATTGAAAGTTCCGTTACGTGAAGGGTGCCGTCGCTGGTATAATTATTATGGTTTTTGTGTTGTATTTCTTGGTTATTTAATCTCATCGGAATAGTCGATAAACAACAAAAATATTCATGACTGTTATTCGAAGGGAACACAAAATGGTAGTAAAATAAAATTGGAAGTGTCATCATTTGGCCAAAATGTAATTCACAGGGTGAATTGAATTGAATTAATGAAAGAGAAAGTGTTAGTTATATGTTTCGTTTAGAAGTTTTTTCCTAAAAATATGTTGCGGCATTAGGCCGTATGAATAAAAACTAAATTCATCTTTACTTTACTTCATTCGAGCAGTCGAGCAGTGAGATTAAGTTTTTACTACGTTTGGTATGAATAAAAGAAACAACAAAGTATTTACTTTTCGAAAATGGATGTTTAGCTGATTTTGTATGAATAAAACAGCATTCATCAAGTATTTACTTCGTAATTATCAAGTATGCTCATGAGCATACTTTGGATATGAAAACACTTTCATTCGTTTTGATTTCATATCCTATTTATGTTTAATGCTGCTTTCTTGCGCTTGAAGTTAAACAAGTTAACGATCCGCATTGATGGCATTGAGCTTCGTTTACTAGTTTAGGGGAGCGTAAAAAAATTGATTGATTTTCAGGCGGAATGAACACGTTTTTAAAATTTAAATTATGAATGAAAAATAACCTTTCCGTACCAATTCGGCATTATGTTTGAATGAAAAACACTTTTGTTTGCAGGTGGTGAAAAAATCTTGTACGATAATTGTTTTTGACGACAACTTTATATTATAATGAAAAGTTTCAGTAATAATGTTGGAAATGTATAGACAAAGGGTTAAATAAAAGTCAGAAAAAAGTGTTTTAAGTGATTAAATAACATGATGTGAACATTTTCATTCAAATTTTAACATTTGAAAACTGGCTTCGTGTCTTCTAATATGATAGGTATTACACTAACGAGATAGGGACCCAAACTATTGTCCCTAATTGAAAGTCGCCACCAGACGTCAACACTATTCCTTTTTCATCGCGAATTCACGCTTTGTCCAAAAAAAACGTTTTGAAACGAAACCTAAACAATCAGTTGACAGATGTTTTACAAAGTAAAAACTATGTTCGAATTCGAAAATGAAATTAGTAAAGTAAACATTTATTCATACGGATTCAAGTAAATACTAGGAAAGTTTACTTTACTTGGAAACGGGCAGAATAAGTAAATACTTTTATTTTATTCATACGACCTATTTTGTAGATTTAGTCTGATTCATTTTTCACGTCGAAGCCGATATCAATATACTCGGTGAGCGGGTCAAGCAAGTCGTACAGAACTTGCAGAAGTTCTTGGGTGATGAAGAAGAATGTTATAAGCCATGTGATCCTTCCATCATTTTCGATCGTGTCCAGCTTACGCCAAGCTGTGCAAATTGATTGTGGCAGTTTTACTGGGGTATGGCTGATAAGGAAAATTGGATCAAGGAGAAGGAACAAATCGTGTCAGATGCTGCGGTTATGGAACCTTTTTAATTATGCTGCAGTGGCCGGAGCTACTGTCTTCTTTCTTTCTTTGTTTTTAAGAGGCTTTAAACTTTGCAGTTCATTCGCCTCTATAGAGCTACTGTTATTCACATTGACGGCATTGAGCTTCGTTTACGAGTTTAGGAGAGCGTCAAAGATATCTTCAGATATCTTCATCTTCAGGCGAACTGATCACGTTTTTTATATTAAAATTAAGAATGAAAATTAACTTCTCCGTATCAAACTAGTATTCTATTTAAATTCAAAAAAACACTTTTGATGCAGTTAGTGAAAAAAATTTATGCGAAAGTTGTTGTTGAAGACAATTTTACATTATGATGAAAAATTTCAATAAAAATGTTGGAAATACATAGACAGATGGTTAAATAAAAGTCAGGAATACGTGTTTCAATTAATCAAATAGCTGAAGATGTAGAAATTTTTATTTAAATTTTAACATTTTAAAGCAGACTTCGTGCTTTCTAATCTGATAGAGATTACACTAACGAATTTGGGACCCAAATTAAAAGCCCCAAATAAAAAGTCGCCGCCAGACGTCGATACTGTACCAGCCGTTAAGCTATTTTCATTTATAAATATTTTCTTCTTTAAAAAATGACAGTGGACGCATACAAAATAGTATCCGAATCGACAAACCGTTTACTTTGTGATAACCGTGTTTGGCATTCATTCCAAATAGCTTTATTTCGCCAAATAGGTTTATGTCAAATTTTTGACAAAAACAAATACGTGTAATTATGGTTGTAAAATATTTTTGTCCAACATCAAATTTGTACTAAATTTGGACCAATTCTTTTCTGTCAAAAAGTGTCAAATATTGACCTCCGATCAAACAGTGTACGGCCACCTTAAGTGGTGCCTCGGCATGTCGCATTAAATGTAAATTACTGTGCAAATCATACTTTGTTTGTCATTCGTCAATAACAAATAATATCACAAATACAGACAAACACCGAACATGGCAAAAATTGACTTGAGTATTTAAGGTATGTATAGGGTATAAGGAACAGGTTCAAAGAAAGATGTGTCAAATATTTGGCTTCGCTTAACTAGTATTTGATTTTTTTCAGCGAAATAAATCACACATAAAAACATTTCTGTGCATCTTGATGCGTTCTTTGAGCTCAGACACAAACCATTCGAAATGCATACTTTACTTAAAGCTGCGTTTCATATCCGCATTGACGTCACTTTGACAGCTGAAAGTTGTACTCTGCGAATCGTGAAGTTGTCAAAACTTCACGTAAGCGTTCTTTCGTTTCCGGCATCTCTGACTGCTAAGGAACACATTTCGGTTAATTAAAAGCTAAAAGCCTGTAAGTGTTAAAATATAAGTGATAGTTTACGAAAATAGTTACTATTCGAAAGCCTATACTGTGGCCTTCTGAAGGAAGTGCTATTTGTGGACAGTGCACCACATTTGAATCGCTTTTTCGACTATTTAAGTAGTTTGTATACATTGCATCTCTTGTTTGAGTGAATTGTCAACATACATTTCCAGCGGGTTGCTGCTGCTTCGTGCCGTCTCCCCCGAGACAATTGTGTTTACGCTGGCTTTACTGATTGAATCCCATCTATTGCAGTTTAATTAATTTGCCATGGCCAAGACGAAGACGGAGAAAAAGGCGAAATCCGCCATCAATGAAGTGGTAACCCGCGAGTGCACCATCAACCTGAACCGCCGTCTGCACAAAGTCGGCTACAAGAAGCGAGCTCCACGTGCCGTTAAGATCGTCCGCAAGTTCGCGGAGAAGGAGATGGGCACCAATGACGTGCGAATTGACACCCGCCTGAACAAGGCCCTGTGGCACCGCGGTATCAGGTGAGTTGGTTGTTTTGATGTTTTCAAAAGTATTTCGTTGAAGCGGTTGGTCTCGGAAGAAGAATGTTCCTGTACATATTCGTATTGATTCTGGTCGAGCAAAGCTGAACTGAGAAGCATGAGATTTTCGAGAAATCGTCAGTAGGTGGAGTGGCGAAGATGAATTTCAAGAAGAGCGGCAGGCTTAAACCGAGGTAGAATAACAAACGGACGCGAACGAAGAACAGTGATATCCAAGCCCACAGGACGTAGCTTTACAGAAACACTACAGAGAGCACAATTTAAATGGTAGATTAAGCATTTTTGTAGGAAGTGTAGAGGAAACAAGAATAAGATCGCAGCCTGTCGATAAATTCCGTGAAAGAGGATGTTGAAAGATGTCCTTTGAACTCTCAGTAAACAAGGCGGCTGTCACCGCAGATTTTAGTACAGATCCAATATACCTGCCTGATGTGACAATCAACACGATGATTCCCCCGAGTGAGTGGGCAATAAGCATAAAGGAATAGATCCACGACATTCGCTCAATAGAGTATTATGAATCTCACTCAGTTGCTATATTCGACACGAATACTATCCATTATACCTTTTTTATATTCTAATTTTTGCAAACGCCAGAACTAATATTAATTTTCTTTTCCAGAAACCCACCATTCCGTATCCGTGTGCGTCTGTCCCGCCGCCGTAACGACGACGAAGACTCACCCAACAAACTGTACACCTTGGTCACCTACGTCCCTGTTCCCACGTTCAAGGAGCTTCAGACAGAGAATGTCGAATCTACTGAAGATTAAGCTGTAATTTATTTACGAGTTATGGATGTGCGTTTGGGAAGTGTAGCAAACACGTTTTTGTTTGTTCGATAACAAAGGCGCTACTAAAAGGAAAGAATGCGAGAAATACAGAAATCCCAGGAGGAAATTGGAAACAAATTTTTTTTTCTGTTCTTGAATGGTTGAACTGTGATATTGGTGAATCGGAGATATTTTTTTTTTTTCAGGCTACGGCATTTATACTCATGTTATAGAGCAGTTTTAGGCTCCTTACAAGTCTTAAATCATTTGCAAATTGGAACCCAGCAAACATTAAATCGCATAACAAGCGTATATATAACATCATATGCCCTAAAATTTGGTTGGCATATAATGCGCCTAACTGGCATATACATGCAAAAGTGGAGGCCATATACATACATGGCAAATGCTTACCGAATTTGTTTGAATGAATATGCAACTTTGACCGGCTATAATAGCGATTATGTTGAAATTGAATTGCGATCTAATATGAATATATTCATGAATTGTCAAAGCACCAAATACGACTTTTGCCATACTCATATACGATTTATTACAGACATGAAAAAAAAACAAATGGCGCAAAATATTTTCGCGAAATGTTTATTATAGTCTCACGAATCGCCATGTTTATATATGAGTATTTATGTTTGTAGAAATAATAAGTGTTTGATTGACTTGTGTTGGGAGTGGAATATGAATGTTTAAAATGGCACAGATTGATGTTTGGTGAAAACTGCTCCGATGTGGGTTCGAACTCCGGTCGTCTGGTTTATCATCCACCAGCTATCTCGCGCGGCTATCTGAAATTTGATTCAACAGCGGTTAAAACTTTCGAGTGCATCAGCATTTCATTGACATTTCAATATGATTTAATATGTTCTTTATTAGGATCTAATATGATTTACTGTTTCATGATTTTTTTCAGCATGCAACACGATTTACTACAGTACTGAATCGATTTAAATTATACGCTTATACGACACACAAACTGCATCAGCGTAATATCCCAGCAAACATTAAGTCGTATGAATAGCTATAATTGGAGGCGATATACATACAACCAAGACACATTTGTATGATATATGATGCAGATAACTAGCATATACACACAACAGTGGAGGCGATATACGTATATGCCATATTTTGCACGCATATAAAGCCGTATATAACGATATGCGATGCTTTTTGGACTGATATGCGATTTGATACGACAACGTTACCACTCAATCCATCGATGACATGGAAAATCGTGTTTTTGCATTTTATGCGAGTTTAGATATACATGATCGATATTTTGATTGATATTTTATGCGATTGTGATTTGATACGAATTTATATGTAACTTATCAGATGCAAAGTTATACGATTCAATGTTTGCTGGGGTGATTCGATTTTTTTCACTTTTTCCCAAAAATGACTTTTATCAAAAACTCATAACTTTTGAACCACTAAGCCGATTCAGATTATCGATACATCAAATCGAAGTTAATGAGCTAGTCTTTTTTTGGAAAAAATGTCAAACTTGCAAGAAATTTTAAATTTTTTTCTTTTAATTCTTGATTGTATCCGTTTTTATAGTTTACATGGTTTCGGGACCAACGGCGCTATATTTTTCTATATTTTTTCTTGAAAACTGAGGATTTTTAACTCAAAATTAGATATGTTCTTTATTTCTTTTTTGAGTTATAATTTTTTAAAGTTAACCGATAGTTCGGAATATTAATTTCTTCCCCTTTTTCCTATTCTCAAAAATTCATAACATTTGAACTGCTAGAGCGATTCAGATGATAGATATATCAAATTAAAGCCTAGATTTTTTTGGAAAAATATTGCACTTGCGAAAAAAATAATTTTGTTTTCGTGATATAATAATTGTATCTGTTTTTTTATAAATAAAAAAATATTTTTTTGCAAGTGTGAAATTATTGACTTGAATTAACTATGTCGATTATCTGAATCGGTTCAGTAGATAAAAGTTATGAATTTTTGAAAAACGTAATTTTTGGAAAAAAGGAGAAACATGATTTTTTGAACCATCGGTTAAATTTGAAAAATCATAATTTAAAAACGAAGAAGGACACATTTTTGGATATGTTGTCTGAAAAATCCTCAGCTTTCGAGAAAAAATATAAAAAAATGTAGCGCCCTTGAATGAAAACTATAAAGAACAATTACGAACAATAATTGGCATGGAATATATATGATATATAGTTTGGTGTTAATTTCCCCGGCAGCTAAAAAGCTGTTTACTAAAAACTAATTGACGTTAACGTTTCATTACCTTGTAAATTCTAGATACAATACCAACAGAGGGTATTTAAAAAAATGGCTTTTTACGGGGTGTGTTCGAAACTGAAAAAAAAAGAAATTTATTCAGAAATCATATTTTTAAGTTGTTTTTTAAGTTGTTTTTTAATTATTTAGTGGTATAATGTATCATTCAATTTATTCCGATGAGAATGCTTTAAAATATATCAACTGATGCTCTTACCACATTTTAATTTTTTTTTTCAATGTTCAGTTTCTATGGCGAAGCTTCATTCGTAAATTACACATTTGTCATCATTGGTGGAATACGACCATAAATGTTGTTATGAATAGAACAGCAAGTTATGATTACAATACATATGGGTTTATTTTGATAATGCATTATACATAAGCCGATAAAAATGCATTATAATATTTGACCACAGCGTTTCAGCGTGTATATGTATATTTTATTCAATTTTCAGTTCATAATTTCTATCCCATTCGCCGTGTTTATCATGATGATGCTAACATTATATACGAACCTCCCACCATATATGATGTCTTCCACCCTCTTAGAGCCATCTTAACAATATGTTCAATTTTTAGAGCGTAAACCATCTGTAAATTTTGACGTAGGATTACGTCTTTCAGGAACATATTGGGGTACAAATTGAAAATCGAAAATCGAGCACGACGTGAAAATTGTCCAATTTCAATCGCTTATTGTTCAGTCATTTCATAATGGATTGATGAAGTTTTTGCGTCAATCGATTTCGGCACTCCATAACAATTTTTATATTGAAGAATATAATATATGTCATGAAACTAACTATAGAACAATTGAAAAATCACAACCCCTATCCTAACGGAAATACGGAATTGGTCGAAATTGACGATTCATGCGGCATCCATGCGACATCAAAACCAAGCTGCCTGGGGGAAATCGGCACTGCAAGTACATGAAAGTAGGAGGAGCTTTTGTTCCCGCCGAAAAGTGTTCCCTAACAGAGACATCTACACCAAGGTGCCCGGAAGAAATCTGCATTACAATTATATGCAAGTCGGAGGCATTTTTATACTGCAAGTAAGGTGAGTGATACGATAAATGCTAGCAAATAAAATTTAAATTTGGAGCATTAATGTTGGTTGCTAAGTGAAATTTCACATCAATGACAGATCGTGTATTGTGAAAAATTTAGCACAAGTGTGAGTGGAGTGGAAAAGTGAAGAAATATTAGAAAAAGTGATTTCTCATATGCTCTATATAGCGTTGTTAGTCCAATTAAAATTCACATTGGGTTGAATAAATACTCAGAAAGTAAAAAAAAAATTACCTTTTCCATTTCAAATATGTTTTCTCTATACTAAAGTAACATTTTTAAACTAATGAGAAAAGTCAATAATTGTATTCGGTATTGGTAATTATTTTATATTACATTGATGAGTTTTTTTTCTTTATTTCATCCATACATAACACAGGAGGCATCTCGTCTAGGATCATAGAGGACGGTTTTCATCATATCTCGTTCCACTTCGGTATCTTTTATCTGATATTCACCATCCAACGATTGTTTACCATCCTTCTGTAATCATCACTCGGTCAACACTGGTGGAGTGAAGAAAAAATATCCAACAACCAAACAAAACGGCCCTTTTCAGGGCCACCAAATCATTATCAAGGAGTTTAACGATGCAATTCTTCAAACATATCCAAAATCAACAGAAAGCCTAACGGAATCCTACGTCAACTATGCGGTCGTGTCTCAGTTGACGTCACACAACCCTCCTATGACTTTTTTCACTGTTTACATTTTCTTGCCACAAATCGTTGCCACTTTTTTCTCTAAAGTTCCACTTCTCTTCTCTGCTTGTGCCCAAGCTCACTTGTGATCAGTCTGTCTCTTTCACGCTTCAAGCAAATAATTCCCCTTCTGCTTTCTTCCGTACTGTTTTCATATACCGCTCCCCTGACCAACTTAGTGGCGAAACTGCCTCACTTTAGGATATACTTCTAGGCGCCTTGGTTTTACCGGCAGTGACTCAAACCCGTAATCGTACTCCACCAATGCAGATAACTTTTCCTTTCTTTTGAAAGTCTAAAACAAGCTTTCGGAACATTCTAATTGAATAAAGTAATAATGTCATATGAGAGTTAAAAGGTTTGCTATTTGTTTTCAGAATAATGTTTTTATTTCTCTACAAATAGCGAATGTATGCGTTAATATATGAAAATTGACTCAAACTCATAATCGTACGCTGGTTGAAATCTCTACTCGATTTCGAAGGCGTTGGTCAATTTTCAAATTCCATCATTAGTATGGTATCTCTTGTTCATTACAACGATCTTTATCTGTCTTTAGCCTTATCTACGAGTTTTTTGGTGTATTCGGAAGGAATATTTATCAATTTTTTCATCAAATGGTTTTTAAAATCGATTTATAGAAATTTAATGGTTTCTAAATTTCCAACACAGATAACTTCCTCAGTTTTTTTTACTGGAATTGATGTCGGAAGATTGTGGAGGAATATCAATCGCTTTTGAGCAATTGTAATGTAACCATGTAATAACTTTATACGTCTTAAGCTCTGGGTCATTGGGTTGGAAAAACTTGAATCCTCGAATCCATCACATTTCGTTGACACTTTGCTGCATATTTCCCTTCAGGATGTTCAAGTAAATATTCTGATACAATACCATCATACCATCCCTCCATCACCACCATGTTTAATCGTTGCTTTCAGATTTTTTCAACGTTTAATTCATCGTACGCTTCCTCCATACGAAACGATAACAATCGGGGCCAAAAATATCAAATTAGTACCCATCTACGGAAATAACATCTTACCAGTACGACATTGATGCGTTTCATGCTGTTTGGAATAATCAAATTGGAGTTACTGATTTTTTTTTTTTTTTTTGCTGAGAAACGCTTTGTCTCTCTGTGCTCGGGCATTCAAGTTGCCCTACCTAGGCACATTACAAACTTTTTATTTGCTCAATTTGGTTTTTCTCGAGGGTGTAATGGATCAGAATGTTTTCTAGAACATCCTGAAGGAAAAGTGAAGCGTGAACAAAATGTGATGGAATCGAGGATTCAAGTTTTGCCGAGACTATGATCCAAATTTGAGTTGAGATTTCAACCAGCGTACGATTATGAGTTTGAGTCAATTTTCACATATTAGCACATACATTCGCTATTTTGTAGAGAAATAAAAAACATTATTCTGAAAACAGATAGCAAACCTTTTAACTCTCATATGACACTATGACTTTAACTAAATAGAACGTTCCGAAAGCTTGTTTTCGGTTTTCAAAATAAGGGAAAAGAGATCTGCATGGTGGAGTACGATTACTGATTTGAGTCACTGTATATGTACTACTACAATGACTTCTTTCCACCTTCACCTCAAATTCAAAAGATTGTTTTTCCTCATTTTATATATTTCCGATTACATCGATAATTCACAAATTCGCTTATACGAAATGCAACATGTTTGCACCTAACCCAACTATATAAACAACAAAATGATAAAGTTTACATCGCTCATAACGCCTCATGGACTGCTTTGACCAGCACACTCATGCTCTCGATCGGCGTTTGTGGCGTAATTCCATGGCCCAAATTCGCAATGTATCTGTGCTTTCCAAACTTCCTCACCATTGTCAGAACCAATTCGCGCAGTTCCTCGAGGGGCTTGTACATATCCTGTGGATCCAGGTTGCCTTGTAGCGTCACATCTGGTCCCACCAATTTACGTGCTTCATGAGGATCGATTGTCCAGTCCAATCCGATGACATCGTAACCGAGTTGTGCCTGCTCTGGCAGAGAATGCATAGCACCTTTGGAGAAAAGTACAAGTGGAACAGCATCGATTCCTTCGTCGGAAAGCTTCTTTTGCAGATCGTCCCGAATTCGCTTCAAATATGGCATAGCGATGGTGATATATTGCTCCTTGGACAAATGTTCGGCGCTGGATTCGAAAACCTGAAGCATTTGAGCGCCAGCTTTGACCTGCATCACAAGATAATTGACCACTTGATCGGTTAGGATGTTCAGCAGTTGATGGCTTGCTTCTGGATAATCCGCAAGCCAGGCTTTCGCCTTTGACATGGTTTTGCTGCCTCCTCCCTCAATCATATAACCCATCAGAGTCCATGGAGCTCCGGTGAATCCAAGCAAAGGCACTTTTCCATCCAACATATGGCGCATCATGGTAATTGCATCGCCCACATAATTCAGTCTTTCAATGGTTCCCGTCTGGTTAAGCCGTTCCAGATCGGCAGGGGTAACCAACGGCTCTGGAAGCACTGGGCCAACACCTTTCTTCATCTCCACCGTGATTCCCAGTGCTTGCGGGATAACGAGAATATCCGAGAAGATGATGGAAGCGTCGAGATCGAACCGTCGCAGTGGTTGCATGGTCACTTCGCAAGCCAGCTCTGGAGTACGGCAGACTTCGAAAAACTCATGCGTAGCGCGGACTTCCTGAAATTCAGGCAAATACCGACCGGCTTGTCGCATAACCCATACCGGAACACGATCCACCGGCTCCCCGCGGGCTGCTCGTAGCACGTTGTCATTTTTCAAAGGCGGAAAATTCTAACGAAAAGATAAACGAACGAACGTTTATTAAATTATGAATCACTATCTCTTAAATATTAAACACATCGAATGCGACAAATCGTTTCGAGTAAATTTAAGGCGATACCATTGTAATGAATCAGTGGAGAGATTAATTTCGGGACGCACAAATTGAATGTTGAGAGATGACCATGCAATCAACCACACTCTCTGCGTTGTACTAACGTATACGCGAGACAGAGATTGAGATAACTCAACCGGTCACCATTGTCTGCAGAAGCTCAGGCAATAGACAGATACAAAACAGATCAAAAAGATCATGAAATTTAAAATTCGAAGAACTTGTCGAAGGACGGAGTCTAAATACAAACAAATCAAACCTTGTCTAGCACCATTGCAATGAACGGCGGGCGACGTTATTTCACACTAATCGAATTAAATTGATATGAAGAGATCACGAAGTCAACTCGCCGACTATTACCAATAAGCAAAGCAACTTTCACGTCTACCGCCGAGACCGCCGATATCGGAGATGGTGTGATGAATGTGGAATAAAAATACGGGAAAAAGGACAGTCACGATCAAGATGGTAGAGTTAACAGGTGGCTCGTAATTTACACTATTTAGAAAAGACTTATGAGGAATGGCAAGACGAAAAGTTTGGATTTGTTTATATTATTACTTACGTTGGTATGGTTACATTTGATTTCGTCGAAGGTATTTGAAGCAGTATAATAAATAAACAGTTGTCGTTGAAAATAGTAACCTAGTAACCTTTATGCATATGCTTTCGCCAGCTGGCACGGCTAATGTGATTCAGGGAAAGCTTTGATCGTGGTACCGCCACTGGCGCATAATTTGCAGCTCTTTTTTGTGCTGTTTCATAACGGCACCGTGCCGGTGAAACTGTAGTCAATGTTTAGTGTTGTTTGGATACCATCTATGTAAATGAGTTCAAACTTACGGGATACGTCCGAACGGTAATTCTAACATTACGTTTTACCTTCCACTTCACTTTCCTTGGTCACGATGAAGTTGACGTTTCGCACAAGACGGGTCTATGGTACTAGGTGAGGCCGTTTCGTCACTAAGTTGATTAGGGGAGCGGTATATAAAAACAGTACGGAAGAAAGCAGAAGGGGAATTATTTGCTTGCAGCGTGAAAGAGACAGACTGATCACGAGCGAGCTTCTGCACTAGCGTATTGTGTTTTGTTTACAAACAAAGCACAGTAGACTTCCAAGATGGCTGAAGAGTGCTTTTAGCGAGTTGGCCCACCTTAGGATATACTTTTAGGTGCCATGGTGTAGATCAAGGCGCGTAGAAGTATATCCTAAGGTGGGCCAACTTGCTAAAACCACTCTTCAGCCATCTTGGAAGTCTACTGTGTTTTGTTTGTAAACAAAACACAATACGCTAGTGCCGAAGATTGTGCCTGATCAGTCTGTCTCTTTTACGCTTCAAGCAAATAAATCCCCTTCTGCTTTCTTCCGTACTGTTTTCATATACCGCTCCCCTAATCAACTTAGTGACGAAACGGCCTCACCTAGTACCATAGACCCGTCTTGGTGTAGATAGCGCGAAGAAAACAAAACATGAAAATCAAAGTAATATAAATAGGTTAGCTGAAATTGTTTTTTATATGTGTTGTAAATTCAGTATATTTAAATTCAACATTCGATTATTTCTTGTTAAATTGTCAAAGGGCATGTTGAAGTGGATTGTACATCATTGAAGCATTCTATTCTATACAATTCATAATTGTAGAACTTTCAAAGCCGTGTTCTCAAATTAATTCTGAATGCAGTGTAAACTTAAAAATAAATATAACATTCCATTACGATCTAGCTGAATGGCAGTGTACCTATCGACATCATCTGACCTTGATTAGATTATGCTTCGTAAATTTTCATATAGAGGGCAGCATATAAAGCGAATTTGATTTGACAGTTGAATACACGATATCGAAAGTACGGAAAGTACAGTGTCTATATTTTCGGTTGGTGTAAAGCGAAGTTATTCTCTATCAGATAACCAGGCCGGAAGATTGGTAAAATTTCAATGAAAATTATTACTTAATGGTCTTTGAATGCCTAGAACTTGTAGTATTTCAGTGTTATGATATAACATCATTATCACAGGCAATTTTCATTCAAGATTGTTCAACCACTTGCAGAAAACATGTAACTGTTTCACAAATGGTCGGGGTTCTGCCAGAACAAACCAAGCGCCCAGAACATTATTCTGAGATACAACGACGTCTCGATTATATCACTGCAATTTTCCCTTCGATTGTGTGAAATGAGATGCACGACCTATGCCGTTTTCCAGTTTGAGCCGTGGAAGAGACAGTTATCCTTTTTTGACGTAGGACTACGTCTTTCATTTCTATACCGGGGTGTAAAATCAAAGTTTCGAAAACGAAAGCGTTACGCCGGAGACCGAGATTTTGAGCGTTAATAGCTCCTAAATAACTGAACGAAATGGTATGATAAACACTTCATTCGAAAGATAAAATGTCTACGCGTTATATACTTGTTACTTTTTGATCCAAAAACTTGTTTCAATAGTCTTAAAATTGCTTTCAAAACAGGCTATTGAAATCACCAATCGGTATATAAGCGAGCGGCGCTCGGAAATCCACTTAGTTCTAATTGAACAGCGATTGGAGCATGTTGTCGCTGTTGCGGTGAAGCTCTTTATTTATCATGAAAGCGCGGATGAACGGTGTCACCAAGAGCCTGTTTGTGCACCCTAGGCCAGAAGGGAATCTATCAGGAGGAGAGTGATGCGACAAACGGTTCCCTGGGAAGACATCGCTACACACACATACACGCGCGGCTATTAACAGGTGGTTATCGAGTTGGCATTAACCACTGGTGGGCTTCCAGTATCGAGGAAAATGTAGAAATATCTAATCGTTACTGAAAATAATCTGCCAGCTCCTTTGGGAATTTTCAAAATATATTAATGTGAAAGAGTTTAATTGAATGTTTTCTATCCATGTAACACTGACCAAATATGTTTCAATCAAGTGCTATTAACAGGTGGTTATCGAGTTGGTATTAACCACTGGTGGGCTTCCAGTATCGAGGAAAATGTGGAAATTATCGTTACTGAAAAAAAAAATCATTACTGAAAAAATCGTTACTGAAAATAATCTGCCAGTTCCTTTGGGAGTTTTCAAAATATATTCATGTGAAAGAGTTTAATTGAATGTTTTCTTTCCATGTAACACTGTGATCAAATACATTTGGTTTTGTGGTTTTTCAATCAATCACAATTAACAGGATAGCTTCAGAAGATTATTCTTCCCCATCAGTAGGATATTTCCGTATCCAATATTGTATGCGCCCGCAATCGATTATTGCTCAGTCGCCGAAAGTTCCGAGCTCAGAGAGTTCATTCCCCTCTAGTTTGCCTTCCAAATTGACATCGTAAACCACACCTTCTCTCGATTCAATCACACAAAAAGCATACTTAAGCGATATTCTGGTGGTGAGACACATTCATTTTTGGTGAGGACATCGACAAGACAACATCGTTGCCTAACGTGCTGGAGGAGGTGGACGGCGAAGGATCGACAGATACACGCGCAGAACTCTTTCCGTTAGGATGCCATTCAGCATCGAGAAAGTTCCGGAAAGATCTAATCATTGCTGGAAAATAATCTGCCAGTTCCTTTCGGAATTTTCAAAATATATTCATGTGAAAGAGTTTAATTGAATGTTTTCTATCCATGTAACACTGTGACCAAATATGTTTCAATCAAGTGCTATTAACAGGTGGTTATCGAGTTGGTATTAACCACTGGTGGGCTTCCAGTATCGAGGAAAATGTGGAAATATCTAATCGTTACTGAAAATAATCTGCCAGTTCCTTTGGGAGTTTTCAAAATATATTCATGTGAAAGAGTTCATTTTAATGTTTTCTATCCATGTAACTCTGTGACCAAATACATTAGGTTTTGTGATTTTTCAATCAATCGCAATCAACAGGATAGCTTCTGAAGATTATTCTTCCCCATCAGTAGGATATTTCCGTATCCAATATTGGATGCATAAAACCTTGTGCCTCCAACGTAACGCTCTCGTTTTCGAAGTTCTCCAAATATTCATTCATTCAGAATGAATTCAGATTCAACTTCATACAAATGATCTCTAAATCATCGATAGTCCTACGTCACCCTTGCGGTTATACCATAGATATAACCCACTTCCTGTTTTTTCAATGAGAAAATTAATTAATATGATTAATCTGATATCACAGTTTTTTTAGGTATATATTACTAATTAAAAAAATTAATTAGTGTCAGTTGGACTCTCCCCTGAATAGCGACAACCGGTTTGTTTAACCCTTGCAGTCAAAACCTTGTAAACTGGTGGGAGATCTACAAGTTTTTCTAGTGGACCAACCAATGATTTTTTACGTGATCTTGGATATATTTCCAATCATCGTACCTACGTAGGATTTTTTCAAAATATTGATTTTTGACGAAATGGCGACATATTTTTGTAAAAAAATGCGTTTTCGCCTCAAAAATCGAAACAAAAACATTCACCAAAATTTTATTTTTCAAAATATCAAATCCTTCGTACGATGACAGGAAATTCAGTAGAGAATTTGGGAAAAACTATTTCATCAAAATCGGACGGACCGTTCCGGAGGCAGAACTCCCACCAGTTTTCAAAACTTAGTTTCGAGAAAAACGCGTTTTGAATTTTGGATCCGCGCTCCTTATGCAAAGACTTAGGTCTACCAATTGGTTTGTAATTTTGGAACGGGGCATCGGACAAAACTGAGGCAGAAACTACAGTAAAGTAGACATCCCAGAAAACATTTCAAGCCAGGAATCTTCTTTTTTTTCCCTTAAAGCATTTTGATGATCATTCAATTTCAAAAAAGTTAGTCAGAATCGACATTTTCATTATGATGAAGTACACGCAGAACGCAACATACTTTGGGTATATAACCATTAGAGATGAAACAAATATCCGGTAACTATCCGGTATTCGGACCAATCGGCCATTTTTTGCTATCCAATCGGATATCGGATATTAAAAAAATCAATGAACCAAACACTTCCAAATGGTCTAACTTGAACCTCGGGCTCAAAAGGTTACAATTAGGTTATTAAAAATTTCTCCTAAGTGATGGAAATGACTCCCCAATCCAGCGTTACAAGATGATAACGAGATACGAGATAAGTGCGGTGTTATATGTGCAGTCTCGTCCATTTACAAATAATTTTTAATGCAGCGACATTCGAAATTTCCCTTGGATATACAGGATAGGCCAGAACATGTAACATTTGTTATTTCTTCTAACGGTTTCAGAAGCCTAAAGACTGGTCCACATCACTCCGAGCGGCCTTGGCCGCTCGGTAAAGCCGACTAAATGTGGACGTACCGCCCGGTCTTGCCGACGAGCCGAAAACCGACTCGAAACAAACCGAACCCAACCCGAAACAAGTGGGTCCGGTTCGAGAAAGTCGAACCAAAACAAAACGAAGTAAATTAGCGTTGATGACATTGTGCTTCGTAGGTTCGTGACGGCTTCGTGCATCCGATAGGGCTCGGCTTCGTGCACTTGATGGGGCGTCCACATTACATAAAGAACCGAATGTACCGCCTGGTACAGGCCGATCGGCATCATTCGGCATAATGTGGACGCGCCTTAATGATCTGCTCCATAAAGCCCGCTGTAGTAAAGTAAGTATACCCTTTCTTAGATTTTCATCCATGAAGACAGTTCTTAGTCTTTTAAACTTTAACGAATAATTCTTTGATGTTCTTTACTTTTTTAAATTCGTCATACTTACTCTTACTCGACCAGTATTAAAATTATTTCAATACATCCACAAAACTCGCATCAAAACTCTCATTATGGAAAAATCTGTCCAAGATTTCCTGCAGAAAATTTTATACACTGAGGGGCTGTCCACATACCCCACGTGGGCAAAAAACATGATTTTAGACATCCCCTCTCCCTCCGTGGACAAGCGAGGACATTCCTTATGCCCCTCCCGTTGTCCATGTTGACATTCCTCCAGTTTTTAGGAAATAATCAAGAAATTTCAATTTTTTTCGCTTAAATTTTATTTAAAGTTTGTTCCATATTTTTGTTTCCATATTTCATTGATAAATATGATAATATAAATAAAAAAACGATGTTGGCATCAACGCGCTGTTCAAATTGTGAACATTTTATTATTAATATTTTCAGTTTCATTTCAAAACATACAAATTAACTTTTTTCTATGATTTGTCAACAAAAGATGAACGGTGTTTCCTGTATATTCAGTTTTTCAAAAAACTCGGAAGAACATTGCAGAAATCGCATCCATTTTGTGACGTGACAACGCGCTCTGTGCGAAAAAACAGTCTCCACGAAGCGTTGTCACGTCACACAATAAATAAGTTGTAGTAAATTAGAATTTCACCGTATTGTAGCAAGCTATATACTATTTTTAATGTTTTTTATTACTCTGAATACTTCTCACTTTCCTCTGAGATCTCCCCTTCCCCTTCCAAAGGTCCATCCTGTAGAGGAATGGGGTCCTAACGCGACCGGTGATCCTGATCCTCTTCCGGTGATCCTCTTTGTATCTTAGGAACGATACTTCCTACCGAATTTTTAGTAGTGTCAAATGAAAGGTGTCCCCAGCAAACATTGAGTCGTATGAATAGCTATAATTGGAGGCGATATACATACAACCAAGACACATTTGTATGATATATGATGCAGATAACTAGCATATACACACAAAAGTGGAGGCGATATACGTATATGCCATATTTTGTACGCATATAAAGCCGTATATAACGATATGCGATGCTTTTTGGACTGATATGCGATTTGATACGACAACGTTACCACTCAATCCATCGATGACATGGAAAATCGTGTTTTTGTATTTTATGTGATTTTAGATATATATGATCGATATTTTGATTCATATTTTATGCGATTGTGATTTGATACGAAATTATATGTAACTTATCATGTGCAAAGTTATACGATTTAATGTTTGCTGGGTCATAACGCTGGAAATTTAAAAAAAACATGGTGGCTTTTCTCTGGCTCTCTTCATTCTAGCGTTTTAGCGCCAGTTTGCGTTTTCACTGTTTCAAAAACAGAGAAGATATAATTTTGACCTGCCTGCAAAATGAGTTCAATGTTCTTTTAGATTGTGAAACATTGCGAAACAAGACAATCTATATAAATTGAATCAACCTGTTACCTGTAGTACACGGTATGCCGTCATTTGGGAAAAGTCGGGGTGGTCCTAAACCGACCTCCAATTTTTACATCGTGATTGTTTAACATGTTCACTCTGGCGCTTGCCATTAATGGCTAGCATAATCTTGGTTCATCGAGTGGCGCTCACTAC
Source organism: Toxorhynchites rutilus septentrionalis (assembly GCF_029784135.1). Classification (NCBI taxonomy): domain Eukaryota; kingdom Metazoa; phylum Arthropoda; class Insecta; order Diptera; family Culicidae; genus Toxorhynchites; species Toxorhynchites rutilus. The sequence continues at coordinate 46,801,878 of NC_073745.1, forward strand.
AGGAGGACGCATTTGACTTTGCTATCAGAAATTTTCAATAAACTCTTCGTATGCATTCGTGTGCATGTACGCGTACCTGTGTAAGGGCGTTTATGTTTGCGTGTTGAAGATGACTTTGACTTTGACTTGGACGTTGACTTTGATCGTTTACCGTTGACGTTTGCGTGTGCATTTGGATAGGTACTTTCTTTGTCTAACGTGTCGCGTGTCTAACACGCGTCGCTCTAAGGCTAAGTTCTTACCACTCAAATATTTTCTCCCTCTCGCTGGAATCCCATCTGCTCACTATCAAACTTTACTCTCCTTTTTCATTCTTTTTCGCGTACCCATGAATATTCTCTTTTTTCATTCTTTTTCGCGTCCTCCAAGCGCTCAAAGTTTTGATTTTTTGATTCTCAAAAATCTTCCAAGGGGGGAGTAAAGGAAATTTGGAAAATCGAAATTTTTTTTTGACTTAAAATAATTTAAAAATGCATGAAACGTCGATATCTGGTGTCATCTCGAAAAAAAAGTTTTGGCCGAAAATCGACCTTCTGGGACTTATCCTGAGAGGCAATGAAGGTATGGGAAAAAATAATTATCTAATTTTAAAGACCGACCATGTACATTTTGTTTTTTGGTCCAAAAAAATGACCTGTGCAAAATTTCAGGTCAATCGGACATGATGCCTCAAAGCCTCAAAGCACTCAAAGCACTCAAAGTTTTGATTTTTTGGCCACTCAGGCTAAGTCCCAAAAAGTCGATTTTCGACCAAAAATATTTTGTTTTGTTCACTTGTACATTCTGAATGGAAATATGAAGGAAAGTGTCAACAAAATGTGATAGAATCGAGGATTCAAGTTTTGCCAAGTCAATGACCCAGAGCTAAAGTCATATAAAGTTCGCACATGGTTACATTACAATTACTCAAAGGTTATTGATATTCCTCCACAATCTTCCGACATCAATCCCAGTAAAAAAACTGAGGAAGTTATCTGTGTAGGAAATTTAGAAACCATGAAATTTCTTAAAATAACGATTAAAAACCACTTGATGAAAAAACTTATAAATATTCCTTTCGAATACACCAAAACATTCGTAGATAAGGCCAAAGACAGCTAAAGATAGTTGCAATGAAAAAGGGATACCATACTAATTAGGAATTGCATTACCGTGCCAAAATTTCAATAACCGGTTATTCGGTAATGTAAAATCCATTACTGGTAGAACCGGTAAATTACCGGTAAAACCGGTAAATTGGTGGTTAATAAAAATACTTTAAAATAAACCATTTTCTTGAAGAAATGGATTTTATCGAGCTTGAGCTTGGATAGACTGTACAATTCGTAGTTGCTCTCCGTGATTGACCTGAACCAACCAAATTGCACGAAGAACACACAGAATGACGCTTGGGACTAGCAAATCATTCTCGTTGTGCAATTTTCGGTGATTCGAGCTTGAACATTTACAATAACGACGCCGGCCACGTCCTTACAGTCACCAGGGGAAGGGAGGGAATGTTAGTATGATATTCGCCGCCCGAAGGCCAGAAGGGTCGCCTCTATAGCGTGGTTCCCTAGCGTTTATCATGGAAGGGATATTTGTTAGTGGGAATGGTTAAGAAAAATCAGGATTCACTGCGGTAAGTGATGTGATTCTAAAAACTCGCTAAAACTGACTATGTATTTCGAAGTTTGGAATCTGGAAACTGGAATACAAAAACAAAATAACAAAAGAATATGGACAACAAAGTTTGGGTTATTTAATCTTATTCAAAATGAAATAATAAAAAATATTATAATATGATCTACGAACTGAGATATATACGCAAATTAAAATAAGATAACAATAACACAATACAGCAAAGGAAGGACTCGATGCTTTCTAATTTGCACCACCTTCAGATATTAATCTAAGGGGCTGTCCACATACCACGTGGACAGAAAAAGCACAATTCTAGACACCCCCCTCCCCCTCCGTGGACAAGCGTGGACATTCTCTATACCCCTCCCCCTGTTGTCCACGTGGACATTTCTCCATTTTTTTTAAACAAATCGGGAAAGTAATAGAATTGCGTGTAAATTCCATTTCTAGTTTGTTTTTATTTTCTATGCTATGTTTTTACATTGATAAAAAAGTTTATTAGCAGTTTATCATTAGTAGACGTTTGTACTCATTTTTTATTTGTTTTCCAACATTGCCCGTGAAGTTATTTGTACAGAAACCCCAATCTAAGAATTTTTGTTTTCGTCCTTGCGTTTTTCCAAAAATGACAAAATATCGAAAAACCGTCAAAAAACCATGGCTAAATCCTACATTTATTCCTGTTGGAGGTTCAGTCCAAGGTTTTAGTGTGATGTGTGATCTTTTATCAAAGTAATACTGAAGAAAAGCTTACATATTTTTGAAATTCATAAGGTTTTGTTTTTTGTTAGGTTATGTATAGTTGTGCACTTTCCGCATATAGTTGCTTTATATCGAATTTATACCCCGATAAAGTCATACAAAATTCAATGAAATTGATAGTAGGTAGTGGCTAATAGACTAAACTATCATTTGATGGCAAAACCTTACCATATGGTTGCTTTCCAAAGCCATGAGAAATTATCAAAGTTGCTGTTCGATTTTTCAAAAACTTGACCTAAAATTAGTTAATGATTTCTGTAGATCTTCTTCTTCTTCTTCAATGGCACTAACGTTCCTAGAGGAACTTCGCCGTCTCAACGTAGTATTACTTGCGTCATTTACTTAGTTGAGATTTCTATGCCAAATAACACGCCTTGAATGCATTCTGAGTGGCAAGCTCTAGAATACGCGTGATTACAGTGCAAGTCGGAGGAAATTTCTTTGACGAAAAATTCCCCCGACCAGAACGGGAATCGAACCCGAACACCCGGCATGTTAGTTATGACGCTAACCACTCAGCCAAGGGAGCACAAGCACAGATTTCTGTAGATGGATAAAACATAGTTCTCATGCAAAAATATTTTTATTTCGTTTTTGTATCCCATTTTTAGTCTATTAACGCGTTATTAGCGATATTCGCGGTGAGCTTGCCAAACTGTTTCGCAGATAATCGGAGTTCTACTGTATTTGTAAAGAAGCTTCTAATTCATGTGTCGTGTACTGAGGATTCATGATCAGTGTCTCGATTTGATTATCATTACAGCGCGGACTCGATTATATACATTCTCCGATTTCTTTTCACTGTATGTAATCGAATCCTGTATATGATCGAGTCAACAAAGAAATTTTTTTTAATTCGTTTTGTGTGCATATATTTTTCAATTTTTGAATATAAAAGAAGAATTTAATTTTTGATTCATCCCTTTAAAGTCAGTTGAAGAAATGGATTTTATCGATGAAGATTACTTTACAAAAAAAAACATTTTGCAAGTTTTTGCTACATAATATTAGGCTGTCAAAAAAGTCCTGCGGTATTTCCGCGAGGTGTCGTTGTAAGCGCGTAGTTCTAGTTGTATTCATTGTATCGAGTCATACTATAGCTTGTTGGAAAGGTATTTTATGCGCGCTATAATATAGTCCTTGACAGTGTTTTGTTTGGTTAAGTCGTTCGTGAGTTATAGTGTCGCAAATATGGAGCAAAATAAAGAGAAAATCCGACATATTTTACAGTACTACTATGACAAAGGCAAAAATGCATCTCAAGCTGCCAATAAAATTTGTGCAGTTTATGGACCCGATACAGTTTCCATTTCCACCGCACAACGATGGTTTCAACGTTTTCGTTCTGGTGTAGAGGTCGTCGAAAATGCGCCACGCTCCGGAAGGCCTGTCGTCGAAAATTGCGACAAAATCGCTGAATTAGCCGAGAAAGACCGGCATAGTAGCAGCCGTAGCACAAGCTTGGATTCACAAAGAAGCTCGATGTATGGGTGCCACACACGTTGACGCAAAAAAACATCTTTGACCGTATCGACGCATGTGAATCGCTGCTGAATCGCAACAAAATCGACCCGTTTCTGAAGCGGATGGTGACTGGCGATGAAAAGTGGGTCACTTACGACAACGTGAAGCGCAAACTGTCGTGGTCGAAGCCCGCTGAAGCGGCTCAGACGGTGGCCAAGCCCTCATTAACGGCCAGGAAGGTTCTGCTGTGTGTTTGGTGGGATTGTCAAGGAATAATCTATTATGAGCTGCTTCCCTATGGTCAAACGCTCAATTCGGACCTGTACTGCCAACAACTGGACCGCTTGAAGGTAGCACTCATAAACAGAGGCCGCATTGTCTTCCATCAGGACAACGCCAGGCCACACACTTCTTTGGTGACGCGCCAGAAGCTCCGGGAGCTCGGATGGGAGGTTCTTTTGCATCCGCCGTATAGTCCGGACCTTGCACCAAGTGACTACCACCTGTTTTTGTCCATGGCGAACGAGCTAGGTAGTCAGAAGTTAGCCACAAAAGAGGCCTGTGAAAATTGGCTATCCGAGTTTTATGCCAATAAGGAAGCGAGCTTCTATAACAGGGGTATTATGAAGTTGGCATCTCGTTGGGAACAAGTCATCGAACAAAACGGCGCATATTTGACATAAAACAGATGATTGTAACTAATTTTATGAACAAATGAAAATTCAAAAAAAAATACCGCAGGACTTTTTTGACAGCCTAATATGTCGGTTAAAGTATACTTAAGGACGCAGAAGATGGTAATGTTGACTTCTTATAATCTTGATCGGGTCTCATTAACAAAACTTTCAAAAGAGGAAGACGCAGGAAGAGCATCGAATACCATTGTCATGTATTTGCCTCTGATGCCCTCTCTGCCCATGTTTGCATAGGAGACGTAATCACCAACACCATTAGTGTTGGGAAAACGCAATTTTATTGTTTTTTTGCCTACCAGCGTAACCATGCAAATTCCCAAATAAATTATCTGACCAGTTCAAGGATATTATCGGCAAAAAGAGGGCCTAGGAGATTTTGCGGATTAAAACTTTTTTTTTCCATTTGGAAAATGCTTACGTCTATTTATGCGAACAATCAATCGTTTCAAAGGATTTACAAAACGTCTCCATTGGTAGTTTCGGTTGTTATCGGATAAAATCAAAAAGGTTTGGAAGAAATTTAGTGAAATGCCTGGAAAAAGGTGCTCTTGATTTGTTGCGAGTCTAGAATAGTAGTTTTTCCTGAATACTCTGGGATATGAAAAGAACAGCATGTTCATGTTTTTTCAATTAATTGAATTTTTAAACGCAATCTGCAATGTAGTTAATTTTAGCAACATGATTTACCGATATCACGATCAATCGCATAAAGATGGTGGAGTGACTTACATCAACGGTATGAGTAAATGCTGAGTATGTCGAATAATTCGATGTCGAATCCGAGGAGTATTTATTTTATTTTAATTTTACTAGTTATCTGATTGTTCATTATCTACTTGAAGATTCAAATGCAGAAATTTAGGTAATTATAACATTAAAAAACAATTGCTTCTCTTTGTTCATCGCATTGCAGTGTACAGAAAATAGTAATTATATGAGCAATGTTTCAATGGTTTCTTATATTCATCTATTAGGAAACACTAAGTAATAAGACACTATTGTGACAGCCATGTTTGGACTCTACAAAGAATGTGATTTAAATGTAGGTTTAGCTTATAGCACATAATACTTATAATTGTTGATTTTCGAAGGTTGTATGAAAGCTGTATATGTATAAAGCTACGTCTGTTATGCGGACAAACAGTGATTTTTCGGAAACGTTTTTTTCAAAATTGCTCAAATGTTTTAAAACAAAAAATGTCTGTTTGCATGTTGAGCAAACGAATTACATTGCGTAGAATGCGAAACGGCTAAAAAGTTGATATTGTTCATTTTGTCGCTTACGTCTCCTATACAAACATGGGCAGCTCTGTACAAAAACTTTTGTTTGAGGATTTTTATCAATCCTTTTATAGACTTGGGCTAGACGTTGATACCTTTGATTGCTGCAATCTTCGTTCAAGTTTTTCCTTGATGCTCAACTGTTCTGCAGATTCTGCATCATCCAGTGGATTTTTCCTCCCTTTTGTCCAACGAGTGAATTAATACCATTATAGTCAAATTTCATCATGTCACGAACAATTTAAAATGTCTGCTTGATCAATACAGTCCGTGACGTTTGATAGAAGACGCCAAAGTCATCATTAATTGTGACACTACCACGAACAGAATGATTATTCATAGTTATACGGGAACAAATCTACATATACGAAACGTCTTTCTACAATCCTTCCAATCAGGGCTTTAAAAAGCTGCTTCGAAATATTTGATGGTTGCTCCGATAGCTGTTCTAGCATAAATTGCAATCCGACGTCAGCTTCATAGAGGGTGCAGTTCTTCCGCAATAGAAGTTCAACAGCGATCAGAACTAGTTCGAGGGCACCAATCAATACTTTCATTACTGTCAGTTCTTCATCGCTGAAGCTTATGTAGTGTTTCGTTTCCAGATCGAGCAGCGATTTTTGAACTGAAGTTCAGAGGTCGTACAATCAACGCAACACTGCCTGTTGTGCCTTTTCGATATTTTGATTTATTTTGATTCTCGAGTAATATTTTAAAGTGACATAAAGGCGAATATTATTTATGGTGTAAATATGAAAATTACCGAAATTACCGGTTATTGATTGTAAAATTACCGGTAATTCGTTAATGAAAAATGAACCGGTATTACCGGTAAAACCGGTAACGGAAAAACCGGTTAACAATCCTTAATACTAATGATGGAATTCGGAAATTGGCCAACGCCTTCGAAATCGAGTAGAGATTTCATCCAGCGTACGATTATGAGTTTGAGTCAATTTTCATACATTAGCACATACATTCGCCATTTTTAGAGATATAAAAACCATTATTCTGAAAACAGATAGCAAACCTTTTAACTATCATATGACACTATAACTTTATCTGAATAGAATGTTCCGAAAGCTTGTTTTCGACTTTCAAAAGAAGGGAAAAGAGATCTGCATCGTGGAGTACAAATACGGATTTGAGTCACTGCACGTTTATCTATTGTTGACAAAACATAGAAGAAAATGCATTTGTATGGTTTGAAACGGTTTCAGTTCCGTTTCAAACATTAATGTTCAACAGTCCAAAACAAAGTCAGGTGTTGTTTCGTCACAAAAGTATTTGACAGACAACAAACCAATCTATCTATGAAATATTCTCGAACTGATGATTCTTGTAGTAAATTTTCTCAATGTCACTAAAACATGTTTAATTTTGTGTGTTTCATACATAAAAACACCCAAAAAAATTGTATTGAGAATATTACCACGTGACGCTGGAATGGATTGTATACTTTGCGTGATGTGACAACGACTTCTTGAGACAGTTGATATTCCTCTATTTGTGGACCGATCTTAACCAAATTTTGTGGGTTGTTGACTCTCATTGTTTGCTCAGAGAAACTCAGGTACAAAAAGGTTTGAACATAGGTTCAGCTGATAAATTAAAAAAATGCTCCATTTTTATGACGTGACAACGCTTCAAAATACCTGTTTTTCAAATGCTTGTTTCTCATAAATTACAAAATGAAACCTACAAATACCCACGGTTGGTTAAGCAAGTGCAGAGATATCTCAAGAAATATAAAAACACTATAAACCACAATTTCTTTGGCACGAAGGTGACCCCGTTGGCTTCGTACCACTCCAACACGTCCTTTGAATAGTGGCACGAAGCGAGATCCGGCCAGAAGATGGTCGGGCCCTCGTGCTGCTTCAATAGTGGTAGTAAGCGCTTCTGTAGGCACTCCTTAAGGTAAACCTGCCCGTTTACCGTGCCGGTCATCACGAAGGGGGCGCTCCGCTTTCCGCAAGAGCAGATCGCTTGCCACACCATGTACTTTTTGGCAAACTTGGATAGTTTCTGCTTGCGAATCTCCTCCGGAACGCTGAGTTTGTCCTCTGCGGAGAAGAACAACAGGCCCGGCAGCTAACGAAAGTCCGCTTTGACGTAGGTTTCGTCGTCCATTACCAGACAATGCGGCTTCGTCAGCATTTCGGTGTACAGCTTCCGGGCTCGCGTCTTCCCCACCATGTTTTGCCTTTCGTCGCGGTTAGGAGCCTTCTGAACCTTGTATGTACGCAGGCCCTCCCGCTGCTTGGTCCGCTGGACGAATGAACTTGACAAATTCAGCTTATTGGCGACATCCCGGACCGAACTTCTCGGATCACGTCTAAACTGTTTAACTACGCGCTTGTGATCTTTTTCACTGACGGAGCATCCATTTTTGCCGTTCTTCACCTTCCGTAATAGGTGAAGAGGAATATCAACAAGTTTTATGGTTCATATCATTTATTTTCCCTGCATTCAGTACTGTATTCCAACACATAAATACTCTTGGCACAGTCATAAACAGAGCAATGTCCGAGAAAGAAGGTACAATAAGGTGCACGTCTGATTGATTCTCTGTTTTGTTTATTTCTTTTCGTCTAAGTGGTTGTCGGTTTATACGATCATCACTGGATGTTTATGAGATTTGGAAAGAACAATGCAAAATGACCTTTCCGACTCATTAGTTCTGACGGGGGGATGTCTCACAGCGGGGAGGCTCCGGATTGTGGTTTGACTCCTTAATGCGATTTGGCGCTCTTCGCCAATCATTCGCTACACGTGTTACGCACGAAGGAAGAGTAAAGTGAATATCTTTGAATTTGAACGCGATACTTAGTCCTAAATAAACACCATCCACAATTTGTGTCAACTCATTGCTGCAATATTGTAGTTCGCACAAACTGAGAAATGGAAACATGGCTGTGTACATTTTGAGTTCAGAACCACTTATGCGAAGCTTAAAATAACATTCATGTCAGCAGAATCGTTGTCTGCCTTAGCCTCGATAGATGAAGGAAAAAAATCATCTCCTTTGTGCACATTTTTAAGCGATCCCTAGTTGTAACATGATGCTCGTACGATCAGAAGGACTTTTCTACGGAACCTAACAGCATTTTTGCAAAAAAATAAGGGAAACTAAGAAGAAGCACCCACTCTCGGGTCGCTGCTGATGCATGTGGGTAAGGATGGCCGACATGAAACTGTCATTAATATTATTTCTAGTAGCCATATGACGTTTGAGTTGGAGGAGGAACAATACAAAGCAGAGGAAAAGAGAGATTTTCTGTAGAGTCAGGTAAAATCGCAAGGCGAATTTTGGTTTGCCTCTTGTTGTCGTGTTATTATTCTTTGTTAGGTCGGTGCAAAAGAACAGGACTAAGAGTTAGGACCAGAAGACGACATAAGATTTATAGTTGTTTTGCACCGCAAAAATAACGGAAGCTGTTGGAATCTAGTTGGGAATCATGAAGAACGAAATATTTTATCTACGAAACAGTACAGGGAAAATTTATTTCTACCTGTAAATTTATTCCGCTCTATTCCTCCTTAATTCCCTCGATGACCATTAATCGGTATCGTTGATTTGACAGCATGTAGCGAGTTTCAATCTACTTTTTTATGCCTTTTTCGAGGATATTCGCTCAATTCTACCTGCCCTCGCCCGTTGACCGTATCTAAATTCTAAAAATAAATTCTGATTCACTTTCGCATTGAACAAGGTGCAAGGTAGGTACCTCTCACAGAATTTGATACCGCTTATTTTTGTGAAAACTTATCAGTTACATCTGCGTTCCGTCCTATGCTCAATTATGCGACCGCGTGTTTCAGCGCGAACGCCGTCGTATACTGCAAGCAGGTCGGTCATTCATCTGCCGTTGGGCTGTTGCAGTTTAAACATTTATGAGCATAATGGAATAGAGAAATAATTGGCCCTCCAGTCACTGGTCCGAGGGCCCGAGATCAGTTCCCCCGCAGCTAATTTCGGGTCAACTTCATTCTTCCGGTGGACTCGCATCAGTAAATTGCATTGCAATGTTTTCAGAAGCAACAAACGCAATAATAAAACAAGTTTCCCGCGCGAAGGGCACTCGGCTTTATTAGGCTATTTTATGGCCGAGGAAAAATGCAATTCGCATTTGGAGAAGAAGTTATGGCGGCGGTCGTTGTTTTCGTTGTTGTTGTTGTTGTTTCAGAGCAGCCCGTATATTGAATGCGAAAACCCGGAAACTTGTTCCGACGGAAACACCCGTTAGCGAAAGAGAGTGCAATGCTGTTAATTATAAAATGATGTAAATATTGATCCAATTAAGTCGATGCTACCGGGATAAGGGCCTTTCTCCGGTCTGTACCGGAGTGCCACTTCCGACCGCCGGTGCTTGTGGGAATTGGTTGCGAATAAATATAAATTTACGTTTGTTTTTCTTACTGTTGGGCTAATGATTTGTATGGGAACAGAAGGGGGTGAACTGCATAACTGCGATGATAAAACGTGAGCATTGTGAGACAACGAATCTTCGACCCACGGCGTACTGAAAAGACGATTCTTTTGTTTGTTTGAGTGGTGCCAATATAGTTGAAAGACCAATGAGATGCATTCATAATTATTTTAATTGAAAACTCGATCGTTGTATATCTAGTGATGATGATGAGTTCTTGCAATTGAAGACCTTTTCAGTTTTGTTGTTGAATTTTACAAATTTATCGGCATTAACAAATTCAAGGTCATCTAAACTCTTCAGCGTCTTTATAATGCAATAGCGAAAGTTTGACCCCCAACATTATCATGATGCAATTTTAGTCTAAACTAGCTGACCCGGCAAACTTCGTCCCGCCGAAAATTTGTTTTTTTGTTATCAATACCTTCGAACATTCACGTTTTCTTACTAAGCGCTATTTTTCTTACTCATGAGTCTAATCGCTGTTCATTGATCGATCTTCTAATCGACCCCGTTAAATTTAACTTTTTACTATAAAATTCCAAGTACTTCTATCAAAACTCATCATTGTAATATCAGATTATTTCCAGACACAATTCTCGTTCAAGATTTTCCAACCACTTACAAATAACATGTTTCTCCGTTACATGGAATAAATGTTTGATACAGACAACATGAAAGACAAACTCATACACTCTTCTCCTCTTAGAGAGAGGGAGGGGTGTCTATTCACCATAGAAACGATTCGAGGCCCCTAAAATCTTCACATGTCAAATTTGGCTCCATTAGCTTGATTAGTTTTCGAGTTATGCAGAAATTTGTTTTTCATTTGTATGACAGCCCACCCTAAGAGAGGGGGAGGAGTGCCGAACCACCATAGAAACATTTATTTCATCCTAAAACCTCCACATGCCAAATTTGGTTTCGTTGGCTTGATTAGTTCTCGAGTTATGCAAAAATTTGTGTTTCATTTGTATTTGTAAAATTTTTTCCATAAAAAATGTATTTATAAAAAAAATATAAATATGCGGTACAAAAAAATTTAATATATTTCCTGGATAAAATATAACTTTGAGACCCGCTTCTGTTATAATTTATATTTAAATGTGTTCGTATGTGTCTTTTTTTCTACATGTGGTGCAATTTTTTCCTGAATGTTTAAGAGCATTGCGAGACACAAACATAATTTTCTTCATCGTCTGCATTATTATTTTTATTTTCTTGAAATCGATTATTTTATTGTATTCGAGGTTTTCAATTGTGAGATTAAAATAAAAAAAAATAATAACTTCAATGTTTTTAAGTGTTTTTTTCATTAATCCGAATGATGTTTCCACAAGGACTTTATTTTTTCTCACAGAGCTCTATCGTACTGCTGACTTCTAAGAATTTGGTAAACCATCTAAATCCGATGTAAAGATAATCTCATATATTTCAAGATATGAGAAAAAAATCTTTGTACATTGTAATGCTCTAAATATACCGACAAAATTTAGACATATAAAAAAAATTCAATAAATATCAGAGCAGCACTGGGTCTCGAAATTCAAAATAAACTAAAAATGCCCAAAGGACAAATTTTTTTTTTCGCGCAATCCTCTTAAAACTTCAAGAAAAAACTACGCTACATGTGGAAAAAACAACACATACGAATGCATTTAAATAAAAATTACAGCAAAAGTGGGTCTCAAAGTAATATTTCTTTCAAAATTTAGAAATGCCTGAAAGTATATATAATTTTTTTTTGTACCGCGAAAAACACTCTAAAAATTCTGAAAAAAAACACATATACCTAAAATAGACGCAGGAAGAAATTTGAATACAATCTAGAGTAGTACTAAATTCAGAATAAAAAATTTTTTTTATTTAAAATAAAAATAAAAATTAATTTAATTTTTTTTCAATATTTGATTTTTTGATGAAGAAATTGTTTAAAAATATTGATCGATACACCTTAGTAAGATGTACTTTCCGTATTTTTTTTTCCATATTTTTGTCTCAATGCTTTTGAGAATGGTGTGAAAAAAACGAGAAGGTGCATTTTTCACCATAGATCCTATGGTATACCATATAAGGACTCAAATATATGGTACTACTGCCAAAATATCTTATTTAGTACTCTATACAATATTTTCCATACAGCTGGTGATTTGGTTTGAGTGCACTTTTTACTCCCTTACCCAGCCAGACCCTTTGGAAATATAAAAAAAAATTTTTTTGTACCGCGCAACACTGAAAAAAATAACACATATCTATAAAAGCCGTAGGAATACATTTCAATATGAATTAGAGTAGAACTGAATCTCTTAATTCCAAAAAAAATTCAAAATTACAATATTTTTTTCAGTACTTTAATTTTTGATAAATTTTATTGATACACCGTAATAAGATGCATATTCAGTATTTTTTTCAAATTTTTATTTGGAAGCTTTTGAGGATGGCGTAAAATAAACAAAAAAGTACGCTTTTCACTATAGATCCTACGTTAAACCACATAGGGGTTGAAATAAACCGCCAAAATTTCTTATTGAATATCCTATACAATATTTGCCATACAGCTTGTGATTTGGTTTGGGGTCACTTTTTACTCCCTATCGGTTCAATAATTTCCAAGTCTATAAGAATCAGACAGAAAGTCAGAAAACCAGAAAGTGTAAGATGGGCATGTGGTTGATTTGCATAGCTACATTATGAATTTTAAATTTCTGTTAATGAGGACCTCTTCTTCTACAGGACTGAAAAGTCCCGGGTTTTCACCGTTCGTTTTTTGGGAAAAATTGTATTGATTCCTCAACATAGTTTCCTTCGAGGGCAATGCACGTCGCTATTTTTGGTCGATGGTCAGCAAACGCTGTACGCAGCGCGCGGCTGGCTTTGTCATGCCCAAAATGTGGTGCAAAATGTATCCCACTTGTTCTTTTGAAATGCCTACGACCTCAGCTAACTCGCGTAACTTCACTTTACGATAGTTAAAAACGAGTCGATGTACTTGTTTCACGATTTCTAGATTCGGCGCCTCTTTTGACCTTCCAGAGTGAGGTGCATCTGCGATGCTTGTACGACCCATTTTGAATTCACTAAACCACCGATAGAAGAACTGTTGTTCTCGAATGAGCAGAAGTGGATTAACATTCCGTCAACCACTGCATCAAAAAACAATGTTTGGTCAAAATACGATCTTCGTCGGGTAGTGACCCTTAAACAACTAAAGTTTGTGAACGAATAAAGGGCATGTCATAGAACTTCACACATAAGCTAGTGACAGATAAACCTCTCCAAATTAATCTTGTTCATTTTTAGTGGTATCTTCTGTTGAAAAATCCCCGCTGGCATCTGTCGCAACGAGCGGTTGCGACGCACCTGCTTATTTTTTGGGCAAAAATAACACGTTCCCACTCTCGGCGCGCTATTGTGTTTCGCCGAGAATCAAATGATAACACAACAATGATTCAAAACAAAAACAAATAGTCAGAAGTGTGAAAGAAAGTCCTTTACAAAAGCTATTGTAAAAAGTGTTAAGCCTAATTATCCTTAACTGTATATCCTGTACAGTAAAACCTGTTTTTGTGCGGTTTTTTTTGTGCGATTTTTTTTTGTGCGGTGTATGAATTGAAGCAAATTTGACAAAGTTATCGTCCATTTAGTTTTTTTCGATGGTTTATATGTATTTGAGTGCGAAAAAAGCATATTTGCGTCTCAATTATCCACTTCTGAAATCATTTTTCTCCTCTCAACAAATGCTCTAAGTTTTTCTAGATTTTTGCATGACACGATTTCTAACAGCAAACATGCAACTAAAAGCACAAAACAGCCACGCGCAACTGGAAAGGCAAAGTGTCCCATCGCAAAGCAGGGAAACAAAAGGAAATTGAACGGTGAATGGCGTGGATTTGAGTTATTTTCTTGGGGGAAACTTTTTTTATGCGGTCCTCATCTACATTTTTTTTTCAAAATGTGTACCGAACACGATATTTTCAAGTTACTGATGAAGTTTTGCACGATTTTTTTAAGCGACTTTTTTTTGTGCGGACCCTATCCCACGCACAAAAAAAGGTTTGCCTGTATTTATTTGCAAGTAAGCTGATTGATCGATTGTGCTATGTCTAATACTAAATCTAAATTTACAGCTAGGAATTAGAAAGAGAATAAAAAAAAATTCCAGTGTTTCATAACTAAAGAACCGGATGGAAAAACTTCTTCTTCACAAAATTAACGTCAGTTTCACATGAATTACATAAAGTTTCTAATTCGTAGGTCGTCTTCTCATCTCATCTTATCTCAATCAGTTCAAATAACTCATTCGGGGTAGTTTTGACCAAGCTGCGCCATGTTGTAATGTGTATATCGTTCTACGCAGAGAATACTGCTCGTTTAAACTCTTAAAGTCACTCATACTGCATGTAAGCTTCATCTACTATTCGTGCGATCACTCCTCATAAGTTCTTGATAGTGTTTTGATCTTGTAAACAAGCGGACCAGTCCAGAATCTGAAGCCCTTATTTATGAAACCGTGCCATGACTTTCCGGATTTTATGAATTGATGCCAAATTACCCAATTACCACATTGTTTTTGATGTAAAAACAGCAGTAAATGATTCTACAGTACTTCTTTGCACTTCTTACTGTTTATTCGTGTTGATGAAAAGCTATCTGAACCAGGTCTTTTTGAAAATATTTTCTTCAAACCATCAAAATGCCGACTGTAAGGTTACGAATTGAAGAATTACATGACACGTCCCGTAAGTCTTTCCAGTATGAAGAAATTCTATTTAAGTTGAATTTCTTTTTATCAGAGAAATTCTCCAGAAATATTAAAATCCATGGGATTAGCTTCCACATTAGTTTTTGGACCCGCAGCTTTGGAGATATGATTTTCCTGGTTTGGGAAAAATTTTCCCAAAAAGGCCTGGTTTAGATAACTCACCATCAACACAAATGAACATTCAGTAAAGCAATGAAGTACTTCAGAATCGTTTACTCCTGTTTTTGTATCAAAAACAATGTGATAATTGAGTAATTTGGCATCAATTCATAAAATCCGGAAGGTCATGGCATGATTCAATAAATAGGGGCTTCAGATTCTGAACTCGTCAGTTTATTTATCAAATCAAAACCAACTGTCAACAACTTATGAGGAGTTGTCGTACGAATAGTAGATGCAACTTACAAGAAGTATGAGTGATTTAAAGAGCTTAAACGAGCAATATCCTCTGCGTAGAACGAGATACACACTACAACATGGCACACCTTGGTTGAAACCACCCCGAATGAGTTATTAGAATTGATTGAGAACTAAAGATGACCTAGAAATTAAAAATTATTTTGTGAAGAAGTGAGAATTTTTCCATCTGGTTCTATAGTTATGAAACACTGGAATTTTAGTTTATTGAATGTTTCGCGTTTGGACACAACAATAAAGTTTAAATGGCCCGTCTTATAGATGAAGATAGTTATTGTATCATACACTATATAAAGGGTGTGTCACATCAAATTGCATCACGGAAAAAACGCTGTAGAAATTCGCCCAGTAGACCGATCCTTTTGAAAATTTTAGACAGTAAAATAAAAACTATTAAACAACTTTTGGCATTTTCTTTTTATTCATACTTCGAGCCCAAGCCCGTATGCTCGCACCTTCCTCTTTACACCGTCCATAAGGTTCTGTACAACATCAGGTTGTAGTTTTTTTTAACAGAAATCCATTTTCTCTTGAAGTCCGCCTCCGATTTGACAACTTTTGGGTTTATCCGGAGGGCCTGCTTCATAATCGCCCAATATTTCTCTAATGGGCGAAGCTCCGGCGCGTTGGGCGGGTTCATTTCCTTTGGCACGAAGGTGACCCCGTTGGCTTCGTACCACTCCAACACGTCCTTTGAATAGTGGCACGAAGCGAGATCCGGCCAGAAGATGGTCGGGCCCTCGTGCTGCTTCAATAGTGGTAGTAAGCGCTTCTGTAGGCACTCCTTAAGGTAAACCTGCCCGTTTACCGTGCCGGTCATCACGAAGGGGGCGCTCCGCTTTCCGCAAGAGCAGATCGCTTGCCACACCATGTACTTTTTGGCAAACTTGGATAGTTTCTGCTTGCGAATCTCCTCCGGAACGCTGAGTTTGTCCTCTGCGGAGAAGAACAACAGGCCCGGCAGCTAACGAAAGTCCGCTTTGACGTAGGTTTCGTCGTCCATTACCAGACAATGCGGCTTCGTCAGCATTTCGGTGTACAGCTTCCGGGCTCGCGTCTTCCCCACCATGTTTTGCCTTTCGTCGCGGTTAGGAGCCTTCTGAACCTTGTATGTACGCAGGCCCTCCCGCTGCTTGGTCCGCTGGACGAATGAACTTGACAAATTCAGCTTATTGGCGACATCCCGGACCGAACTTCTCGGATCACGTCTAAACTGCTTAACTACGCGCTTGTGATCTTTTTCACTGACGGAGCATCCATTTTTGCCGTTCTTCACCTTCCGGTCGATGGTTAGGTTCCCGAAGTATCGTTTTAGTACTCTGCTGACCGTGGATTGGACGATTCCCAGCATCTTACCGATGTCCCGATGTGACAACTCCAGATTCTCGAAATGAGTGCACAGGATTAATTCACGACGCTCTTTTTCGTTCGACGACATTTTTCCAAATTTACGAAAAATTGACAGTGAAGCATGGCCAACGTGATCTATACACTCTTATCTGCTTATAAGCGAAAGCTGAATATATAATTCCTAAAAATTAAATTTCTACAGCGTTTTTTCCGTGATGCAATTTGATGTGACACACCCTTTACTTCAATTCAACCGACTTCTTACATATCTCTGGAAACTCAGAAAAATGGAGTGGTACACCATTTTAATGTGCTGATTTATGTCTCTGGGTTTCTTTAACGTCGTCGTCATTGCCATCACTATTGTATTGTGTGTTGAATAAACGTTAAAAAAACCGGAAAATTGTTTCTCTTTCGTTGCGGTTGCAACAGGCATCGTTTGGGATTTTGTTGGGGTTCAATTCCAAACTGACATTCAGTATGAGAGAATGAGAAATGTACTCCATATAGACAAACATTTCACATTCTTTAAAACAGCACACATCGCGACACATCCAATGTGTTTTATTTGTGCATTTGCCACTATAACATGATAAAAGGAATACTTTCCGCCAAGGATGATATCTTTTTCTAGGGTGTACGTGAGAAAAGCACTAACGATTTCAAATAACGGTCGCCTGATACTTCAATTCAAGCACGTATACCTTCTGTAGATAAGCCACTTTTGTCGTGAGTCGAATAAAGCGCAATTACAAGTGAGCTTACCCGCCTCAAAGGGTCGTAAATTTGCATTACGAAGCTCTGCACCATCCTTTTCGTACGTAATCCTCTACTAGGGCCGGGATAATCCGAGAATACGCTCTGGTCCACTATGGCTGTTCATTGGAAGGACTTTCACTGCAGCTGGACTCACTTCTCCGATGACTCCCAGAGCTAAGGATAGAAACGATAGCCAGTTACGTACGCGAGAACCTACTTTCTGGTATATTTTTTCTACCTCCAATGAATGAAAATCGTTTATGATAACGCTTTGTAATTATAATTTCAAAAATTTGAAATCCGAATTTGCATCATTATTATTGATCGTTCCAACTTTGTCGACCTTAATGATTGTGTAAGAGAAATGTGGAATATGTATATTTGATATTAGAAATGATATTTTGAGTAAAATTATCACGTGCGCACTCATTATGTCCTGTACTGTGAAGCAAGGATGCTATCGAGACTTCCTACTGATAGTAGTAAATTCTCGATTAACCCCTTAGCTTACGATTCGATTCGCAAAAGAGGAGCAAATGTAAACGCTTTTGATCGGTCACACATCGAGCAATTTCACTACACCCAAATTTTTTTATGCGATTTTTTACAAGTTGTTTTCTACCCGAATTTTCGAATGGAAGCGGATTTTCCAATTAACGCTGTTTTTTTACGAGGTACGTATCCCCCGCGTAAAAAAACCTGAGTGTACTCTGCTGAGCATCCTAGCGCACTATGGTATGCAAGTGAGTGGCACTTACTTTGTTCAAATTGAATAGAATCCGAATTTTAACGAATTGGCACCTAAAAATAAATTTAGGATATATAGAGAAATTATAAAATCAAACCCATAAAAATAAATTCATATATATATATATATATATATATATATATATATATATATATATATATATTCTTCTACATTACATTAATTTACATTACTACTGTTTTATGCGAAATCCATAAAATATGACATGGCGAGTGTTATTATTGTTAGTTTGTGTTTAAATTGAAACTCAATATCGGTAGATTCTGTATAAGATGTATACAAACAAAGTTTGACCTACATTGACTAATTTATTGGCAAGATCGGCCCTGCAAGAAAATCAGCCGGATCGCGTTGGGCGACTGTTTCTGCTGCACCAAATTTTTCATCCATTTAAATCCTTAGATGAAGGATCGTTTTTTTCATTATACCTAATACTCTTAATATTCGTATATTTCTGAATGAACTTCATTCACTAAACATAAGTAACAACACACACCTCGGTCAGCTGATTTTCCGCAGGGGTGGAAAGAGGAAACAACATTATCCGTGTTTTTCCTATTCTGGTGGAAATTTACATAATTTTGCAGACTTATAACATTTTGCGCACGCGAATTCCCCATTATCGGTCTACATCGAGTGACACTTTATCAACCATATAGAAAAAAAAACCAACGAACAACTCACTACAAGAATTCGCTAGATTAGGGAACGACGATGGCGGTAGAACCATCGGCTGTCTCCCTCCACCCGTCATCACTGGTGGATCATAAATGCCATATTATGTGGTCATGAACTGGCCGTCCGTGGAGTACGAGAAAACAAACAGGGGACTGGGGCAGGCTAATTAAACTTAATAGTTGTTCTTCGTGTAGGATTCTTTCGCTGTGGTCAACAGAAAGTGGTGGCGGTTTCTCTGAGGGTCCCCACACACAGGCGTCGCCTTGGTTTATTTGTGCAATACTGCGAAACTCTGATCTAACCCCTCATAGAGCAACTGTAGTATTAGCAAGGTCACGGAATCCTCCAGAATGTGCATTTAGTGAGTGTATGATTTTACTCCCGATAAATAAATTACTTTCGTTATGAATATTGAAGAGTGGGCAACTTTTCGTACCGGAAACTCGTGTTCCCACATCAAAGGAAGTCTCCGATTCAGCGATTTACGGTGGAAATTACTTGTCAAATAGAATGTTGCACATGCGAATATTTAATGACATTATTTGCAACGATCGATTTATTCATGTATACCCTGGGGGAACTATTTTCACTATTAGTTGCGATGGATCGAAAAGGAAATGGTATTGTTTACTTGATGGCAAATTTGCAGGACAGTACACAGAATTGCAATTGTCTCGCAATAATTGCAGCAAATATTGACGAATCGTTTACACGAACGTCGTTCAGATCGGACTTTAAAGTCATGTAGCTTTGAAGGATGATTATTTATTTATACATTTTTTGCATTGAAAACACGAACCCATTCTCTTGGAGAAACAAGATATTGAATTCAACATTTGGTATCATCATACTCATATACACTCCGGTACATATACACTGCGTTTCACAACTATAGAACGACCATTTTTTTCTGAATTTCATGCAATATGTAAGAAGTCGGTTGAACTGAAGTATATAGTGTAGGATATAATAACTATCTTCATTTAAAAGACTGGTCATAGAGTTCCAGAGACTGGACTAGAGTTCCAGTGTTTCATAACTATAGAACCAGATGGAAAAACTCTCGCTCCGTTACAAAATTAACGTCAATTTCACGTGAATTACAATAAGTTTCTAATTCGTATGTCATCTTTAGTTCTCAATCAGATCAAAAAAACCCATTCGGGGTGGTTTTAACCAAGTTGCGCCATGTTGTATTGTGTATCTCGTTCTCATACTGCTTTTAAGCTGCATCTACTATTCGTACGATCACTCCTCATAAGTTTTTGATAGGGTTTTGATCTGTTAAATAAGCTGACCAGTCCAGAATCTGAAGCCCCCACTAAATAAACCATGCCTTGACTTTCCGGATGCTATGAATTGATGCCAAATTACCCAACTATTACGGTGTTTTTGATGGAAAAAGAGAAGTAAATGATTCTGAAATACCTCATTGCACTTCTGAATGTACATTGGTGTGGAGGCGATCTGGCGTAGCGGTAACATCCATACCTCTCACGCTAAAGGTCACGAGTTCAATTCTCACTCCCGACATTCTTTCGAAATGGAAGGTAAAAGTGACGAACCAGCCAAATGTGTTGAAAGTCACTATAATACAGAAATAAAAAAAAAATGTACATTGGTGTTGATGGAATGCTATCTGAACCAGACCGTTTTGAAAATATTTTCCTCAAACCATCAAACTGCCGCCTGCAAAGTTACGAGTTGAAAAATTACATGACACGTTCGGTAAATCCTTCCAGTATGGAGAAATTCGATTCAAGTTGGATTTCTTTTCATTAGAGAAATTCTCCTGAAATAATGAAACCTATAACATTAGGGGGTTTCAGATTCTGGATAATTTGAACTGATTCTGAACTAAAGATGACATACGAACTAAAAACTTATTGTAATTCGTGTTAAATTGACGTTAATTTTGTAAAGGAGTGAAAGTTTTTTCATCTGGTTGTATAGTTATGTAATTCTGGAAATTTAGTTTTTGAAATGTTTCGCGCCTGAACACTTCAATAAAGTTCAAATGACCAGTCTTTTAAATGAAGATAGTTATTATATCCTACACTATATACTTCAATTCAACCGAATTCTTACATATCTCTGGAAAAACAGAAAAAATGAGTGGTTCTATAGTTGTGAAACGCAGTGTAGAACGGTACTATAAAACCACTTATTTTTATTGAATTTCCAGATATAGATAAGAGCTCGGTTCAAATGATTTTAATAGTGTTCAATATAGTAAATATCTCCTTTTATAAGAATAGCTTCATGCTATCTATTGTTTTGGTTTGGCAAAAAAAAATTAAAAAGTAATATAAATACAAACCCTAAACCTTGTCCTGATGCTTGCAAACATGATATGGCAGTTCTATTTGCGTCATCAATGCAAATTATTGTTAATGCTGATATACTGATATTTGGCATTAGAGATGCTGAATTAGTGCCATTTCAGTCATTTCGTAATGAATTTATGATATTTAGGCACGGATCGATTCGATGACTCTCTAATAATCTAATAACCTATAGACAATTAGAATATTTTCGCTACCCAATAGTTTAAAATTGTGTTGAAATGGGAGTCTTTAATCTATATATATAAAACTGGATTTCTGTCTGTCTGTCTGTCTGATTCTTATGGACTCGGAAACTACTGAACTGATCAACATGAAAATTGGTATGTAGGGGTTTTTGGGGCCGGGAAAGGTTTTCGTGATAGTTTGAGACCCCTCCCCTTCCAAATTAAACACAAATTTCTTCATTGCTCGAGAATTAATCAAGCAAATGAAACGAAATTTGGCATATGGAGGTTTTAGGGTGCAATAAATGTTTCTATGATGGTTAGACTCTCCACCCCCCTCTCTAAGGGGGATACAATAAATGATTCTATGGTAATACTCCTCCCCTTCACTTAGGTGGGACTGCAATACAAATGAAACACAAATTTCTGAACCTCTCGAGAATTAATCAAGCAAATGAAACCAAGCAAACCACATTTGGCATGTGGAGGTTTGAGGGTGCAATAAATGTTTTTTCGGTGGTTAGACACTCCACCCCCTCTCTCTAAGGGGGAGCTGCCATACAAATTCAACGGGGTCGATTAGAAGATCAATCAATGAACAGTTCTGCGATTGGACCCATGAACCTGCTCATTGTAAGAAAACGTGAATGTTTGAAGGTATTGATAACGAAAAACAAGTTTTAGGCGGGGCGAAGTTTGTCGGGTCAGCTATTTGCTTATATATTTGTGCAGCCCGAATTTGACTGCGGCGTATAACAGTTCGGCTTAAAAGTTCATAAGGTTGACGTCTAGATGGCGCCTCTTGTGAAAATCTACTTGACTATCACAAAGCACCACCTTTCAATGGATACGTGTCAAAATTTGACAGCAATCGATCGATTGGTTCGTGAGTTACAGCATTGAAAGTGAAGCAACTTTTGTTATTGTGGAAAAAATGGAAAAATCACAAACCAATGAAAACGATGGCAAAATTGCATGAATTGGGCTTCGAATTGCTTCCGCATCCACCGTATTCTCCAGATCTGACCCCCAGCGGCTATTTTCTGTTCGCAGACCTGAAGAGAATGCTCACTGGCAAAAAAATTAAGACCGATGATGAAGTGATTATCGAAACTGGGGTCTATTTTGAGGAAAAACCGAAAGAGTACTATCAAAATGGCATCAAGTTGCAATATCGCTATAATCGCTGTATCGCCCTCGAAGGCAATTATGTTGAATAATAAAACTGAATTTTGTAAAAAATAATTGTTTTACTGTGTTACCTTATAAACTTTTCAGCCGAACTGTTTATCGTAACATAATGCCTCAGACATAATCCTTCGACTTTTTTACTACACCTTATATAACGTCTACACTAGTTTACTTTCCCATTGTTTAATTGGCGAATCCTTTACCACACGGACAATGTTACTTCTTAATTGTTCTTTCACCCAGCTGTCAGTACGGGGCGCGGCGCGTTTTTCTTGGAATTATGATGTTTTAATTCGAAGTGCCACCGACCCCAAGTAAAACCGCAAAGGTCGCCGACAAGTGCTAATCACTTCTCAGGAAGTCAACTCTTTTTAATGGTATCGTTCATCGGTTCGAGGAAATTTTCACATAAATTTGAACCGCAATCTAATGCTGCCAACCGGACTGAGCTGAAATATTGCACCCAAATGGGAACGATACACGCTGGAAAAGGGATCTTCAGGGTCGCACGAGTGGTCAGCTATGTGGTGAAGCAAATTGAATTTCATTTATTTATCAACCCGGTCGTTTATTCGCAATCGGGGACGGGCTAGCAAAAAGTGTGCAGCCACAAAATCGATTTGAAGTAAACTATTGCACAAAACAGCTCCTTTTTTGCCGTCCATCGGTTGGAGCACGAATCCAGCGTGGTCGATCTGATGGGTATCCATCGTGGTGGCCAGCTTTTGGCGCCACCGGGGCTTGTTTATCGTGTGCCTCACTGGTCACTGTGCATTTTCCGTCCTTTTGTTTCTTTTTTTCTTTCCAAGCTAATATCTTGTGGCTAGCTGTCTGTCTGTGATTCGCTCGGAGTAATTTGCAATTAAATTGTCAGGCGAGTTGATTGCTATCTCCCCGGTCGGTCAGTGGTTCCTAGAAACGCGAAGGGAATTGCTCTCCGCCATGCGATTCCCACCGGAAAGGGCCATACATTGTGAAATGCACCTCGAGCGACCTTTTTTTGCCACTGCCATGTTTGTGTGGAATGTGCACATTTGTAATGCGGAATCGCAATCAGAGTGCACTTATAGTCATTTGCATGTTTTTTTGTGATTAATTGGAAATATTCAATGTCACGAAAGACGGCGATGTGGATCGATACAAGTCGATAGAGTTGTACCCCACAAAAAGGTATCGTATGTTACAAGCACTAGCAATATAATTTCTCTATCAACAAACAGTCCACCATCGAATGCCGAAAAAACGCGTGCCACCTCATAAAACAAACATCATCTGCCACCTATAAAAGCTGTTCCGATGCTAGAAAACAGGAGGAGCCATTCCAAGCGTTTGGGTTAATGAAGACGTGAAGTAGTTGCCAGCGGCACAATCAACGGAATGCCACGCGAAAATTTTCTTTCAGGCGAAATTAAATAGGGTGAAAATGGTGACATAACTCGCGATTTGAATCTGCGTCAAAAATAGCGGCTAATATACGGCTGGAATCACCGACATGGAGGACTAGTATAGTCTTCCATATTAGCTTTCTACTGCCTGATTTCAGTTAAGTTGTATAACTTTTATTATTATATTACACTACACGGTTTTCACGTTATTTCGCTTGGCGTTGGGTTATTTCGCCATATAACTTTGGCTATTTTGGCAATTGGACCCTCCTTCCAACTCCTTGACTAGGGTGTTGGGCTAAAGTAGTCAAACAATGATGAAAGTGGTAATAACGAGCTTTTATATTCAGTTCGAAAATGATTTTTTTGAAGTAGAAACACGTCTTTGATGCCTATATTTCTGCCTATGTTTGTTGGGCTCCAACTAACATTCAATGTTGCTCTTCAGTCTTTCAAAGTTAAACCGATATACTACATGGGCTGAAAAGTCCCGGCAATTTTCAAAAGATGGCGCCACTAAAGATGAACAAGATTCGTTTTGAGAGGTTCATCTGTCACTAGGTTATGAGTGAAGGATCATAACATTTCGTTTATTTGTTCACAAACTACAGTCGTTTAAATGTCACTACCTGGGCATTCGTATAGAAAATGGAAAAAGAGAAATATCGTATTTTGATCAAACATTGTTTTTTGATGGGAAAAACTCCTAAACAATCAATGCAGTGGTTGATAAAATGTTATTCCGCTTCTTTTTTGACATTTAAACCTGATGCAGAATAAGACGCATCAATCCTGATACTGACTGTTTAAATCCGTTGTTCCGTTCTTGAGTTAAATCGTGAGGAACGGACACCAAATCATTTTTATTTATATAGATCAAGATTATAAATACATAGTTACCTTCACTTGATTTATTTTGAAAATTGTTGAAAACAAAACAATACTTATTTGAAGTTCATTGTGAAAACAAAAACATAAACGAAACGTAACCGTTACTGAATTAAATCACGAATCACTTACTAATATGAGCCTCTTCCTAAGAGCTGATTCAGAAATACCGAGGTCTGCCGCAATCCGACATTTCGAGACTCCCTCCCGAAGCCACTGTCGGGCCATTTGAACATTTCTGGAGTGCATTTCTTCAAATCAGTTTTCTTCTTGTGGGTCCCGTTAAAAATTTTGTTGAAAACATTTTATAAATTTTTTTTCAGAGCAAAACGCTAGTGCGAACTTTTACCCCACAAGCATTTTTGAACTAATCGAATTTAAAAAAAGCTCTTGAGCTTTTTTACAAAAACGAATACGCACTATCATCTACTATAGAATGAAGGTTTCCTTGACACTGCAGCTTCGAACTTTCTAGTTATTTTATGTAAGTGAATCCCATCTCGAATTCTGCATGAATCTTTTCACTGTTGGTCGAGCATTCTCAAACACTTTTGATGCTTGGTCAAAGAAAATCCGTTCTCGATGGCCTGCGTTGGTCTTTCAAGCTCCTCCCTCTTCCAACGTTGTCTGGCCATCCTCTTTTTGTAATTCAGCGGCATCTAGAATCAATTAGACAAAAGAAAAGTCGCAAACCTGTAGGACCAATTCACTCCACAGAAACGTGTCCATGTCACCCCACACAACACGCAAAAATTAAAATGCAATTAATTTCATTTATTGTTATCAAACTTACAGTTTCGCTACATAAAATTGTTCCTCTTCTGTAGGCGAACTGAACTTTACTGCACAATACACGAAAAGTTTGTTTAATTAGCGGGAGAACCTTGAAACCACGATCGGAAAACTCACATTTTTGACGATCAAAGTGCTTGTTTGTTTATGCTACCATTTCCCTCTACTTGTGAAGTTTTACCAAAGTTTTTTCACTTTAGGGACATACGGTTCAACAATAGAAGGAAATGACATTATAAAAAATCCAAGTTGAGCCGTAATTTTTGAGATAAAGGGGTGGTCCAAATCACCCCGTGTTACCCTACACTGGATACTGATGGATATACTTCACAGACATAAATTCTGAACTCACATTTAGGTTCACAAACAACTTAAATTTATTGTTCTACGTTACTACATTAATTAGTGTTCAGCACGATACTTCCAGCAAGAATGGGCTAGGATATTTAATTTTACTAAGCTAAGTATTCTACTACCATACTGCAGTTCATGGTGAACTGACCGACAATTAATGAGGAATAAGAAGGCACACTGTGGGAATTGTCGGAGTTGTCGGATTGCTACCAACAATCTACACTTAGAACTATTACGATCAACCAAATTCAAAGCCGTTTGAATTTATAAGTATTTTGTATGAATAAGATAAAGATAAAGATTTGAAAGAATTTTGTCTATATGGGTCGAAGGTATCACATCATTCTGGAAAAGGGGTCCCTTTCCCAAAATAGTTTGAGTATTCTTGGAATAGGGGATTCATGCCTTTTGGAACAAAAAGTAGAAGGGTTAGTGCATAGAGGCACGGATTAGCTCATTCAAAACTCCAAATGGTGGTCCTAGAAAACCGTTTTTTTATATAAACTGAACTGAACTTGAAACGGATCACAATTAGCGGGAAAAACCTTAAAACCACTATCGGAAAACTCATATTTTTTGACGATCAAAGTGCTTGCTGTGTTTATGCTACCGTTTCCCTCTACTTGTGAAGTTTTACCAAAGTTTTTTTACTTTAGGTACATACGGTTTAACAATAGAAGGAAATGACATTGTAAAAAATCCAAGTTGAGCCGTATTTTTTGAGATAAAGGGGTGGTCCAAATCACCCCATATGACCAAATCACCCCGTGTTACCCTACATAAATATTTGGCAAGGAATTGGTTTTTAATTACTAGGGAAAGAAAAAGTACTTCTTCTTCAAAATTAAAAGTTTAAAAATTTGAATTAAAAGTCTAGACAATTGAGAAAAAATCAAAAATTATAAAAATTGTTTCAAGTAACCAGAGGGGCTGGAATCGTGTTCGACATGACACAACTTTTTTTTTGAACCCCCTTTTCATCAGTTTGAAACTATTCTAATTATGAATATTTTTTTCCGTTCTATTTTTATTAGCTATTCTTTCTTGGAAAAAATATAACACTCCCAAAAATTTGGATATTGTGCTTCGAAATTGATTCAAATTCCGAATTTGCTAACGCAAACATTTTATCGCTGGTTTTGACATTCAGTTTTTTGCAAATGCTTAGTATTTTAAGTTATATACTGTATCAATACCTGTGAATGACGTTAAAATGAAGCCTACACCACAAAGAATGTCAGGGTATTTACTATTCAATTATTGAAAATATTAAAGTTCAGTAAATTTACATTTTAAAATGAAGTGTTCGGAACTTGAGACTGTTCGGAATTTGATACAAAACGGTAGGCAGCTCTATAGACAACGCAGTTACCGTTTTGTCTCAAATTCCGAACACCATTTATGACACTGATTCATATTCCGAACACTTTTGACTCAAATTCAGCAAAAATGCATTTGTTTAAAAAATTCATAACTTTTGAATTACTGGGCCGATTCATATGATCGATATATCAAATTCAAGCGAACAAGCTAGTATTTTGTGGAAAATTATTTTAATCGCAAAAAAAATGAGATTTGGTTTTCGTAATTATCGATTGTGTTCGTTTTTTCTAGTTTACATGGTTTCGGGACCGAGGGCGCTATATATTTTTATATTTTTTTCTTGAAAGCTGAGGATTTTGTACATAACATATCCAAAAATCGGAGATGTATTTTTTTTATCGTTTTTGAGTTATTATTTTTCAAAGTTAACATGATTTAGTCTTCGTTTGATATTCCTATGCGACTAGACGAGTTCAATGCGAATAGGATTCTATTTTTTTGCAAATTCAATATTTTTTTAAGGAAGACTAGCTCATTGACCTCAATTTAATAAGTCGATTATCCAAATCTGTTGGGTAGTTCAAAAGTTATGAATTTTTGAAAAACGTAGTTTTTGGAAAAACAAAGGAAACATGATTTTTAGACCATCGATTGACTTTGAAAAATTATAATTCAAAAACAAAAATAAACACATTTCTGATTTTTGGATATGTTATGTTAAAAATAGAATATAGCGCCCTTTGAAAACTATAAAAAACAAATACGTATAATGAAAATCAAATTCAAATTTTTCAAATTTGCAGATGTACTATTTTCTCAAAAAAGACAAGCTAACTGGTTTAATTTGATATGTCGATCATCTAAATCGGATCAGTAGTTCAAAAGTTATGGTTTTTTGAAAAAAAAAAGTCATTTTTGGGAAGAAAAATGAGTTTTGGAACACACTAAAATAGAAATGGTCTGATATTTTGCGATAAAGAACAAAACTACCACTTTTCACGGAAAACGGAGAAGCACTATATCGAGTTGGCATGGAATGGCTGTATAATCGAATCAGTATATAATCGATTTCGAGCTGTTACTTCAGGACCCTGGTTTTATTATTGTGGTTTTAGTTGAAAACCTGGCTAAGAAAATCAATTTTACTCTTGTTGGTTTGCACTTGCGACCCTCGTTTTGCAAGAAAAAAGCTTGCAAACATGGCAAACATGTGTCTTTTTATATTGTTGTTCCAGATTTGGATTGTCCTTGTACCCCAATTTGTGAACTATCGTTGTATTTGCCGGAAAATAGTGTATTCAATTATTTTCTTTCGGAATTCGATTCATGCGTCGAAACTTGATTCAAATTACAAACACTACATTAACGCTAATTTTAATAAAGATTTTTGCATAAAAGATGTTTTTTAACAATTTATAGTAGATTCGTAACGAGATTCTTACCGAACGAACATATAAACAGCAATTAAAATGGTTTTAACTACAAAAATTGTAAAATTCAGAATGCTTGTTTTCTACGGAATTTGCTAATGGAAACATTTCATCACTGGTTTTTGATAGTCACTTTTTTTGTAAGTGTTTAGTATTATAAATTTAAGGTAGTATCGATACCTGTAAATGAATTTTAAAATGAAACTTACAAATCAAAGAATGTTAGGGTTTTCATCATGCAGTTATTCATAACATTAAAGTTCAGTAAATTCTCATTTAAAAATAAAGTGTTCGGGATTTGAATCATACGTCGAATCTCGATTACTAATTTTAATAAATATTTGTGCATAAAATATCATTTTTTTTCATCCATTTATTATGGTCCCTTACCTTTTGTAGCACTTAATATGAAAACAGCTAACAAAATAATTGAAAAAACTACAAAAACGGAAAAACTAACGATGCTTGGCTTTTACGGAATTTGCTAACTCAAACATTTTATCATTGGCTTTGACTGTCACCTTTTTTGCAAATGCTTAATATTATAAATTATAGGCTGTACCGATACCTGTAAATGATGTAAAAATGTAGCCTATAGCTCAAAGAATGTCAAGGCTCTCATTATTTAACTATTTATAACATTAAAGTTCAGTAAATTTACATTTTAAACTAAGTGTTCGAAATTTGAATCATTCGAAGAAACTTGATTCAAATTTCGAACACTACTTCAATACTAATTTTAATGAATATTTCTGGATAAAAAAACCTTTTTTTCATCCTTTTATTGTAGATTCTCACTTTTTCTAGCACTTAACATGAAAAAAGCAAACAAAAAAGCTGAGAGAACTACAAAAACTGAAAAATTAACGATGCTTGTTTTTTACGCAATTTGCTAACGCAAGCATTTTATCTTTGGTTTTGACTGTCACTTTTTTTCAAATGTTTTCAAATGTATTAAATTTCAAATTATAGGGTATATCAATGCCTGTAAATGATGTTAAAATGTAGCTTATACCTCAAAGAATGTCAGGGCTTTCATTATTAAATTATTTATAACATTAAAGTGTAGTAAAGGGCCTGACCGGGTAAGGGAGTAAAAAGTGCCCCCAAACCAAATCACTAGCTGTATGGCAAATATTGTAAAGGATATTAAATAAGAAATTTTGGCGGTTTATTTGAACCCCTATGTAGTTTGACGTAGAATCTATAGTGAAAAACGTACTTAGATCCGTAGATCCGAGATAAAAATTTGAAAAAAATAGTGAATGTGCATCTTACTACGGTGTATCAAGAAAAATTATCAAAAAAAATTTCATCAAAAATTTTAGTACCAAAAAAATATTGAAATTTTGAATTTTTTTTTTTTTAGATTTAGAGATTCAGTACTACTCTAATTCATATTTAAATGTGTTTCTACGGCTTTTCTAGATATGTGTGATTTTTTTCAGATTTTTTCAGTGTTGCGCGGTATCAAATTTTTTTTTTATATTTCCAAAGAGTGGTTAGGTAAGGGAGTAAAAAGTGCCCACAAACCAAATCACTAGCTGTATGGCAAATATTGTAAAGGATATTAAATAAGAAATTTTGGTGGTTTATTTGAACCCCTATGTGGTTTGACGCAGGATCTATAGTGAAAAACGTACTTTTTCGTTTATTTCACGCTATCCTCAAAAGATCCGAGATAAAAATTTGAAAAAAATACTGAATGTGCATCTTACTACGGTGTATCAAGAAAAATTATCAAAAAAAAGTTCATCAAAAATTTTAGTACCAAAAAAAATATTGAAATTTTGAATTTTTTTTTTTTTTGAGATTTAGAGATTCAGTACTACTCTAATTCATATTTAAATGTGTTTCTACGGCTTTTATAGTTATATATTTTTTTTAAATTTGCCAGAAAATCTCTAACATTCTTTTGTACTGTGTATTATTTTTTTTATTATTTTATTTTTATTATTAGATATTTGAAAAAAAAACAGCTTGAAGATATTTATCAATCTAGAAAATCCGTAAGAGCACATTTAAATATGAATTAGAGTAGTACTGAATCTCTAAATCTCAAAAAAAATTTTTGAAAATTTCAATATTTTATTTTGGTACTAAAATTTTTGATGAAATTTTTTTTTTTGATAATTTTTCTTGATACACCGTAGTAAGATGCACATTCAGTATTTTTTTCAAATTTTTATCTCGGATCTTTTGAGGATGGCGTGAAATAAACGAAAAAATACGTTTTACACTATAGATCCTACGTCAAACCACATAGGGGTTCAAATAAACCACCAAAATTTCTTATTGATTATCCTTTACAATATTTGCCATACAGCTAGTGATTTGGTTTGGGGGCACTTTTTACTCGCTTACCCGGCCAGGCCCTTTAGATTTAAAAATGAAGTGTTCGGAATTTGAGACTGTTCGGAATATGAGACAAAACGGTATGTATTTAGGATCGTTATTGTATTATGTATTGTGGAGTTAGATTGTTTCTAACTGACAGGAAAGAAATCTTGTAATAAAGTGGCACTGAAAAAATGAATGGAATAATAAATTTGATACAACTAAAAACCTATAATTTGAAAATAAAATAACTAAAATAGTCAATAACTCAATAGTCAATAGTCAAACCCGTTTAAGTTAAAGACTTTTTTGTGATGAAAAATAATGATGCAGAAAACGTACTCAAAGCTAATATGTTAGTAAGGTATCATATACCAATCATCGCACCACTCTTCTGATCAATCTATGACATTGATCAGATCAAAATAACATCGTGGGACTTTTCGAATCTCTTATTCAGATTTACTCAGATTATGTTATGCCCATGATTTGATTTCAGTCTGATTTATGTGCTAGATACATACAGGTCACCTAATGATATAGGTTCTAAAATTACAACAATACTTTTAGATGTATTAGATGTTTTAGGAAATGTAACAAAAAAAACAAAATCCATTTTTTTATTTCAAATTACGCGGATTTTTTTTACGCGACTGATGCATGCCCGTAAGCAAAATCGCGTAAAAAAGATTGACTTTTCATCGGTGCGCACTCGACATAACCTCACTCGCACGCGCACTCGCAGAATATCTCTTACCAACAAAACGTAATTTCGAGAGAATCGCGTAAAAAATCACGGGAAAAATATCGCGTAAAATAGGATTCCAGTGTAGTACGATATTTTAAGTACGAATCTAACCCGAAACCCGTGTGATTTGTTCTGACACTGTTAATTGTGTTGCTACGGGAGCCACACAATGTAAATAAAGATTGAATCTAATCTTGTATCTCAGCATCGCATTGATAATACTAATAATCCTAATGCACCACATAATAAAGTCGTCCGGTAAGCTAAAGGAAAAATTGTCAACGAACAAAGGCCAACCACCGTGGAGTTTTTTTTCTTCCAGCCACAAGCAAGTGTTAATCAAACAAACATCCTGGTGTAATATGCTATTGCGAGTTACGCGTGTTTCGCCGATTAGCGCCTCAGCCACCAGCAGCGTTTTCATTGGATCACATTGCAATGCGGGCCCCGAAAAAAAAAAACAATCCTGTGAGAACCCTTCGTTCGATAAATAATAAACTGCACTGCTGGTTGTATTGCTATGAGAAACTTCTGATAAAAAAATACATGATGGTTCAGAACGCGATTTTTCCATTGCATTCAGCGAGAGCTGCTTTTTTCTTGTCGTGAATAAAAAACCGATACTGGCAATTCATCTTCATGTTCATTTTTTTCATCCCTCTTGTGTTTCTGAATGACATCAAACCCACTCATGGTGGTATTTGATTTTCATGAGAAAATAAAATAACTCTCGCGCTTTTCCCACCCATCGATAGTGGGATCCGATAGGACCGAATGCGTCGGTTCGGAATATACATATTTTGGCAAACGAGCAGCTCGTAGAAGCAAACACCTCCCCAAAAATAGCAGGGGGAAAAACGCGAGGCCGGAGAAGAATAATCGGCCCCGTCGACAGAAGGAATTTGTTTTGCTAATGACTTTTCGTTAATCACGGACTTTAGGTGTCGAGCATCATTTTTGCATATCAAATCGGAACAGGAAGTGATTGGGGAAGGTAAAACTGGACTTTCTTCACTTTCTCCAACCGCGCAAATCTTGTTTATAGGGTTGTTTTGTGTATCTTAACGAGTGCGGGGGGACCTGTTGGGTGAACAGGGCTTCGAAATGGGCTTCGTTTTTGCGTCGACCAACCCTTGCTGCGTTTTTCACTTACTCGATTTCTGTACACAGCGTAATCACTAATGGGGACTACCATTAGCATAAGCGATTATGTTTACCACTGGGGAAATTTGTTTTTGTTTTCTCAATAAATAAGAATGGAAGGCACTGCCCCTGGCTCGAGGATGGGGGAGGATGGATAGAGAATTTGTAACAATTGGATCGTTCTAATAGGGCCTTGAATATTCTAGTGCGAAACGATAGTTGCTAGTAAATCGTCTTATATTAACGAATAGATCAGACAGAGGCAGAATATCATACTATCATGGCAAAAATCCTAAGTGCAGATATAAAAATAAAGTAATTATCTTCGAAATTTCTTAAAATGTATCTGCATTCTCTGTGATGGACCTACGAATATGTAAAATGACACCAGAGAGTGAATCTATTTCAACGCAAACAAACGAAATTTATTTCTTTCACTTTCACCCGCAACTGAATACATCTTTTTTCTTCGATTGTCTTCCTAACGATTCAATCTCCGTCAGCCACAAACGTGACGGGTAATATTTCCATCGAGGGCATAATTAAACACAATTTTCAATTTCAGGGTACCGAGCAAACCCCTTATCCCATCTTGCGCCATCGATGCGGACGCCCAAAACGTATCGCAGGTGTTCCACTGATAATTTTCCCATGCCCAGGGACACCGAGGATGAAGCACAAATTCTTGATTCCATTACTGTCGACCCTTCTTTCCCATTGATGGCGTCGTTGCCTTTTCTGAAATAATAAAAAAAAACAAGAAAAAACACATATAATTTACTCTCAACTACACGCAATCATCATTTGCTGGGACCATAGAAAATGTAAACACGTGAAAGGATCTGTTTGGCTTGGAGCGTCTCGATTTTGTGAATCTTAACCCTTTCTACGGCGGATCTTGAGTTGGAAAAGATGTTCGTCATCAGATATGCACATTTGTTTGCTGTCAGAATGCTCATAACATACGCCGTGGACGAGTGATTGCGTGGGAGCGAAGCAGTTTTTCCTTTGCTTGATTTTTTTTGTTAACCCGTGTGGTCGATGTGGTTAACCCTTTTCGCGGCTCTAAATAGGCGGGATGCATAAACAGTGGAAAGTTGACGGTGGAAGGAAGTCAACAATCTGGACCAGATGAAATCGAAAACGAGGAAACGTCAGCTTGCTGGTGGATTGTGTCATAGATATTTTTTTTCTGTGATTTCCGACGAGGAAGGGTTCAAACGTTGACCTATGAGAGTGTGAGAAGGACTTCAGGGAGTGGAGGATGTTGATAATTTGAATTTCCTTTTCCGTGGTTTGAAGACAGGCGAAAGGTGTCAGATTGAGGGTGAGAGTTATCGTTGAACAGAGCGGCGTGAGAAAGCAAACGCATATTTGTGTGTGCTTAGGATTTTTAACTTGAAGGATACTTGGTGATTTTCTGTCCTAATGATTATTGCGAACACAAATATTGGTTAAATGTGATGTTTCATGTATATTGTATGTTATAAGATACTTATGTTTAATATTGTTATTTTCAACACTATTGTTGGAGGGTTTTGGAAATCTTTTGCAGCATGCGAAATTTGTTGTGAGGCGAGCTCAATGCTATATTTATTAGCAACAATTAGTTAGGATATGCACTAAAAAATCGCTTTAACGCTCACATTTGGTATCCTTGTTTTGCATACCGATACCTTGGTATCCAGGATGGAAACCCTAGTCACTGGTTGTCGCATCATTTCTCCTGACGTCTTCATTTAGACTTATATGTTTCGTTCATCTCGATCCTTATTGACAGAAATAATCCGTCTTCGCAGCCGTTTGTTCCAACGGCGGATCCTCGACGCCAGCTAGGTCTTTCGGCTCCATCGCCTTTCCGTACTAGTTGGTACATCTAGCAATGCTTGGGAGATATTTCGCATCTAATAGTTCCAAGACTGATCCATCAGGTTAATGTTTTTAAAGCAGATTATTTTGAAATGTTCCCTTTTCCAGTTCTGAAAAGTTCGTCACGATTCATTTTGTTTCGGAGAGCTTATACTTGATGGAAACAGCGAACCGAAAATGAATTTTGGACACTCACTTCGAAAACCCGACGTGGTTAGGTTCAAAATCGCGAAATCGTTGAAATTGGCCATATTGATCGTGTGCAGCATTCTCAAACATTCACGTGAGCAGCATACTATCTATTGGCAGAATAAAAAAATCCATGGCTGTCGGACTATGATATCCCCAAAATATTCAATGCCTGTCGAAGTACCGTCAGAGGATTCGTCTGCGAGAAGGATTTCGATCTCTTCGGACCAGTAAGCAGCCATAAAGGATACTGAATCAGAATCTAGTGGCCGAAAAAGTGCCCGGAATTTGTAAAACGAGGTTCTTACGGATTACGAAATACGTACGTGGAGATTGATTATGGGTAGAGACACCATCAGATACCGAATCAGGATACCTGTTACAGCCAGTGTTGTCACATTTTAATCTCGAAAATCTAAAATATTAGTTGTAGAGAAAAAAATAATTTATTAGCATGAAAAAATATACATTTATTTATCACAAATACTACATTTACATTTGCAAGTCATTCGTGTGTTTGATGATGCTTATACATAGTTTTGTTGAATCTAGATTGCGTACAAATTTTCGAGCTGCCGCCGATGTTT
The DNA here is from genome assembly GCF_029784135.1 of Toxorhynchites rutilus septentrionalis. Lineage (NCBI taxonomy): Eukaryota > Metazoa > Arthropoda > Insecta > Diptera > Culicidae > Toxorhynchites > Toxorhynchites rutilus. The sequence continues at coordinate 46,837,616 of NC_073745.1, forward strand.
GATCAAATCTTTTGATCTCAAAATGGCGTTCATCGTATCGTTGCTGAGCTGATTTTGAAGCTTATTTTCGTTCTGATTATATTCAGAAGAAAATCGTTCGACAGTTGCCGAGGAGTGAGGCATAGTGAGAACGTTACAAACAAGACATCGAAGCGAAGAATTGCGAACAAACCGTCAATTCTTTTTAGCCATCTAATTTTAGTCCATCAACCTTGCACATGCTCGTTTTTTGAAACTGTGATATCCTTACGGAGGAATTTGGAATCTTTGGAGTACGGAATTAATTCTCTACATCTTGTACATTCCTATTGTAGAATCCTGGAAATGCTTCTAACATAACGCTAATGCTTGTCAAATTGGAAAAGTTTCTGGAATTTAACATTGTCGCAGCCTTGAGCGTCGAATCATCAAAATCGAATATTTTTCTCATTTTCTCAACCAGCTCCACGAAAAAACTGCGACAAATATTTTTTTAAATGATCTACCTTTCGATATCCACTGTACCGACAATTTCTGTACCAAAAATAACGAAAAAATATGTACCATTTCAGATAAATCTGTAGGTGGCAACACTGGTCACAGCTAGGATTATGATCAACCCTTTGTTATTCTTTCAGATATACATGAAGAAAACACGTTGTATGTGATTTGAACTTCAAGAGATCCAGTACTCAAATTTATTTATTTAACACTAGCTGACCCGGTGAACTTCGTCCCGCCTAAAATTGATTTTTAACATGAATAACATTCACATTTTTGTACTAAGCTCGATCTTGCGTTCAAACCCAGAACTATTCATTAATTGATGTCTATATTGTTTTACAGTTTTCTCTCCCTATTAAATTTTTTAATACACTTATTATTATGGCGATCCATTTTTATATAGATAGATAGAATATATAGGAGTGCGTTATTCCGCCTGAAAAACCATTCCCACTTTCGAACAAAGATCAATTTCGTTAGCGCAAACTTCGAAAAGACTAACAACGCTCATCATCATGTAATTGTAACATGTAACATATGGGAGTTCACTTTTCCGAATTTTTCGATTTTTCTTAAGAGTTTTCCGGAAATTTCCGATTTTTCTCTCCGCTATTGATCTATAGGGAGGGACGAATACCACAAGATAAAGACGGCTCAAATCGGACGATTTCTTCCTCTGGTTTTACGCTTACCAACACATCGATTATATATATATATATATATATATATATATATATATATATATATATATATATATATATATATATATATATATATTTATATATATATATATATATATATATATATATATATATATATATATATATATATATATATATATATATACACTGATGGACATAAATATTCGGCATATGCATGAATCTACCACGAATGTTTTTTTACTAAGCGATATTATTCCAATCCACTTCCGAAGGTTATTCAAGTGAAACAATATAGTCTTATTATAAATTTACTTTATTGGGAAATCAAAACAATGAAAACAATTAGCTTATTTTACAAAAATCATAACTTTATCTTCAAATTCAGCTGGACAAAAGTATTCGGCACTTAGAACTATTCTTCCAAAAAACATTTCTGAACAAATTATCTAGACATTTATTATCTTGTGTTTAATCCTTTCTGTGCAATGACCTCTTTCAATCGATATGTCATTGAGTGTACCAGCTTCTCGCATACTTTAGGCTCGATCTTATACCATTCTTCACGAAAAATATCTTTCAGCTGCTTTTGTGATGTTACATGATGTTCACGTACACGTCGATCTAGAACATCCCACAAATGCTCTATGGGATTCATATCCGGTGATTGGGGTTGCGTTTTGTGCTGATAGGGTGTATTATATAGCAGCCAGAGGCATACCGCTTCCGCAGTATGTTTAGGGTCGTTGTCTTGTTAGAAGTAGAAACTGCTCTCTATACCCAACTTTTCAGCACTTTTCTTCATATTTTCTTTCAAAATATTTGAATATTGCTCCTTTTTCATGATACCATCTACATATACCAATTCCCCGACAATGGATGCTGCCATACAGCCCCAGACCATGACTGATGCACCTCCTTTTTCACGGTAGCTTGAACATTTTTCTTCTGCAGCTCAGTATCCGGTTTTCGCCATACCAATATCCTTCCATCTGATTTGTAAACATTGAATTTGCTCTCATCGGAAAACAACACATTGTTCCAGAAACTAATCGAGTGATTTTGGTAATCTTTCGCAAAGTTCAACCTTGCTAATAACAGGCTTCTTACGACAAACACGGGCTTTATATTGGGCATTATTCAACACTCTGCGCACCGTTCTGGAAAGAACATCTTGCCCACTGAACTCCAGCAGCTCTCCTCGCACTTTTGACGAAGATGTTTTCAGTTCTTTCTCAATAATTTGTATTATTTTTCGCTTTTCTCTATCCGTTAACTTGCAAGGGCTTCCCGTCCTAGGTTTTTTGTCGAAGTTATCGCTGTTCTTATAACGATTGATAATATCCTGTACCGTTGTTCTTGGCCTACGAACACTCCTAGCTATTTCGGAAACTGTGTTATTCATTTTGAACAAATTCAAAACAATTTTCCTTTTCTCCATCGTAGTTTCCTTACCTTTCCAGCCCATTTTGTTACCACGGAATAAAAATTATACGAACGCAGCCGATTTTTATTAAAAATATACAAAAGTGATTAAATGTGTCAGGTTCATTCATTAACAGTGTTTCCAGATCTTTAGGGATCGATAAATTAACATTTTTTTCAAGGTGACGAATACTTCTGTCCAATTAAAAATGTGGAACTCGGCCTTTTTATTTCCTGTAATTTATTAAAGCAGGGTAAATCATTGAAAACTTCTACTGCCTAGATAGAGTACACTTCACAGAATCTACTACAAATGCGATAAATTAATTCATGACTAATACTTATGTCCACCAGTGTATATATATATATATATATATACATATATATATATATATATATATATATATATATATATATATATATATATATATATATATATAGACTCGATTATATACAGAAATTTTTTTTTTTTATATTTCAAATATGGCTTATTTCAAGAAGAAATTTAACCTTTCAACGTTAAGGTGTAATTTAAGTGGTTATCACATGTACAGTGCGGTAAAAATTTTTGAAGATTTTGCTTGAATTTTCATCAAGAATTGTTTTTATCAACATTTAAGAAAGATAGAAGTTGGGTGTCAGAGAACAAATTGTGGGGCGGTTACAGAGCTTCAATTCAATTGATAGAAACAATCTAGTTTAATATACATTTCTAGGATAAAATTAATACTAACACATTAAAAATAATTAACTTTTAAGTTTTTCACTTCCAAAATGTTATTAAAATTCACTAATTTAGATGTTCCACTACTATATCCTGTACTATATTTCCTCGTCTTTAAAATGAAAGTAACAGTCGCTAGGGGCAATATCTGGATTTCATTGATTTGTGATTTTTACATTTGTTTCACAATAACAAAAGTTGCTTCACTCTCAATGCTGTAACTCTGATTGCTAACTTCGACCGATTGCTGTCAAATTTTTACACGTGAGATGGTGCTTTGTGATAGGCAAATAGATTTTTACAAGAAGCGCCATCTAGACGTCAACTTTATGAACTTTTCAGCCGAACTGTTACAACAGGAACTAAACGAAAAAACAAATTTAGAATATTTACGAAGTTAAACAAGGCCACAACAAAATGGCTTTAGCTCGGTAAATGATGAGTTTTTCAAAAAATCCTTTCTAGGGAATTCTTGAATGCCTAAGCTTCAGAAATATAATGCCAACAGGTGATAACACTCATTCAAAAGAACGATTGAATAAACAGGTGAGGTAACTGATCGAAAAAGAAATCCATTATTTTCTCGGTAGATAGGTGTAGTGATTGATATCTCGTATAGTATCGATCGAACAATTTCAAGATTATGCTCGTTGTCAATGTGACATTTTACACTAAAACATTCTTTTGCTGTTTTTGGTTCTTCCAGTTCAGTTGCGAGTTACAGGGTGTTGACAATTGAAGACAACAAAGAGAAAATTCGATACATTTTACAGCTTTTCTTCGATAAAGACGAAACTGTAAGCCAGCGCGCTGAAATTGTAAATGGTGTTTATGATGCCTGTTGGGGCTGCAGTGGACTGTAATTGCGCCGGTCGATTAGGGTGCTCGCGTTCCCAGCGGGAACCGAGCCGGGTGGGAGCAGGAACCGCTGTGTTCCTTCCCAGGAGGGCAACTGGGCCAGACTCCTTGGGTTGGCTTCGCCTCATGAAGCCAACGTCGCAGTTGGACTGGACTAGCGCTTGGCTAGCAGCAACCGCTTGCACTTGATGAGCCTTGAGAAAGGCTTTCTCTTGTAAACTCTATTTACTCTTTTTATTGCGGCAGAGATGGGGGACTGGATGTTCCGGCGGTCGGACGCAAACACCGGAGACTATGACTAATTACACTTTCATTTTTATTTGCACTGTTACTCTTTGTATTCCAAATTTATAATTCACTGTGATCTTCACACTCTGATGGTTTGGTAGCGATTGATGCGCTTCGCAGTAGGCGCGTCACATTTATGATGTGACACCGGAACGGGTTTCTTCTTGCCGGCGATGCAACTTCTTACTTCATACTCGTAGCATCGCCCAAGAACTAAAGATCTACCATAAAACCGCTTCAAACCATTTAAGCAAAGCTGGATTCTAAAAGCAGCTCGATGTTTGGGTGCCACCTCAATTAACACCAAAAACATGATGGATTGAATTTCCATCTGCGTAGCCTTGGTCAAACGAAATGAAATCGATCCATTTCCTGAACGGATGGTGGATTGGGATTATAAATGGGTCACATATGAAAATATTGTGCGAAAACAATCGTGGTCAAAGTGTGGTGAAGCAGCCAAAGTGGTGAAGCTGGCTAAAGCAGGACTAACGGTCAGTAAGGTTCTATTGTGTATGGGACCTGGAAGGAATCATGAATTATAAACCACCTACCACTAAATTCAGTTCTCTACTGTCAACAACTGGACCTTTATTTTATTTATTTATTTATTCATTTTCGCCAAACAAATGTAGACTACATACTTATAAATTAATGTTACAATGTTTTTTGACGTAAGACTACGTCTTTCATTTCTATACTGGGGTGTAAGTTCAAAGTTTCGAAAACGAAAGCTTTACGCCGGAGAACGAGATTTTGAGCGTTAATAGCTCCTAAACAACTGAACGAAATGGTATGATAAACACATCATTCGAAAGATAAAATGTCTACGCGTTATATGCTTGTTATTTATTGATCAAAAACTTGTTTCAGTAGCCCTAAAATTGCTTTCAAAACAGGCTATTGAAATCAAACCCATCGGTATATAAGCGAGGGCCACTCGGAAATCCACTCAGTTATGATTGCGCAACGATTGAGGTACGATCGCTGGAATTAATGGATGTTTCCCTAACACAGACTTCAAAATCATGGAGCCAGGGGAAATTGGCATGACATGGCAAAATAGATGTACAAAAGTACCCGCTTGCGTATCTGGAAATTGGAATGTTTCCCTAAGACAGACTTCAAAACCATGGAGTCTGCGGAAATTGGCATAGTAAATTAGATGCAAGCAGCAGGAACTTTTGTACTCGCTTGCATTTTTTCAAATTGGAAGGTGTCCCTAACACAGACTTCAAAACCACGAAACCTGGGGAAATTTAAATTGCAAAACGGAGAGTAAAGAATCACTAGATTTAAAGTATCTGTAACCAAATGAAAAGAAGAAGAAGAAGAATTGCAAAATAGATGCAAACTACGGGTACTTTTGTACTCGCTTGCATTTTTGCAAACCGGTATGTGTTCTTCCAATACAGATTCCGAAACCAAAAGTTGGGAAAATCGACATTGCAGATACGGCAATACTTTTATACCCTCAAGCATGTTTACACTCCGGAATTCGTTTTGCTATCACGGTCTACAAAAGCGGGTACGCGGAGGCGATCTGGCATAGTGGTAACATCCATACATCTCACGCTCAAGATTACGAGTTCAATTCTCACTCCCGATATTCTTCCAAAAATGGAATCAAAAGTGACGAACCAGCCAAAAGTGCTGAAAATCACTATAATACAAAAAAAAATGCGGGTACAAATGCAACGCTTTGGCTCGATTACTCAAGACTGCATTGGAAGATATCTCTTCATGTCACCAGCTGACTGAACTTCTACGCATACCGTTTGATGATTAGGCAAAATGTTAAAAACTATTTGCTGCGATAACTACTACCATAATGCATGAATTGACTTAAATTGGGATTTGTTTGCAATTTAATTCGTAAATTTTTTTTTATCCCTTTTGTTTTTTTTAAGGGTCATTAGCATTTTAGCTGTAACAGAGCCGAATTTTAATCGTGTACATGTCACGGTTTATCATATATATAATTAGCACATTACAGAGTTGCCATTTTTCGGCGTTAGAGTATTCCCTTCTATACCATTACATATGGTACACATTTACAAAGTAGCCATTTAGGCGTAAGAGTTTTCCTTTCTGTGCTTCCATTATCCAGTTAGACCGGACAGCAGAGACAGTTTATTGATCATTGTTGAGTTATTTATAGAACAGCAGCCCGATGTGTCTTGCAGAGCAGAGCAGTTGTATGGATGAATCGATCTCATTTCGACCGTGGGATCGATATCCATCGCTGATGATTGTTGCGTGGACGTTGTTATTCTGTAACAACACAAAGATGGTCGATGAGGGCCCTGAGTTTTGAACTCACGATCGATCGCTTACTAAGCGAACGCGCAACCAATGTGGCTACGGATACCCGCTAATTTAATTCGTAAATAGTTTCATTCATTCACTAGTTTAATCAATAATTTTATCAATACACACAAGAGATAGCACTGCGCAGCGGCGATATCGTACCCAATGAGGAACATCCGAAGTGAGATTATTGCTAATTGAAGAAATACAATTGATTACTAAGCCAACAGCAGTCCTACGTCAACCTTGCGGTTATATTATAGGTATAACCCATCCATAGTTTTTAAGTTAAATATTATTCCTACGGTACATGTTTCTTTTTAGCTGTTTTTTATTCATTGTTGTGTCAATTAATTCGCAGCGCTGATTGTATATACGCATCATGCGATTGATAGGAACATTGTTTGCATAATTTGTTCTGGATGTTTTGGTATGAAACAAATTGCGTGTTCTTAGTTGACGCCCAGGTACATAAAAATTTATTTTTTCTATTTTTGTTATTCTATTTTTTTTAAGCTAGTGATTGACCAGAAACAGCCGGAATTGGACAACAGAAGAGATGTTGTGTTTCATCAGGACAACGCAATACGATACACGTCTGCTATGACAACTCCGGGAGCTTGTGTTGATGTTTTGATGCATCCACCACATTGGCCGCAACTGGCACCAAGTGATTACTACTTTTTTCTCACATTGCAAAACTTCCTGAGTGGTAAGAAATTGGGATCAAGAGTTTTTCGCCAATAAGGACCAATACTTCTATGAGAGAGGCATCATGAAGTTACCTCTAGAATGGCAACAAATTTTACAACAAATCCGTGCATATTTAACCCAAATCGAACATCCGAATCATATTGAACAAAATTTTTGAATTTCACGCAAAAATAATGAATATCTTTTTCTCTAACCTAATGTTAATATTTTTGGTATTAGCCCTTTCGTTACGAGCGTCGTCTATAGGCGACATCCGCGCGACGAGCTGTGTGTACGAGCGTCGTCTTTAGACGACATGAAATTCATACTGCTCTTCGATCACACGAGCGCGATGTGTATACTTTTCGGCGCAGGGGTACCACTTTGGCGGAGCACACTGCCGTAATGAAAGGGTTCACCCATATGGGTAGGTGTTCAGTCCCTGAAGGGAAACGAAAACTACATCGCAAGCCCCACTCATGAGTGATTTTTAAACATGTATAGAAACTGCTTTCTGCACTGTTTCTGGAAATAGCTTCAAAGCTGAAACAAATTATCTAAATCGTTTAACATTAAAATCAAAATTTCAGGGGGTCTCCGTAGCCACATTGGTTGCGCGTTCGCTTAGTAAGCGATCGATCGTGAGTTCAAAACTCAGGACCCTCATTGACCATCTTTGTGTTGTTACAGAATAGCTACGTCCACGCAACAATCATCAGCGATGGAGATCGATCCACGGTCGAAATAAGATCGATTCATCCATACAACTGCTCTGCTCTGCAAGACACATCGGGCTGCTGTTCTATAAATAACTCAACAATGATCAATCAACTGTCTCCGCTGTCCGGTGGTCCAACTGGATAATGGAAGAACAGAAAGAATACTCTTACGCCTAAATGGCTACTGTGTGAATGTACCATATGTAATGGTATAGAAGGAATACTGGCGAACGGCAACTGTGTAATGTGCTAATTATAGATATGATAACCATGTGACATGTACACGATTAAAAATCGGCTCTGTTACTGCTAAAATGCTATTGAGCCTTAAATAAATAAATAAAAAAATAAATAGATAAAAAAAAAATCAAAATTTTTGTTCACGCATCTCTCGAGTACGGATCATCTGATTTGAGCTGTCTATATTGTTGAGTTATTCGTCCAATTAAAATTCGCGTTGACGCATTTAGTTTCGTGTCCCGTTGGTTTGAAGCGAAACTGCGTCACTAGTCATCCAGAAATTTAATCACAATATGGTCACCTAGATCAAATATAACGATTGTTTAAAATTTTATCCTCCATCTCGTTCCATCCTTCTTTCTCGGGAAATAGGCGCAGTTGCCCTTGACTTAACCTCCACGCATTCGAGGTCAGTGTTCGACTTATCTATCAGTTATCCCATCCCTGTTGGTGTACGGATCCTAGGCCCAAGAAGATTCCTGCATTTCTTTACATAACTCCAACACACGCCCAAAATAATCGCAGTAAGAGAAGCGAGACAAAATGAAGAAGAAAAAAACGCGAAGGAACACCACAAAAGGTAACAAAGAAAATCAAACACAAAACACACGCTCCGTCGTCAGCGTCTCAAGGGTTGAAATCAAATATATTTAATAGTTTTCATTTTCAGCCGTTGCTTTGCAGGATTACATTTTTTTTCCCTAGGCTTTACATCAGAGACAACATGGGACAAGTTACGTCTCGTTCCCTAGTGCACAACGCGCATCACGTGGTGGCGACGCGCAAGGAATCGAAAACCGCGCATTCTGCGTAGGATTTAGAGCGCGTAGAGCAGCAGGAGGATAAGAAAATCAAGAAACTTTGAACCACCAAAACTGCATTCCTTCACTCTACACGAATTGCTCTAATGGACCAGAACCCTGCAGGAGCGAGAGGATAGAAACGAGAGACTGGGAGAAGAAGAAGAAGAAGAAAATTGACGTTATGGCAGATAAAAGTGCGTGTAGAAAAACATTAGATATAAAAGCGGATGAAATAGGAGATTTGACCGCACGAATTGAAACAGAAACTGGATTTTTGTTCGGATCGACTTTTCGAAGACAAGTAAAAATGGAAAAGCGACACCAGAAAGGGGCATCGACGCGGTCGGTTGTTGTAAAAAAAGGGATTTATCGGCTGCTTCTTTCAGGCAGCACTCCCAATAAAAATTATATTAAACATCAACGAAAACTCGGCTTTGTTCGTCTATTGTCAGGATTTATCATTTCCTAGGAGACAGAACCTTACCTTTGTCAGGAGGTTTTGTTTGTCAGCGAATCAGGTGCGCACAGGACAGGTTGATGGAGGTGACGTTTGGATGTAGATGGATAATGTTTCATGAAATGGAATCGAGTATTTGCTGCCGAGGCTCTGCGAAATATGGATAGTAAATGTACTATTTTTGAATTTTTTAAAGATTTCGTTTTGATGGAGGTTTGCTTTTGTTGGAACATTATGATTTGAGATTCATTTTATCTTGATTATAAGGATGTTCTATGGCGTTGTTGAATAAAAAAATTACATCAAACTGCTTTTGTGGATTACTTTTTTGTATTTATTTACTATTATTATCATTTTAATAATGCTTATCAGGATTAAATATAAAAACAGCTTCTAATTGAACATAGTTGTAAATATTACTGTGGCGACAGGCAACTCACCGTTTTTGATAGCGATACTTCATTCTGTGCATGCTCCAAACTAAAATTAGATAATAATTAAAATCAAGAGGATTCGTAATATCTGAGCTTACATTTCATTGAACTCTTCTATACTAGCTCTTTCAATTAACCTGTCCAACGTCGGTTGAGGTTAGACGCTAAATATTCGTATGATATCGTATAGTTTCCGTTTCAAATATAAATTTGCCAGAATGTCATATTTTTTCACCCCACTTTGCTGCGATCGTACGCAACCGATAAAGAAAGAATGACTAGCTCGATGGTACCGTAACATCCTCCCCCCGATGCATCCCACCGTCTTTTGGAACAGCACTTCGATCATCTACACCGAGCACTGCTAGTCTTGAAGTCGGACGTCTGAACATTCCCAGTCTTGTTTGCACGAAGCCTGTCGAACCTTGCCACCTGTACCTTGGAAATCATGAATTACCTTGCCTCGAAAGCATTCCTTAGGTTTTTCACCGTCCACAACCAGCAACAGGTCGCCAGCTTGTAGAGGTTTGGTTTCGTCGAACCATTTTGACTGTAGAACCAGAAAGTGTTGCCAGGATTTGGCCAAATGATGCTCCTTGCTTGTCCAGGTTTCCCGAAGGTTCCTTTGAGAATTCCCGATATCGAAGCTTAGCTCCACTGGAGGCTATAATCAGGAAATGAATCAGATTCAAAGCTTCAGTCTTATCAGAGTCCAATGGTAAATAGATCGAAGGCCTCCAGTTGACCATACTCTCTCCTTCTACTTCAGTGCCAGGCTCTTCATTGTCCCTTCGTCGGTTCACGGATACTGCTGAATATCCAAGGAACCCAAGAGCCGTGAAATGTTCAGATTTCTTCACATGTAGCTCCGAACGTCGCCACGTCCGTCTATTAGGTAAATCTCTGCTGGATCACCGGGTGTGTCACTTCACAGGAATCGTAATGAGTTCTTGTCGGATGATATGATTCTCAACTGATGAAACATCTGTTCTGTAGCTGCACTCTTCAATTCGGCAGGGGTCGCTCGATGGCGTAGCCTTTTCTCACATACTTTTCCATTTGACGGTAGACATTCTCGCGTAGATCCAGGCTGTGGTCTACGCATCCGTTGAAGACGCTGATATCGCTCCAGCGCCAAGCGGTAACTATCGGGTAACTCAATGTCGTTCTTGACCCGGGGAAGTCTCGTTTCGAAGTTCCTTCCAATACGCTTCGTTGTTTTTGTTCTCTCTGTACCTCGGCGCTAGGACTAATCCCGAGTTGGCTTACTCCGTTGTCCTCCACTACGAACTGTTTGACTGTCTCGTGTAATTCGTCGTTTCCCGTACATCCTCAAATATGAAAGCTGAATCCTTCATTGGCCCGTGAATCACGTCTTCCGTAGATGCACCAACCTAATCGTATTTTACGGCAATTGGATCAGATCCATCGTCTTCTCTTGTCTTCAACGGCACGGCAAGTTTCAAATGGTCTAATCCAATCAAAATTTCGGGACTAGCGTTACGATAGCTTTGAACCGGCCGTTGTCCGAGGTAAGCGAATTTCTTTGCTGCCTCCTCGAAGTTGAAAGATTGCGTTGGGAGGTCCAAACTCTGAACGGTACGAGCGTTTCCTAACTGATAACGATGTTGCTGATGCATACCCGATATTGCGATCGTCACAGTCTGCGATTCCATCTCTATGTGTGACGTGTTTCCCGTCCACCGCAGGCAAAGCGGATGTGGATTTCCTGTCAAACCTAGCTGCACCAGCAATGCATCTTCAACAAGAGTCAATGACGAGCCTTCGTCCTGAAAAGTGAAGGTGTTGATCGTTCCCGTCTTCCCATATAGCGTCACAGGTACTATTCGGAACAGAACAGCGGGATCTAAAAGTCGATGAGTGTTACTATTCACCACTTGAGTTGTAGAAGACGTTGATTTTCCGTGAAGCAATGGATGATGTTTAAAGTGGCAACCATTCACGTTGCACTAGCTGTTACTACGGCATGTTTTTCTGCCATGATCGAACAAACATATTGGACATGCCTCCAGTGTTCGGATTCGTCGCCAGCGATAATCAATGGAGAGCGCTATTAACGCATGGCCCTCACGAAGCTTGTGACCCTCCTTTCCGCAATGCAAACATCCACTAGACCTGGATTGTGCCGGCGTCGAAGCAGGTGTCTCTTCAACATTCACTTCACGCTATAACATTAGCCTCATATTCAGCGGGAGCTCTACAAAAATGTACGTTTTTAATTGATAAATTACTTCCTTAGCATTTTTACATGGATGCGGTGGGCGATCAAAGATAAACACAACGACTGACGTCACTATTTGCGAAATAGTTATAGCAGCGCATGCTATGTCGCTCGAAACTCAACCATCTTCATTACCTTTTTTCCAGGACATTGGATGAGAATTATGCTGCTGGATCGTTGAAGCTGCTAGCGTTCGATGTGCTGCGCTCGTTTGCGAATCCGCGCTACTCTCGACCCACTCCTGGATCCTTCTCATGCTGACTGCGTGGCTCCCACGGCTTCTTTTCTCCTCTTCTGCAGCAATGGCAGCATCCAACATGTTTTGCTGTTCCTCCAGAAACTTCTGCTCTAACTTGCTGCTTCTCTAGTTCTGGACGTTCAGGTAATCGTGCCATGGTGTCCACCAAGTTGCTAGGGCGTTCTACTAACGACGCTGGCACTTGTAGAAGCACGAAAGTGTGGCTTACAACGGATGCACACCCACGAGCGATCAATGATCAATTCAGAGACGTTCGCACCACTGAAGCGCCACGATGCATGGCACTCATCGCATTGGACCATATTGTCCGACTCATCTGGTCTGGTGGTCCAGCACATCCATTTTCGATTCCAGGAGTCGAACGATGACTCATTTTGAAATTTTGGAGTTTGTTACGATAGCAATCGAAAGGCAACTCACCGTTTTTAATAGCGATACTTTATTCTATGTATGCTCCAAACTAAAATTATAATATAATTTGAATCAACAGTTTTCGTAATATCATAACTGAGCTTACATTTCAGTGAACTCTTCTATACTAGCCCTTACAATTGGCCTATCCAACTTCGGTTTAGGTTATGCGCGAAATTTTCGTATGATATCGTATAGTTTCTGTTGCCACGATCGCAGTAAGCCTGCCCATGTATCATAACGACGATTACTATGAAAAATAACAGTTTGAAAATAACGTTCAGCGACATACACACTATTGAAGATCACGGAAAAAATATATATAAACGGACAATTTTGTGATAGAGACAGGAGTTAGGAACAATTTGAGGATATCGGAGAAATTAAAGGTTCAGGTTTTGAAATACCACACTTTTATCTTGAAGCTATACAACAATTGTACTACGAATTTCAAATAAATCTGTATTGCTGTCAGGAAAGGTGTAAGCCCGATTGTTTTAGTAACAAAACTTCAAGATAAAACAACCCCGATGGCCTCAAATAGATCTCAATCCGACTCATCTTGTGGGATCGATGAACACACAGAAGTCAGTATTTGTATTGTTTGTAAAACAGCGAATGCAACGAATTATGTTGCATGCGACAAATGCGATCGATGGTGGTGTTTCCGATGTGCCAGAGTCGATGCAACTGTAGTGAATAAAGATTGGATTTGTCCTCGTTGTTCACCACCGCTGATGCCAGTTTCGATGCGAACGACTACGTCAAGTCGGAGGGCAGATTCGCAACGCAAACGCTTGGCCGAACAGCAGGAATTGGATCAGAAGCAGTTAGAGTTGGAACAGAGGAAATTACCGCTGCAGAAAAAGCATACCCAGGAGAAATATGAGCTGGAGAAGTCGCTTGCTGATGAAGCTGTTGGCTACAGTACGAAGATAAGTATCGTCGAGATCGAATCTCAAGATCGCATAAAGCAGGTCCAAGACTGGGTTGACAAGCACACCACCGTGAACCAGAAATCCACCGAGCTACCTTCGTGTGCTCCGATGTTTCATCCAACCCCACAAAACGGCAGAGGAATAATCCACGATCCACGGTTATTCGATATAAATGTGAACGTAGATCCAGCCACAAGTGACGCAGTCATCTTGTTGGAAGATGAAATGCGAAAATGTCGGTTAGACATGCAACGAACGATAGATTCGTTTCGTGCAAGAGAAGAGCCAGTACATGTTGATTATCGCATACCACATGCTCTACCTCCACGCCAGCCAGAGTCCCGGCCGATTTTTGAGCAGACGCGTAATCCATTCGCGCGCTCGAACTACGGCGGAGTTGCAGGAATATCGCCTATCTCACCAACGTATCCTGAAGAGCATAATCTTAGAAGACCTTCAGCAGAGCAGCTGGCTGCTAGGCATGTAATGCCCCGCGATTTACCAGACTTTTCGGGTGATCCTGAGGAGTGGCCATTTTTTTACAGTAGCTTCTGTCATACTTCTGTTGCTTGCGGATTTAGCAACGTGGAGAATCTCGCACGTTTGCAACGTTGCTTGAAGGGAAATGCACTCAAATCTGTGCGATACTATTTGCTCTCACCTGAATCTGTGCCGGAAGTAATCGAGACGCTTAGAACCTTGTTTGGTCGCCCGGAAGTTATAATAAACAAGTTGCTCCAAAATGTCCACGAAACTCCAGCTCCAAAACCAGAAAAGCTGGAAACACTAATCAACTTCGGAATGTCTGTAAGGAATTTAACACAACACCTTGTCGCATCAGGGCAGCAAGCACATCTTTCGAACCCGGTGTTGCATCATGAGCTAGTTGGAAAGTTGCCGACGAACATAAAACTTCATTGGGCGCAGCATATCATGTTCCAGCCAGAAGCGAATTTGCAAATGTTCAGCAATTTTATGACAACGATGGTCGAATGCGTGAGCAAAGTGGTCACCTATACATGTGCCCAAAATTCGAAGAACGACAAAACTCGTGAAAAGGATAACAGTTTTATTTATGCTCACTCCGAGGATGAAGACTCATTTTTGCCGAATAAGGAAAAAGAAAAAAACCGAGAACGCTGCTTGTACTGTAGAAGAGAAGGTCATCGATTGAAAAACTGCACGAAATTTCAACATCTATCAGTAGACGATCGATGGACAAGTGTTAAATCACTGAAAGTGTGTCGAAGATGTCTCAACCCACATGGTCGACGAACGTGTAGAATTTCCAGTAGATGTGGGCTCAATGGATGCCAATATTTCCACCACCAGTTGCTGCATGGTAGATCTGATGTGATGATGGTGAATCCCTCAATCGCATCCGTTGGGAGTCACATTCATCATCATTGTGGACAATCTATACTCTACCAAATCATTCCCGTAACACTGCATGGGAAAACAAAATCCATCACCGTTTTCGCGTTTTTGGATGAAGGTTCCTCTTCAACGCTCATCGAAAGCAGTTTGATCGAAGAACTCGGAGTCACAGGACCAATCGTTCCACTGTGTCTCAAGTGGACCGGTAATATGACAAGAACCGAAGAAGAATCAAAGGTCGTTTCACTCAAAATATCCGAAAGCAATCGGACGAAACAATTTCCGTTGGTAAACGTGCGCACGGTAGGAGCTTTGAAACTACCATCACAAACCCTACGTTTTGCAGACCTTCAACGGAATTATTTTCATCTTAAAGGTTTACCAGTGAAAAGCTACGAAGATGTCACTCCGAAACTTCGGGTAGGCCTCAGAAACCTACAGCTAGCAGTGCCTCAAAAAATCAAAGAAGGGCACAGCGGAATCGTAGCTGCCAAGACTCGCTTAGGATGTTGCGTCTACGGTACCTTGGATCATGCTCATAAATCCGATGAGTGTAACTACCATGTACACGAGAGCGGAGCAGGAGAAAAGTTGAACCGTGATATGAAAAATAACTTCAACGCCGACGAATGCGTGATGCGTGAACATCCGGAAAAGAAATTGTCAAAACAGAAAAATACAGAAGAGAACCAAGAGGTTCGAAGGAAGTCCTATAGGACTCGAACGCTTCTCAAAGTGGGCCCGTTTTCTGAAGACGATCGCATATATAATCCGTTTTGTATACAGCTTGAAACGAAAGAAAACCGGAAACAAGAGTAGTGCACACCTAGCGCAAAAGGAGCTACAGGATCTCACCCTTTCGAATGCATATCACAATGAAGCAATAGCAAAGAACATAACGATGCGAGCGGAAAATCATTTGGATTTGGAGAAGCCAAACCCACTGTGTAGAATAATGCATGAGCGGAACATTCAACAAGTCGATGGTCCAACAGTCATAGCAAAAGTGCAAACGCCAGTGGTGGAAGCCGAAGCGAATGTCGACACTCGATTGAGAAATTTGTTGTTGGACTCCCCGAAGCATCAGGCGCTGACGTACCACTGCACCATGAGAAGTTTAACTACAATCAAACAACTAGCAGTAAAGATGACAACGGGAACAATTTGGTCAACTTGGGCCTTGATCCAACAGTGGAAGCCGTGAATTTTGAAGTATCTGCAGTTTTCGAAGAGGCGTAAAAAGTTTCTATATGACAAAACCAGAAAGAATGGGTGGGTGTATTGGACGTTGCTAAATGTCAGGTGTATGGCACGATTATCGCTATCTCACTCTACCTACCGTCATCACATATCTCACTATCCCTCTGCTGTAAAAGTTCATCATCGACATCACGATATGTCAGATGGTGGTAAATTGGTAATTCGCGATGGTGTCGACGTCTGGTGACGACTTCAAATTAGGGCCATAATTTGTGTCCCAAACTCGTTAGTGTAATCTCTATCAGATTAGAAGACACGAAGCCGGTTTTTAAATTTTAAAATTTAAATGAAAATTTTCACGTCATGTTATTTAATTACCTGAAACACGTATTTCTGACTTTCATTCAAACATATGATTATACAATTCCAAAATTGTTGCTGAATTTTTTTCATTATAATATAAAATTGTCTTCATAAACAATTTTCGCATGAGACTATTTCACCAACTGCAAACAAAAATGTTTTTAATTCAAGTAGAGTACTAATTTCATATGGAAAAGCTAACTTTTATTCATAATTTTAGTTTTGAAAACGTACATTCCGACTACAAATCAGCTATTCGTTGACGCTCCCCTAAACTAGTAAACGAAGCACGATGCCGCCAACGCGGATCGCTGTTTTGAAGAAAATAAATGCTTTTGGCGTTTGAGATGTTGGCATCAAAAACATGGCGGGTGTCATACAGCTGCTAAATGTAGTGAGCCTGAGGATTCCATTCAGCCTCACGAGGAGGGGAATGTTGCCACGATCGCAGTAAGCCTGCCCATGTATCATAACGACGGTTACTATGAAAAATAACAGTTTGAAAATAACGTTCAGCGACATACACGCTATTGAAGATCACGGAAAAAATATATATAAACGGACAATTTTGTGATAGAGACAGGAGTTAGGAACAATTTGAGGACATCGGAGAAATTAGAGGTTCAGGTTTTGAAATACCACACTTTTATCTTGAAGCTATACAACAATTGTACTACGAATTTCAAATAAATCTGTATTGCTGTCAGGAAAGGTGTAAGCCCGATTGTTTTAGTAACAGTTGGATGGTCCTGGTCCTGGTCTACCTGGTCAATATCCTCGCGGGAGCGTTTCGTGGTCGAATTTCGGTCGCATTCTCCGAACGGCTGCAGAGATTGAGTATTTTGGCTTTACCCGTGTTGCGTGACATCGTTGGGTAGTTATAAACAAACAATGGTGTTGTGATCGGATGAATCTCGTGAGTGTTTGGTGAGTGCAGTAGCAATAGAACGGGGAACTATTGGTATGGCGGTAGTTACACAACTTCTGACAAACTATCACAATTTGATTGTCAGGGAATTAGCAGGAATCCGCGAAACTTCACTTCACAGCAGTAGTAACAGTATTGTTTAGCGGGATTACAGGGAGAAAACTTTATTCAGCAGCTTCGGACGCAAGAAATCTTCGCTGAGTCACACCACAGAACGATCACACACCGATCACGTACATCCTTTCCAATTTGATGAAGATACCTAAGTCCTGTATGTACTGATTACATAAGTCCTGTAGAGAAACGCTGTCTTTTTTTGTTGAGGAGAGAGGATCATTTTCTAAAATGGTCTAACAAGTCTAATTGCACATCGCTTGAAAAACACATGCTCTACCATTATCTCAATTATTTTATTTGATCCAAGGGAACAGTTTCATACAGTGATAGACATTCGTTTAGCCGCACTTGAAAAAAAAACTTGAAACACTTACAAAACAACTAGGAATGTTCTTTTTATCGGGATACTTATTTGCTGTAGTGATAGTATATTTAATTCACTTTTATTGAAAGGACGTGCGTCACAATCACACACACATACACACAAGGCGGCATCGGTGGATATAAACATTCAAACGTCGTTTTTTCCGGAGACATACGTTTAGCCGCAGGGCTAAAAAATCGAGTTTTCGCATAATCACCAAGCCTTTTTCTGTGTTTTTTTGAAAAAATACTTGGGAATGTTCAATTTACAAGATAAATATTAGATGTGCAACGCAAGAAGTTGGTCAGATTAGTGATTTACGTAGAATTTAAAGGAATGGCGAAAGGTATTCTACTGACGGAAGAGGGGCGGAAAATAATAAAGATATTCAGTGAGCGAAAGTTTTCTAATCGCTCGATCGTAACAAAAATTGGTTTATCTGAGAATATGGTACGGAATTTCTTTAAATAGTGCCAGAAATATGGGATATAACGACGATATAACAAATGGGAATACCAAAGATACTTTGCGTCTTAAAGGTCGAATAAGACACGAAGCAACCAGGAAACGATGTCGCGCTCATTAAAGCAGAATCGGTTGTTCCAGTAACGAAGAGGCATATTGCGCGCATCTTGAATGAGTCACCAAACATCATGTGGAAGAAACCTCAAGGGAAGCCGAAACTGACCGCCACCCATAAGCA
This sequence comes from Toxorhynchites rutilus septentrionalis, assembly GCF_029784135.1. Classification (NCBI taxonomy): domain Eukaryota; kingdom Metazoa; phylum Arthropoda; class Insecta; order Diptera; family Culicidae; genus Toxorhynchites; species Toxorhynchites rutilus. The sequence goes on from NC_073745.1 coordinate 46,856,611, forward strand.
GAACCATCTCATTTTCGCCCGGCAATACATGGAATGGAAACTAGAATGGAGAAATGTTGTATTTCCCGGCGAAAAAAGTTCAATTTGGATGGACCGGACTGTTACAGTTGTCAACGGCATGTCGTGACATCGAAGCGAAATTTTGGGGGCGGAAGTTTGACAGTGTGGGGAGCCGTTTCCTATCACAGCAAGCTTCTCATTTGTTTCATTTTCACCCGAATGAACTCCGAAAAGTATCTTCAATTACTGGAGGACGTTTTGATTGGCCATATTTAGAATAACGCTACCGAGAATGTCGTTTTTTCAGCAGGATTATGCATATATCCACGTTTCCAAGCAATCGAAGGCATAGTTTGCCGAGAAGGACATTCCGCTTCTTGAATGACGTGCTGGCAGTCTATTGCAATCCCATAGAGAACCTATGGAGAATCTTGGCCGAGATGGTCTATGCAAACGGATGACAATTTGACAGTATCAAGGCAGTAATTCAGGAATGTTGGGCTATAATCAATATGGCAGCACTTTAAAAGTTGTCTGGCTCGATGCCAAATCGAGTTTTGAAAGTGATTCGAAATGGAGGTGGACATACTAAATATTAGCTACCGATTGGACTCGAAATTTGTCGCACAAATTTTCTTTTATTGAAATTTTAGGATGCAGCTAAACGAATGTCCACCCTGATTCCACATATTTGAATTACTTAGAAAACAAAAAGTGAATTTAAAATTTTTTTTAGAATGAATTCTATGAAAATAAACAATAATCGTCTTTTATGAGCAAAACTGTACAAACAATAGACTTATTTTTAAAAATATTGAGGAAAAATAGGGTGCGGCTAATCGAATGTCTACCACTATACTGAAACTCGTTTCGAGCAAATATTCGTTATCAAAATAGCAAATTCTTGTATATTTCACACTTTTTCTTGGTTTATGGATTGTAGGCTCACGACTTTAGATTTGGCCAGAAACCAAAAAGCATCACTTCAACTGACAGCTGTGGGCATGACCACGAACAGATGTTTCATCGAAAAGCGCGATCTACGCCGACCACAACTCAATCCCGTGAAAAATACAGCCGCCTCTCACAAAGGACTCGCACTCAAACGCAATTCATCGATAGACAAACGCCAGGGTTGTTTTTTTCTCTCTATTTTCTCTTCAAAATGTGCTCAATCGAATTGATGTGGCCAATGGTTCACTGTCCCGGTGGTTTTCATGCAGCTGATATTTACATCGCGGTGTAGTGAAACCCATATTGTTTTGGGGGTGGGGAAGGTTTGGAATAACAACAGGAATAAAAAAACACCTTTTGCCACCCCGGGCGATCGATTCGAAGGCAAGCGTTCCCGAAATTAATCAGCCACGTTGATAAACACTGGTCGGAGCAACTGTCTTCCACTGAAGAAAGGCGGTTTTCGTAGTTTAAAATAAAGATTAATTCGTTTAGAATAGCTTCATGCCATGGCTTCTGCGAGCAATGTTCACCACATAGCTCGAACGAAAAAAAAGTGCAGTCCTGGTCCGAACGAAGGAGGGTGATTATCTAAACGGCAGTTTTCTCCCTCTTTTTTTAATCAATTATCCCTTTTCGGTGCATTTGCGCTAGTAATGGCAAATGATTGGGCAAATGACTTCTGAGATAACAATGTCGAAACGCTGACCCAGTCGGGAGGGGTGGCTGTTAAACGGATTCTTTTTTTCTAGCCATCTGCAAGGGGTTAACGTCCAGCGTTCTCTTTTTGTGGCAATGGCAAATTCGGATCGTGGATTTGTCGAGTGAAAATATTGATTCATACGGAGTAGGTGCGGTGGAATCAAATTGAATCAACCTTTATGAGGCAGAAAATTGAACCGAAAACGTGTGGGGCTTATCAATAAATTTACACGTGCTGAAATTTTGAGTTGTAAAAATGAATTTTTCAGCTGTCGGGTAGACATACAAATAGAATTCATACGAGAACCGCTGTCACCACATGATAAGGATTTCATTTCGCTTTATTGGCTAAATCGGGTAGTTCGAGCGGAAAACATGCTGATTTATATGTGCGATCGCTTTTCATTTTTTTTCTGGGTTTTGCGTGTTTTTCAGCCCTGGATAGGCGTCATAATTTGAAAGGAAAACCAAACTCGCTATCAATGAAGAAACCGGTTTCGGCAGTCGCGGGTAATAAATCTTTCACATAAAACGAACCATGAAGGCGATTAACGAGCTAGAGAAGAAACGCGCATGGGAGAACTAATCCTCAATGGCAATTTTCAGGATTACAATTTTCCGTTGAAACAAACCACGGATAGAAAAACATACACAATGTCGAAAACATGTGCACGACGATTAATGGTGTTAACTTTGTGTCCTTTCTGAAAGCATGGAGATGCCATCAGCTAGATTGCTAAGAAAATCTTCGGATCTGTGGCAGGTTTGTTGAAGGAGGAAGGATACGCGTGGGAACGGAGCCAAAAGTTGCTCTAAATTGCAGCAGCAGCAGATTGAAGGTTTGTGGACGGGAACTGCCGAAACAGGAGGCAATAGGAAACCAGGGAGGATTGTCGAAGATAATGAAGACAGGCGTTGAAATGGGATAGAATGGTTTTGCTGTATGCTTTTGAGGCATTACTCGAAAGGATGAGATTATTAGGAGGCCTGACGCAGGCGGTGCTTGTTTCCAACAGCGATGTTTGATTTTTTTCTATAAAGGAGGACAATTATGTTGAAGTCAAGATGTTAGATTGATGAACTCGTTCCGCAGGATGTATTATTATGCCAATCGAAAAATGAATAAAGAGTGTTTCGAAATAGAACGAATTAAATTAATTCAAATACGGATATATAAAACACCATCTTACCAAATGGGAATCTATTCTGTCATCATTTTCGCAAAAACAATCAAGACGCGAGGCCATCCAGGCCATCCGGCCAGATATGCTTTTATGCCATCATCGAACCTCTAAATTTCAGCGATGAATTCTGATCAGATACTCACATTTACATAAACGCAGAATTTATTCAAACGATTAATCTCAGCTAACCGGAAAGAGCAACATTCGCGAAAAGGTTGCGCATAAAAACGAGTGAACAAACGCTTCAACACCGCTCCAAAATGGCAAACAAGTTCAGATGAACAAAACGAAATAAAAAAATCCGCTTTGCCGAATCCAAATGTTCGCAAAAGTATTGTTTATGGAATAGGTTACGCCAAAATAAAAACCACGACATACGCATTTTTATGTTCAACTCATGCTGGGGAACAACACGGAGTTGCTTCCAAAAGCGATTCCAAGTCAGAACGCTTAATTTACACACGCACGCGCGTGGTCCTTGAATTCTCGAGCGCTCTTTTTTTTTGTCTGTTTGAATTATCATTGCCATTTTATTCACGTTTCCGCGAAACGTTTGCCTGACTGGCTGGATGGTGATTGGCTGCGAAAAGCCGCGCAAAAACGCACCGTGCGAAAATGACCCTCAACCGCGCAAACTTGAACAGAGTGTCGCTCTTCGTTCCTCCCACCCCTCCATTCCGCTTGCCGGCAGATCGCGATCTTGCGTATGCTTCTAGAGAGCCATGAATGAGACCGGTGTTGTTTTTTACGTTGTTATTTTTGGGGGGTATGTAATCAAGAAGGCAACTGTAATTAATTATCATAGGCGGAGTGGTGGAATGCATTAGCGAAAAGAAGAAACTGTTAAATTGGCACTATTTAAATTTCCAAGTGGGTACGTAAGAGTGAAGAAACCTTCGAATTTCAAGGTTTTTGATTTCGATCGTGTTTTTTGAAGCCAACATTCGCGATTGATTATCTCTGTTCGAATAAATGGATGCCTTGTTTTACATTCTCTATTTGGATGGAAAACACGATTGGAAGAATATTGAAGCTGCCTAGGTTTTTTTTTGTAGAGGCAGAGAATAAGGTAATGAATGCGAAATCTTGAAAATCAACAATGCATATCAGATCGCCGGCGATGCTTAATCCATATCGTACCGAGTGTTCGAAAAATTGAACAGCAACTCTGCTAATTTTCATGGATTTGGGAAGAAACCATCTGGTAATGTCCTATCCCACCCGCCGCATTTTCCAGACATTGCTCCGTCCGATTACTACCTTTTTCGATCGATGCAACATGGCCTGGTTGACCAGCACTTCTCAAATTTTGATGAGGTCAAAAATTCTATTGATTCGTGGTTAGTCGACAAACCGGCCGATAATTTCCGCAAAGGGATCCGTGAATTGCCAAAAAGATGGGAAAAAGTTGGGACTAGCGATGGGCAATACTTTGAATATTAAATTTGTAAACATTTTTCCAGCATAAAAGATGGGAAATTTTTTTAATTTAAATAAAAAACAAGAAACTTAGTTGGCCGGGATCACCAATATCATGGCATACAGGTCTAACACGTTTGTATCTATATATATATATATATATATATATATATATATATATATATATATATATATATATATATATATATATATATATATATATCGCGACATAGTATATATATATATATATATATATATATATATATATATATATATATATATATTGGAATGTGGAGGTTTTAGGATGCAATAAATGTTTCTATGGTGTTAAGATACTCCTTCCCCCTCTCTTAGAGGGGGCTGCCGTACAAATGAAACACAAATTTTTGCATTACCCGAGAATTAATCAAGCAAATTAAACCAAATTAGGCATATGGAAACTTTAGGGTGCAATGAATGTTTCTATGGTGGTTAGATACCCCTCCCCCCTCTCTTAGGGTTGGTTGCCATACAAATAAAACACAAATTTCTGCATTACTCGAGAATTAATCAAGTAAATGGGCGGGACGAGTATATATATATAAATGTATTTCTGTCTGTCTGTCTGATTCTTATGGACTCGGAAACTACTGAACTGATCAACATGAAAATTGGTATGTAGGGGGTTTTGAGGCCGGAGAAGGTTTTCGTGATAACCCATACGTGGGCACCATACAAATGAAACACAATTTAAAAGGGGCACACAAACACAAACTTCTACATAACTCGAGAATCAATCAAGCACAATTTGGGATGTGAGGGTTTTTGGGTATGAGAAATGTTTCTATAATGGTATGATACCCCTCCCTCCTCATAAAAAGATTACATAAATTTTCGGAAAACTCTGAAGGAAAAAGGGAAAATTCGGAAAATTTAATTCCCATGTGTTCTACAATTACATAGTGACTAGTGCTGTTAGTCCATTTGATGTTTGCGCTAGCGAAAATGGTCTTTGTTCGAAACTGGAAATGGATTTTAATATGATGAAACGCACTCCTATATCTTCTTCTATCTATACCATAAAACAGTATGGCCGAATGTGTTGATAAGAGCAGAACTCGAGGAATGAATTGTCCGATTTAGGGCTGTCTTTATTCTATCATATTTTCTGTATAATACATTTATTCCATGTAACGGAAAAACATGTTATTCGCAAGTGGTTGAAAAATCTTGAACGAGAATTGTGTCTGGAAATAATATGATATTATAATGATGAGTTTTGTTAGAAATACTAGGAATTTTATAGTAAAAAGTAAATTCAACGGGGTCGATTAGAAGATCAATCAATGAACAGTTCTGCGATTGGTCCCATGAACTTGCTCATAGTAAGAACACGTGAATGTTTGAAGGTATTGATAACAAAAAACAAATTTTGGGCGGGACGAAGTTTGCCGGGTCAGCTAGTACAGTAATAAATATTAAATTCAAATACAACTTATTTTAAAGAAAAAAAAAACTATGAGAGGGTTATACCTATGATTAACCGCGAACTTTACGTAAGACTACCATTGGGTTAGCAATCATTTGTGTATATGTATTGATTAAAATATTGATTAAACTGATGATTGAATTAAACAATTTTCGAATTCAATTGCAAAAAAACCCAAATTAGGTCATGTCATACAATGTGATAGATTACGTTATTCGTTGTAAGCAAATCTTACGACTGAAGCTATCCCTTTACGTGTGACATGTGATGCCTTGGTCATTTCATCCATTTGTCGAAGAATTCTAGAATATATGAAGAGAACAATTTTCAACAGATCAGTGTATTTTACATAATGTTAGGGGGTCTCCGTAGCCACATTGGTTGCGCGTTCGCTTAGTAAGCGATCGATCGTGAGTTCAAAACTCAGGGCCCTCATTGACCATCTTTGTGTTGTTACAGAATAACTACGTCCACGCAACAATCATCAGCGATGGAGATCGATCCACGGAAATAAGATCGATTCATCCATACAACTAGCTTTGCTCTACAAGAAACATCGGGCTGCTGTTCTATAAATAACTCAACAATGATCAACAACTGTCTCCGCTGTCCGGTCTAACTGGATAATGGAAGAACAGATAGAAAACTTTAACGCCTAAATGGCTACTGTGTAAATGTGTACCATATGTAATGGTATAGAAGGGAATACTCTAACGTCGAAAATGGCAACTGTGTAATGTGCTAATTATAGATATGATAAACATGTGACATGTACACGATTAAAATTCGGCTCTGTTACAGCTAAAATGCTAATGAGCCTAAAATAAACAGAAGGGTTAAAAAAAAGTGTATTTTACATTTCCCTCTGAAGTTATTGCATATCCCAAGTGTACAGGGTGGCAACATAGAAGTGAAACACGTATTCGAGTGCCCTCGTTGTATTTTCCATCACAGCTTGACAAATATCTGAGCATGTTTTGAAAGAGTGACGTGTTTACTGTTTATTCGGAATAAACACAGTCAGTTTTCAGTTCCGCTCTCATGCAAATTTCAATGGATTCAAATAGAGATAGGGTATTGCACCTGCAAGGATTGGCTATCATCGAGATAAGGGGGAAGCTGTCACATCTGAATTCAAGCAGATTATTCGTCTACAGGACCATCAAGCGTTTCAAGAATACAGGCACGGTTGTTCTCAAGAAGAAACCTGGTAAAAAACGGAGTGTGCGAACTCCAGCGGTCATCAAAGCAGTGAAGGAACGTTTCCGGTGAAATCCAATCCGTTCGACAAGAAAAATGGCGTGTGAAATGAACATGAGTCACACTTCCATGCAAAATGTTAACAAAAAGGATTTTGGATATTCAGCTTTTAAGTACAACATCGAGTCTCGCTCGTGGGGTATTTGCATAACGTAGGGCACTAGATCGCTCAGCAGAGTACCGTTTTGTCTCAAATTCCGAACACTTCATTTTTGAATGTAAATTTACTGAACTTTTATGTTTTCAATAATTGAATAATAAATACCCTGACATTCTTTGTGGTGTAACAGCAATTCCAAATGAAATCGTTCTAAAAATGCAGATTTTTAAAACTTGTATTTTTGATTCCAATGAAAGTGTGTATTCCGTTTGGGTTGGAGGAAATATGAATTTTTCACAGCAATTGGGAATTTTTTGACTCAAGCGTAACTTTTGAAAAGGGCGTATCTATTTTAGTAAGAGAAATCTTTGATAATTTATATCTCAAAAACTATGAGTCGTACCGAATTAGTGTCTTAGAAAGAGTTATAGAGTATTGATGGTTGAGTATGAAAAAAATGTACACTGAGAAAAAAAATAGTACTCTTTTTTTTATTTACAAAACAAAAATTCAATTTGCAATATCCAAAATACATATTTTTAAAAAAAAAATTCAATTTTTTCATACAAAAAAGAAGTCATGTAGAAAATTCAAAAAATGGGCCCAAGATGGTAAAACTATTTTTGACGAACTATGTGGAACATCGAATTTTTAGGAATTTTCGAAACTTCGAGTTTTTGTATGTTAACAATCATGTTTAATCACAATTTATGAATCCTGATGTTATTTAAAACAAAAAAGGTTATTATCAATATCCTTCTAAATGCAACTATTCTCGAGATATTTAAAAAAATATTTCTAATTTATTGTTTTTTTATAGCAAATAATCCCTTATAATATGTTTGTCGTGTTATACCGTCATGTTCATGAAATTTTATGAATTTGCTCATAATTTCCAACAACTTTTCCGAATACATCATAATGGTTCATTTTTTGACTCAAGTGTAACTTTTGAAAAGATAGTATCGATTTTAGTAAGAGAAATCTTTGATAATTTAGATCTCAAAAAATATGAGTCGTACCGAAATAGTGTGTTGGAAAGACTACTCTATAACTCTATTGTTGGCCTGATTTGAAAAAATATACACCTAGAGGAAAAATTAGTACTCTTTTTTTATTTACAAAATAAAATTTTAATTTGCGATATCAAAAATATGTATTTTTTATATTTTTTTCAATTTTTTCATATAAAATAGAAGTCATATAGAAAATTTAAAAAGTGAGCCCAAGATGGTAAAACTATTTTTTTAAGTATCTCAAGAATGGTTGCATTTAGAAGGAGATTGATAATAACCTTTTTTGTTTTAAATTACATCAGAATTCATAATTTGTGGCTAAGAATGATTGCTAACATACAAAAATTCGAAGTTTCGAAAATTCCTAAAAATTCGATGTTCCACAAATTTTGTCAAAACTAGTTTTACCATTTTGGACCCATTTTTTTAATTTTATACATGTCTTCTATTTCATATGAAAAAATTGAAAAAAATATAAAAAATAAATATTTTTTGATATCGCAAATTAAAATTTTATTTTGTAAATAAAAAAAGAGTACTAATTTTTCTTCTCAGTGTATATTTTTTTCAAATTAAGCCATACTCTATAACTCTTTCCAACACATTTTTTCGATACGACGCATATTTTTTTGTGATATAAATTATCAAACATTTCTCTAACTCAAATCGATACGCCCTTTTCAAAAATTACGCTTGAGTCAAAAAATGAACCATGATGATGTATTCGGAAAAGTTGTTGGAAATTATAAGCAAATTCATAAAATTTCAAGAATATGACGGTATAACACGACAAACATATTAGAAGGGATTATTTACTATAAAAAAACAATAAATTAGAAATATTTTAAATATCTCGAGAATAGTTGCATTTAGATGGAGATTGATAATAACCTTTTTTGTTTTAAATAACATCAGGATTTATAATTTTTGATTAAAGATGATTGTGTATAAATCTAACAAAAAAAAATCGGAAATATTCACATTCTTCTGAAATTAGAGATCAATTTGCCCCCGGTTTACGGTACTCAGTTTTAATTTTGATATACACGTTGAACACATATTGTTGAAATAATCGACGTATGATAATCTGAATACATAAAGGGATATCTTAGATTGTAGTCTTGAACAACCGCCCTGAAGTGTAGTGTTCTTAGCACGTGTAAGGAGAACATTCTGATCTGCACAAATGCAAGCGGGTACAAAGTTACCTGCAGTTTGCATATATTTGCAATGCCGATTTCCCCAGGCACCTTGGCTTAGAAGTCTATGTTAGGGAAACAGATTTCGGTGTTAACAAAAACCCTTCCGACTTGCATATATTTGCAATACCGATTTCCCCAGGCTGCTTGGTTTTGATGTCTGTGTTGGCGAAACCGTAAATCAGACCAATCAAAACATGGCAGTTAGGGTGTTTGAATAACGCTTAACATTTTACAGTTATTCAACCGTCCATCCCACGAAAAATAACATTTTATTAATTGTGATTGATGCGTAAAACATTTCCTATCAATTGATGCAAATATCTTTCCGATCTATTAAGAAATGTTAGAGTTTTAAGCATTCGATGTCTTTATTTTTTTTCTGCATGTACGGTGTTTAGGTTTTCATTTCTATATTCTTATTGACAGTTAACTATACATGCATACCTAAACATACTAACATTCATGAGAACAAATAATTCATTTCTCACCATTAAGTGACATTTTAGATTTCAATATATTTTATGGGTTTTTCATATTTCCTTTATTGCGAAAGCTTTCCAAAAGTCACTCGAATGAAAATAATATCCACATTTTGCAGTAGACAGTCTAGACTTATTTTGAACGAAATAATTGCACACTTATCGTTTAATTTCCTTATATCTTTTCCTTAACACCATTTACGAAGTTTAAATTAAGTTTAAGAGGGTGCTGTCAAATTTTAACACTTTGACGGTCTGTGTTACATTTGTGTGTCTTCAATTTGCTGACGATTTTCAGCCGGAATCACGTTATTTCATCCGCTGGAATAATAACAGGACAGATCGTATATATTTAATACATACCATCTATTATAAGAAACACCCGCACAGTTCACATTCAATATTGTATATCGTTTGAGCTATAGAAAGGAATTATTTCCACGTGCCTAATTTGAATGCTCACATACGATCGTTATCCCAGGATGTATCAATAAATCGAGTTGGTTGAAAAGAATTAAAACCTTTTTTCATCATAAATGATAGAATCATGTGGACTCGCATCCGTGATTAATTATTTTATTGACAAAAGGAAGAATAAAAAAACAGTCTCCTTAAATTCCCTGCTGGGCTCGTACCATGATTGTGTGTGGCTTCTGGGAATTCGATAGTGAAGTAAAATCCTTCGCTTCATTCCGTGGGTTCCTCGATTACATTAGGTACAATTATATCGCCCTGAGAAAATGAAAAAAAATAACCTTTTTCAAAACTAATAAAACCCGCATTTCGCTTAGAATAAATGAAGAAAAAAACACACAGAAACACAATCATATTATGGCTGATAAAGCGCAACCCTTTTAGCCATTTTGATGCACGTTAACCATCAGTTTGTCTATAATTAACTATCCTTGAGATCCTTCCTGTTGCATTCCCTATTCGGTCCGGAATTATACCCTGTGAGATCCATCAATTTACGAAACATTTTAACGCATGTTGGAAACCGAGGAATGAACAGAGCAAAGCGAAAATGCCGCAAATTAAGCACTCCCATTTTATCCCTAGCAATAATTTCCGCAGTCAAAAATCCCTCTCATCTGCCAACTCCGTCTGCTGTAATTTTCACGGGAGGAGATGCGGATGCAAGGTAGCAATATCATCGATGTTGCAATTATGTACTACACTACTTCCCTTCGCTGTTCGTTCGGGCTCTGGTTTGCGAAGAGAGTGTACCGCGCGTGAGCAGCAAAATCACCCTAATCAGAACATTTATCCCACTCTTTCTTTCTATGTATCAAGGATGTTTTATTATTGGGAGATACAATTCCGCTTCGCTGAAAAGGATGCTGTGTGTTTCATACAAGTGCGCAGGCTTGAAATGACGGTGTATGGATGCTATTTATTAATCAGACGAATCACAGCATCCAATGTGTTTCATTAGATGACGCCCATCGAGGTGTTTCAAGAGTTTTCACGAAGGGGAACTGTTTGCACATAATGTGCAAATGTAACGCTCAAGGACACTAAACTGACTTGAATCTGCCCAAATCATCAAACACATTTGAATGCGAAGTAAATATTCATCATATCCACCGCATGTTTGAAATTTCAAACGCCAATTTCCTAAACCCGCCTAGAAACCAAACAAAAATTCGTGATTCGTTCTGTCGTACGTGCACCGGTTTTTGAACAACTCCGCGCCTCGTTTTGTCCTTGAACGCCGACAGCTCGCGATTTCGCCTTTACATAAAGTTATGCTGCCTGCTCCATTCACCTTGCTTGCGCGGCTGCTGTGTATGTGTACAATTTGCGCACACGATTTTCTGCTGGCTGTAGGATCAAGGTTGCGAAAAAATGGCGGATCTCAGGGCGTTTGTGTGTTTGCGTTCGGTTCGATAGTGGTTTGACAGTCGTAAATCTGCTTCCATGCCGCTTAAATTGCACGATTGGGAAGCTACGGATGATTTGAATTTTGATGATTTGTTCCATGCTGATTGAATACAAGTATATATGATTTGAACATTTTTACATAATTTGAAATATATAATTGATTGAAGGATGACTGGAATATACAAAAAAAAACGTGCAGAATCATCTTTTTACATAAAGTATATCCTGTTTCCTAAACATAGAGGTGCATTTTCCATTTTCGCATAACGTTTCAAATTTCCTGCTCACCACATTGTAATTCCTGTGAACTCAATAAAGTAGGTTGGAACGATTATTTTGAGAATTGTTTTGTATCAACTTGAATTTACCATAACTTCGGTGATGAATGTTTAATTCAATTGTAACAAGCCTCATTTGACTATGATTTTTCTTGTTGATATGTTATCGTTCGATTTATACGGTCTCCAGTGTTATTCTTAGAGTAAAGAGTGGAAAATAAAAAGACAAATTAATAATTTACATTTTTCTGAGCGAGATTCACTGTGTTGGGGGTTCCAGTTTTGTTTGGTTTGGTTTGACAACTTTCTCCGAAACTTCCGTTTTAGGATAGAAGGATTTCTCCCCAACATTTCGGAATTGACAAAATCTACTCTTGTAATCGAAATTGATATAACATTGGTAAATGATGTGTTCCGTTCTTTCTATTGTTGCTTCTCGGCAACAGTTTTCGAGTTTTGGAGGATGTGGCCACTTTGTAATTTACGTCTCCCTAGTTGGATACCAACAGAAGGTAGTGTAATTTTAACCTAGAGAACTCAAGTCACATCGATCATCGATATCACATGGATTTGTTAGAACAAATACTGAAAAATATATCCCTCGGGCCACTGCGAAGGTAGGCAAAAAGTCTTCCTCCTTGTAAGAAGTTCATTGGCAGCAATCGTTCCACATCGTTTATTCTATTGATTTCATCGCAAATTGTTCAAGTATCTGGTCAGTTTAAGGTTCAGAATTTCAATAAAGTGTTTGCAAAATAACACTACATAAAGTATCATGTAGGTCCCGAGACAAATCAGCACTGTCATGTTGTAATCGAAATGATCCTAACACTTGATTCAGCCAACAGAAATTTCTTTTACACCCCAAAAACAACTTGCCAACGCTGGGAAATTATTCAACGCTGAAGAATGCACTTGAGTGCAGGACATGAATTGAGGATCGCTGTGGATGAGTTTCTGGAGAAATAACATCAACTCTGACAGTCTCATTCATTCGCACAAAATGTTTTATGCATCTTCTACCTGCTGCTGGTACAGGACCCTTTTTGATATAAAATTCACCTGAACACACGTACCAGCCCGCCGAGGTCCTATCAAAATATAATCTTTTGATTCCTTTTTCATCGCCTATTTCGGAACCCCACATGAAAAGCAGAAGGACCTCTCCCGCATTACTGCGCGTTCACTTTTGCGTAACAAAGCGCATCTTTTCTGCCTCCGCTTCTTCGTCTTCTTCGACATCGATCGATAAACAGAAAATCTTCTGCACCAGCGCTGCAGTCCGTATCAAAACCCAGCAATCAGAATCCCCTTAATTTATTAGGATGACGGACGCGCTAGAACGGTCGTGAATCGCGCCGAACAAAGGACCAAAACTGGTTATTGCCTTTTCTACCTTTATACCCCTACGCCTCGCGCAAGGGGGAGGGGATAGCTGGGAGGCAGAAGAGATCTACAAAATGTACGCACTTGCACGCGAGAAACGAATCCGATTACTCAAGGGTAGGTGGAAATGGATAACACTGCCAACAGAGAATCGACGGCTGCGGGGCGAAGGGATTGCCAAACGCGGAGCACGGAGCGATGCAAGGGTATGTGTTTGTGGAAGGAATTAATTTTTTGGCAGCCCATGTCGAATAAAATGCACTCCCCGTGATTCAGGTGAGCTCGGGATAGGGTCGGTTGAAAGGAAAAGAAACGATCTCGTTCGCCGGGAGCCTCTTGCGTGGGAAAGTTGTGGGAAAAAGTCAACCTCATGTATATTGATCGGTTTGGGACTTATAAGGGTTTTGCAATCATGTGCGCAACTAGTTGCAATGGATTTACTCGGTGGGATTGTGGGAAAATAAACATACCACCGGTTGCGTTGGAAGTTTGTGTTATACATTTGACGCTAGTTTTATGTATATTCAGAATGAATTTTCGTATGTTTCGTATGAAACCGTCATAGCGAATACATGCAAGCTGTGATTTCTTTTGCTCGCTTGCATTAGTGTTTGGGAAACCATAGCGGACACAGGCAAGGCGTGAGCAGGGTTGCCAATAATATTTCTGAGAAAACTGGAAGATTGCTCTTAAAAAAACTGGAAGAAAACTGGATCCTGTAAAACCTTTTTATTTTAAGAAGACCGACTATGATTTATCTAAATTATTTTTTTATCAATTTCAATGCTTGAGAAATAGAATGCTTCGTGTAATATTTGTATGTAGTTCATAAAACTGTAACTGTAATTACTGTGAAACAATATTTGAGGGATGGTTTTATTTGGGCAAGACTTGAAGAGTTTCGTAATTATCGCTTAATAAAATCCATGAAATCGTTGATAGAAGCAAAACTGCGTATAGTTGGATACCTCAGAAAGGTACGGATCAGCATGAGATACGAGGTAAAATACAAAAAAAAACCATAAACAACTCAATAGTGTTATTTCAATACTCAAATGACCACAAACAACGTTGCTCAAGTATTACTTTGGTATTATCAAATTTTGGTATTGAGATGCTATTTCTCTCAATTTTTTTTGGTGTTATTCATTGCTAATTTACATCTTATATTAGGCTTGCACAAACCAAATTTCGGTTTCAAGATCAAGATGGGGGACCCTTAAATATTTCCTCTAGCTCGAGAAAGTACTTTTGAAAAAATATGCATAGTATGCTTTTTTGCAAATCATACACTATGGTTCACATGCATTTTATGCAAAATGTGCATTAGCTATTTAGGGGAGTTTGTTTGCATTAATTAAATTAATTATATTTAGAACTAAAATTCCTTTGAGTGACTATGAGATACTAATATCCATTTTTTGTAAACGAAAGCAAGGTTATTTGGGTTTTATATTCATATCAATTAAAGTCAATGGAAACTATTCACTTTATGACCTTCTGAACTTCAGATTGTTTTGGAGGATCTATAACATCTGATGTTAAATCTAGGCTGTTCAATAAAATTAACAAATGAGTGATACCCTGTTTTTAAAGTAGTTTGATACGTTTCCACCATTCGGGAAAGCTCTTTGTTTTGGAATTTTCGACAAAACACCGACGGATTGAACAAAATGGAAAAAACCGAATTACAACCTCGCCAGAGATCGATCCAAGGTCGAATGATAAATGTCAGAAAATAAAATTACATTAGGAATAGGAAGAGGGAGGGACAGATAATATTTATCATTGTAAATTTATTTTATATAAAATGAATAAAACTAGGGCACACATATGAAAAACTGGATAAAACTGGACGATATTCCAGAAAACTGAAAGATTTTAGGGTTCAACTGGATGACTGGATCGAGAAAAAAAAACTGGAAGAATCCAGTTTAAACTGGAACATTGGCATCGCTGGGCGTGAGTACTTTTACTCGCATCAGTTTCTGTTCTGCTTTCGCATGGAACAGTCGTGAAAAATTGTTTGCGTGTGAATGCGTCCGAGCGAAGGAATATTCGCACCCATTTACGCATTGGACTTGGTGTTCCCGTGATGCAATCCAATAGCATCAGTTTCTGTTCTGCTTTCGCATGGAACAGTCATGAAAAATTGCTATAGACTTTATTTCGTTTTCACCGTGAAATGGCACCCTCAATTTCTATTCTGCGCATGGAGTTATCATGAAAAATCTCGTGTTATTCTCACGAATCACATATCAACCATCTTCAGTTGCTTTTACAAGGCCACTCAAATTTCATCGGTTCGTTTCGGGACCACCAACAACTTCGAAAGAGTTGAATTTTATGTTAATAACAATTCCATACTCATCCTCCCACACACTAATAAAAAATTTCAAAATATTCATTCATTCATTAATTAAGAATTGATTCAGATGCAATCTATCTATCTATATACATAAAAATGGAGTGATGTCTGTCTGTCTGTCTGATTCTTATAGAGTCGGAAACTACTGAACCGATCGACATGAAAATTGGTATGTAGGGGTTTTTGGGGCCGGGGAATGTTTTCGTGATATTTTGAGACCCCTTCCCCCCTCTCTAAGGGGGGGCTGCCATACAAATGAAACACAAATTTCTGCATTACTCGGAAATTAACCAAGCAAACGAAACCAAAGTTGGCATGTGAAAGTTTTAGGGTGCAATAAATGTTTCTATGATGGTTAGTTAGTCCTTCCCCCACTCAAAGGGGGGGCTGCCATACAAATGAAACACAAATTTCTGCATTATTCGAGAATTAATCAAGCAAATGAAACCAAATTTGGCATGTGGAGGTTTTAGGATGCAATAAATGTTTCTATGGTGTTAAGATACTCCTTCCCCCTCTCTTAGAGGGGGCTGCCGTACAAATGAAACACAAATTTTTGCATTACCCGAGAATTAATCAAGCAAATTAAACCAAATTAGGCATATGGAAACTTTAGGGTGCAATGAATGTTTCTATGGTGGTTAGATACATCTCCCCCCTCTCTTAGGGGTGGCTGCCATACAAATAAAACACAAATTTCTGCATTACTCGAGAATTAATCAAGTAAATGGGCGGGACGAAGTTTGCCGGGTTAGCTAGTTTCTAATAAATGATAACCGAGCCAACGGTTGCCCTACGTCTACCTTGCGGTAATATCACAGATATAACCCACTTCTTGTTTTTCATATGACTGAATCTTTTTCCTGAAATGTATATTCTGAAGGTAACGTACATGAACTAGGATCCATCAATTTATTCCAATCGGTAATAGAGGGCTATTAAATCCGTCAGGATAAAGACACCCAATAACACAAAGAATGTTGGATTTTTTGTAGTATTTAAAATCACGACTTAAGTGCAGGTTGAATTCAGCTCTTGCTCTTGATGACAAAACTGTTTGGTTTTTTTCCCGAGAACTCACAAGGATTTCTGAACATTGAAACGAACAACAAATTCTTCCATGAGTACACGGGCCGTATCTCTGGAGATCTATTTCTTGCAATGATGTTGTTCTTCATTGATGTCTGGTAATTTTTGTAATACGCTTCTTTTGAGTTGTCTGGAAAGGGGGTTCAAAAAAAAGTTGTGTCATGGCGTACACGATTCCAGCCCTTCTGCTTATCTGAAACAAACAAAACGAACAGATTCTGAATCAGTAAAGATGCCACTATCGCATGAACCTCGGACAAGTCAAAAACGTATTTTTTGACAAAATGGCGGAAATTTGAAGAAAAAATGCTGTTTAAACCTTGATTTTTTTAAAATAGTAAAGTTACGAAATAATGATTTTCTATAGGTTCATGCGATAGAGAGATGCATACAGATTGTATTCATATAAACATAGATCGGATATGTAGAACTTGAGATATCGTGTAAGCCAGTTTGAAAAAAACATTTCGAGAAAAACGCGTTTGAAGTTAATTGTTATGGCCGTACTAGATAAGATATCGCATCACTAAAATGGCTATAACTTGGTAAATAATGAGATTTTCGAAAAGTCTCTTCTATGGTATATTCTTAAATGTCTGAATTAGAAAAATATGAAGAAAAAAATGATTTTTTCAAATTTCTAGACTAGAATTCCCTCGTGCTAATTTCAAATCCGACCAGATTCCGGAATAAGGGTTTATTTTACCGAAAAAGACTTGAAGGGACTTGTCTCATACTGCGATTCGTTTCATAGACGCGACAAAAATACATATTTGTAGCGAATTGTAAAGGGCAAATCATTCACAAGAATGTTGAGTTACAAAAATTTTAGCAATTGAATGGAATCCCGAAGCAGGTTTTCGCTTGAAGAATGTAATGGCTGGGTCGTGAGCAGTCCGCATTGTGTTAAGGGTCGTAGGTCAACGGAATCATCATTCACGATGATACTGCTAGGTTCATTAGAGCCATCAGGCACTACCGAACCTATAAAAACGAAAGTCATTAATGCTTAGACGAGAAAATTCTGTTTTCAAACAAAGTGCTTGATTTCATTGTCTGATTTTTTGAAGACTCAAGCAGCCAGCCAGCTTTAACAAAAGTACTCCAGAATAAGTTCACAATAGATATTTTAAAATGGATATGGAGATAACGTAAATGGATATCGGAAGAAAAGAATGAGCTCCCGGATAATGTTGAAAAAAATCGAAGATTTCAAGACATATCGTACCCATTGGTAAGGCTATAATTTTTATCAATAAAAATATGGAATAGAAAATAGAAACTTAAAATGAAATTTAAGCAAAAAAAATAGAATTTCTTGATTTATTCCTCAAAACCGGAGGAATGATGACGTTGACGTTGACAACAGGTGGGGAGGGGGGGTTTAAGGAATGTCCACGCTTGTCCACGGAGGGGGAGGGGGGTGTCTAAAATCATGCTTTTTCTGTCCACGTGGTATGTGGACAGCCCCTAGTGGGGGGAAAATACACAGGTCAATAATATACGAAGCGTAGAAGTTTATCGAACGCGAGAGAAATAATTTCGCTCTCTCTCATTGTTTGTGCGTCCAGTAACTGAAATAGAACAAAAAGAGAAAGCAATATGAAAGTTCAATATTATTCCCTTCACTTTCCATCATGCATTGGATGTGATTATGGATGTGACTGTCCATTTCAACCCCACCAGTGCAATTATTCCAATAATTTAAATTTACCACTTACGAATGAATTTACTTTTCCGTACATACCTAATATCGCTTCTCTGTCAACTCACAAACCGAAATATAACCATCAGCGCATAAAATTTTGCAATTAAACCTCTAAAAATCCTTAATATCGAAGCCGCAAAAATTACATCCACACGCGGAATCATATGAGATTTTCGGTTTTGTTTCCCTATTTCACTATTGATTATTATTCATTGTGACAGAATGGTTTAAATATTCTAGAATATCATGTAGAAGGTGTTCCCATACAAATCAACCACCTGTTCGTCATACGCCCATTGTCCGCCTTACCCGCGGTTCCCCTAGGTAACGAGATACTGACACAGCGCGGACTCAATTATATACAGACTACGATTTCTTTTCACTGTATATAATCGAATCCTGTATATAATCGAGTCGAAAATAGATATTATTTTTTATTTGTTTTTTATGCATATATTTTTCGTTTATTGAAAGTAAAAGAAGAATTTAATTTTTGATTCTTCATCTTAAAGTCAGAAAATACCTTTTTCACATGAAAAAAAATATTTTTTCTCAGAATCTCTCAGGAGGTGACAGATAATCATATTTGATGTAAAAAAGTCCTCCTTTTTTTTGTTTCGGACACTGTTGCCTCAAACTGGATCTACACTAAAAAGTACGCTGCGTAAGCCAAATCTGTTGCTTTCATTTGAAATATCTTTGGAATATCTAAATTAGTGTATTTAAATAACATTTTGGATGTGAAAAATTTAAAAGTTTGTGATTTTTTATGCGTATTTATTAATTTTATCCCAAAAATTCATATTAAACTTGATGCTTCAATCAATAAAATTAAAGCTCTCAAACCACTCTATCATTTGTTCTCTGACGCGCAACTTCTATCTTTCTTAATTTCGCTACCCCACTCTACTTATAATAGCTACTTAAATTTCACCTTAACGTTGAAAGGTTACATTTTTTCTTGAAATAAGTCATGTTTGAACTATAAAAAAAATTTATTTTTTTTCAAATTGTATATAATCGAGTCCAACATTTTATATAATCGAATCACATATAATCGATTCTGTGTATAATCAATTCCGACCTGTATTTAGAAGGCACTTACGTGTACAGCTACCGGTACCTTTATGACCAACAGTTTTTGTAATACCCCAAACATGCCTAATGATGATTTGGACCACTAGTCAAACAGAAATTCGCATCCGCAATTCGTCCGTGTTTCTAAAGGTACGTGTTCACTTGTACGATATATAGGGTGATTCCGAGTAACAGTCACTGACTTTCAAAACTGTTTTGTTTGGAATGGGTAAATTGAATATACGAGGGTCGTTCAAAAAACAAGATTCCGTGCCTCAGAAATCGCGGAAAAATAAAGTTCGGACAAAAAACAAGGTAATCTACATCTACGTAATCATAATCGCCGTAACGTTCGAGGCATTTTTCATAGCGTAGCACGAGTTTTTCTATTCCGAGCGCGAAGTGTGTAGCGTCCAACTTTTTGAAGTACGATGTAACTGCGTCACGAATTTCTTCAGTGTTATCGAATCGTTGACCGCCGAACGCCTGTTTCATCACCGGGAATAAGTGATAATCGCTAGGGGCGAGGTCTGAGGAGTAAGGAGGATGCTCGAACACAGTCCATTTGATTTTTTTTCAATTGCTCTTGAGTTACACGAGTAGAATGGGGCCGCGCATTATCGTGGATGAGGAACACTCCTTTCGTCGATAAACCTGGCCTTTTGTTCTTAATCGCGGTTCTTAATCGGTCCGAAACTTCACAGAAGTACAGTGATGAAACAGGCGTTCAGCGGTCGGATTATTCAATGGAACAAATTTTCCATAAAACTCACGTCATTAACCATTCTATAGAAATACTTCGATGACCATTCGGGTGGTCAAACGAAGTGGTTCAGAACTTCAGCCAAGGCCGATGAAAAGATTGATGTCGGCATGTTCTTCAACTGTTTCGTGGCCTTGGTGATCAGCTGCTTCTCCGTTTTGGACACGAAATTAATGGAGTAGATCCTCTGTTTGAGGTTCGCCAAAAATTTTTCTATCTGTCATAGTTGGGGACGCTGTGAGGGTTACCAGTCACCGGTACAACGTTTATCTTCAGCCAGTCTATCTTCTCCAGTGATAATGAGCCGAGGTCCGGCCAAAAGCCAACATACTTGATACTCCTTAATGAACGCAATAACTAACGACTCGTACTGTATATCTCTCCGTTCACCGCCAACCCCGGAGGAGAGAATAGCGGCTCGGACATTCCCTTCTCGCTTATCGTCGGCTACAAGAAGGTTCGTCATTCATCATGACCAGGACGTCGCGTCTCTTCGGAAAGATGTTTTTCGGCAGCATCGCCAATCGCTTCTCCTGGGTGATTGCTTGCTGTTCAGACAGGCCGTATTCAACTGACGCTTCCGCATATAAATGTCCATTTTGAACGGGTACCGGCTATAGCCGGCTGCTCTGACCTCCCTGCCCAAGGTGTGGAACGATGAGGACACCTTGCTCTTGACCTTCCTCTTCAATTTCTGCCGCCGAGGATTTTGTTAGTGTCGGATCGGCTCTATTAGCGAACACGAAGTGGCAGAGTAATCGCATGAAAAATCGCTGAAATCAGTTTTCAATACATACTTCCAACATTAGGCAGCTCAGCCCAGAAGAGATTACGTGCAACATCGATGTTAATCATAGCCATTTTTTGCGCAGCATGCCACCCGATTAACCCTCCTGTACTCGCGCGCAAAATCGTAACTTGTGTACACACAGACTGTGTTTGCCTCTGTAATTCTCATTGATTCTCGGCCTGTCAGACCGTATGCACGAGTATAGGAGGGTTAAAAAAATATATTGGTTTATGAATCAGTACGGAAAAGAAACTCTTTCTAAGTATCTTCCAGAAATTGAATGGAGGGAAGCAAATAGATTGACGAAATTTAAACCTCAATGTCCTCGGATTCATCTTTGTGCAGTGTTGTTGGAGAACGAGACTTTTAACAGCACATGATTCCCTTATTTTATCCGTTCTTGATACCTCATGGGCTAAACTTGAGATACGTAATTTAGACAAGACCTTTCCTCCTAGAGACAAACCCTTCCCCTCTGGCGATCATGAACCACCAGTCCCTGAGGGTTTTTTGGACAGGGCACGTTCGCCGATAGTCTCGCTCACTAACTCTTGTTCGGACTTAACTAAAGAATAGTTTTCTATGGTTCAAAATAACCAGGCAATCGGTGGAGAACAGGTTAGCTTGCGAAAGGCTGCCGCTTTCGACGGATCGCGTCACTTCGACGACTTGGGACCGCCTGGGTACCTTATTCTTTGTAGATGGAGACTTCGCCACTATAACAAAAAATGTGCCCCGGTGGCGTTAATACGTAAGTACCAATGCTTCAGCATTTCAGGTGTGTCATAGTACACTCCTATGGATACACTGCCCTTTTAAATTAATTACATGCCCGAACCTATCATATCGCCATCTGTTGGAGACAGCGAGAACTTATTAGGGACTCAATATATTGACTGCATAAAATATTTGTGCAATTTTCCCAATCTCCATACGAGTTTATGAAGTAAGTGTCGAAAGGTTCGTTTTGGTATATATTGATTTCTAATTCACCATTCATTTTCTCACGATTTCTGTAATGTTTATCTTCAAACAACAGCATTTTACGTAATTATATCAGTTTTAATTTTTTGAATTTAAGTTTTCAATAGACATTGACACATTGATAACATTTTTGATACTTTGTAGATAAGTTTGTAAACCGTAGTAGTAGGAGCATTTTCCCATTCCGACATATTTTACTGGTAGGTATAAATCACTCAGCCCTTGGGATGTTCATTTTTAGCGTGCGTAGAATATGAATGACGAAATACGGGCAGGCAAAAATGCTTGAAATTAGCACACGCTCTGCGATCACACACGTACCCACACACGTGCGAGCAGCGAGGGCAATCGCTACCTCAGGAGGCAAACTTCTCGCTTTATCTCGTGGTGTCGCGAGCGATAATCGCTGTTGGCAGAACGGAGCGCCTGCAAAATGAAGCCGTCAAAAGCAGTAAACATAGGCCGACCGGGTTTTTGTTTTCTTCTGTGGGGTATAAACCAAACGATTTCCTAAGAGATGTGTTTTATTCCCCTGACTGTATGCGTTACGGATTTCTAAGTAATAGCAAGGCGAAAAATACACGCGTCGTGTGTACATCATGCCGACTGTGTGGAGCTGTCGAAAGGGCCTCCCAGACCGATAGCAGACTGGCGGAGAGTACACATGTGCAAAAATGTAGGTCATAGCTATGTGACTCCGATGTGATGACACGTGGTATTTGTTTGTTTTTCTTTCCGCGAGATTGCGGAATAGACGAATGATAATACGCCGAGAATGAAGTTGGGAATAGTTTGTTGACACCGTGAAACGGATTACGATATCATCGAATGTAGGTGATGTTGTTGATACATATGCAGGTCATAGTTAATACCAGGTTGTTCCCACAAATTTTGTTGTTCGATTAAAAAACGAATTCATGGTTTAGAAATGTATTTTATTATTCTGGCTAAACTTTCCTACACCTGCTCCAGTGATATTCTAGTAACAAGAATCCGGAAGACTATTGAAATAAGCTTCCGCGGCTGCTATTACCTCTTCGATCAATGAAAATTTTTCCCTCTCTTTTGATTTGATTCAATAATAATCAGAGTATATTGTAAGGCTTCTAAAGAAACCTGCATTGGATGATAAATCATACATTGACTTCATTATCATTACTCATAAGATACTCATCGAAGAAATAGCCATGGTAACGTGTCTTGTAATACCCTTCGGTTAGCCATTTTCAAGCACAGTTCCCACAAAAAAAACCATTCATATTTATCGCACGTGACCCTAATCAAGGTACGATGCAAGGTTTCTCCAACGCATAAAGTTCATCATTCATTTTATTATGATGGACAATTTTTCAGACACAAAAAAAGGTGTTATATGTTTATATGCAGTTAGGCTGCGCTGCAACGTGGGAGAAACGTTTGCGTATAACGTCTCTTTTGCGTATGTAATAAAACTTCGTTTCTCTATGAACAAAATACTGCTTCACCGCGTTGTTGTTTTGGCTTGCATTTTCGGAAGGGTTGAATTTACAAATTGAGAGGATTTGCTGAATGCAAAGCATTTCGGACAATACCACCATGGAACAACTGCACTAACGGACTCTTTTTCCACGAATTATCATAAAATCAACCACTCAGGTATGCATGCCACACGCCTAGAGGTACATAAAAATAATCGGTTCTGACAGCGATCGCCCTGTTCCATAATGAAACAATTCGCGTCCGTCCAGCGAGATGGTATTGCAGCGAAAGGTGGTGCGAATGCGACGAAATCCAGTCGCCGTCGTGATCATCGAAAATGATGGTTACTGTCAAAACCGTACGAACGGGTACTTGAACATTTAGACGTGTATGGTTTATGTTTTCGACAGGGGTTTCCTCTCCCCTTTCTCCGATTGTTGCACTGCCAATGTTTACACATTGGCACAAACCTCGCGCACCAACGAAAGCGGGAGAATTGTCGTAAAATTTGAAACGGAGATAAATGAAGTCAAATAAACTTCAGTTTGCTCAGTGTGTACAGTGCATATGTGTACGAGTATTGATAGCTTGGGACTGAAGCAAAAAAAACGTATAAAATGGAACACGTATGGTTTGGAGTTATTCGAAGGTTCCATATGGTAGATTAATACGCCACGCGTGTCACTGCAATGGTGTGCAAGATCGGGGGCATTGACTCCACGTGCACCAAAGTGGTGCCAGCGCTGAATGCAAAAGATTGTCTTCTCCATTTGGGTAGGAAAGTCTATTAACTATATATATATATATATATATATATATATATATATATTAATCTTCATTCTTCAGCAGCTTCATAATTCATCATGATTCCACGATTTGAAACAACAAACGATGGAAGTAATACATCAAGTGACAACCGAATCTGGTTAATTAACACATTCATCACTGAATCTCCTCAATGACATACAGCGACTCACATGCTAGATGAGCGAATCTCGACAGCACTTTCTTTGGTTAATGCGAACTTCATCGAAACGGACAGCTACATATACCAAAATGTAAATCATTGGACAAAGATGATTGACTGTATCCTTCGTTGAGGAAGGCTAAAGAGAAGCGAGAATAACTTATCGGATTTACGATTGAGGTCATCGCTCATATTTCTGTGTCTTCCTCATCCTTATTTACGATAAGGATGAGAAAGACACAGAAATTTGAGCGAGGGTTTAGCGAATTTTCATATTTAGAGTTAATTCAGATTGGCAAGCTCGAAAATACACAGCGCAAATCGGAAGAACTTTTTTTTTGACTGATGTGATGATACCGAGTCCTATTGGTAGCAGTGTGGATAGTTCATGTAGTGTTGTTTGGCAAGGGAAAGTGCGTGGAAATTTCAATCAATCTTAGTTGTAAATTCAATCGGTGCAATTGTCTCTGGTTTTGAAATTATAATATAAGAATTAATTTATATACATATCAATTTTATACTCGAACTACAATCAATACTAGAATATATTCAAAGGAATGTATATATTCTATCGTCAAAATTCAGATGACTCTTCAAAGTAGATCCCATCGGTTGCGATGGTCTCATGCTAGCATGTGGCTCACTCCTTGAAGTCATTCTGGAAATTGATTGAAATTGACAGGCTTTTCATTTATTTGTTTGATATCGTATTTGCGCGGCTTATTCATATGCCCACAGCTCATCTGTTATCACCCGTGTTTGCGCAAAGCAGTAAAGCAATAGAAAGCCAATTTGACTATTGTCAAATTTACTCTCAGCATTAACATGCTCGCTGTCTAGTCAACAATTGGAAACCAGAATAACTCGAAACCGTAGTAAGTTTTGGATTGGTAGTACGCATCCTTTGTGCACATTTGGTGGTCGCCGGCCAAGAGCAGCATTCGACCAATCCTATATTTCTGCAAGAACTTGTGGACAACATCAAGTTGGGATGGGTAATGCATAAGCAATCCGTTCCAGTAACAGATTTACGCGCCTTTGCCAACTACAGGGCGGACTCAATTATAGAATCGAATTATGTATATAATTGAGCCAAAAATTCCGATAAAAACAACACCAATGGCGACAAGCTAACTGAATCACACACATCAACAGTGTCCATGTTACGTGTATGTGCAGTACTAAAGGAAGCACAACAATGTGTGATCTGTACTGTGCAAAATCTGTACCTCAAAATCGATAATAATTTGTACCATTCCAGATAAATCTGTACATGTGGCAACATTGTTTCGGCAGACAAACAAGTCTAGAGGCAACGACCAGACTCCGATTTAACGTGTTGTACTTCAAACGATGATGCTTCATCGATCATCGATCATCAGCATCCGACTTCTACCTGTCATCCTAACCTTCTGGGACGCATCGAGGTGAGCACCATTTCTTTCTCTGCCACAGTCGAGCTTTTCCAGTTTGACGTCCTGGACCTGGCTACAACGTTTTTCATTGTGATCGTGACGCAAATAACGTGGAACGCGGTGCAACGTTGGAACAAGTCTGTTTTTCAGTGAAATTACTCGGCTTTGAGCTTTTCGTCTGTGTTGTGTACATTCCACCCGACCGAAGCCGCGATGCTGATGTGCTCACATTGCCTCTGGCAAGAAGTTTCACGACATGGCAAGTATTGAGGATAATGTTCTCATTTTTAGTGATAATAACCAGCTTCAATGGATGACCAGTAATAACAGGGTTGTTCTTTCCGGAGAATCGTCGCTGAGTGCTGCAAGCTCCGTCCTCGTTGATGGAATGGGGTTTGTCAACCTTATTCAACGAAATTCAGCCCAAAATGCACGTGGTCGTACTCTGGATTTGGTGTTTTGCAGCGATGTACATGACTAGATAAATCTGTCGTGTCATTTGTGCCTATTGATCCTCCCCAATCGTCTATGGTCGTTTTACTTGCTGTACGTAATAGTTGACCATCTTACATATCTCGAGATGTGAATGATGGAGTAAGGCAGCTTGACTATTGATGGGGAACTGGCTCCGAATTTAGTTTGGTGAATTTCGTTGGCAACCTAGGTTTTCCATCAACTTTATTAAAAAACACACACTTTTTGAAAGCGCCTTTTTACTAAGTTGCTTTAGAGTGACCATGAAAAAGCGGGGTTTTTTTGCCCTAACTTGCCTTTGGGAAGAAATTTCAATAACCATGAGTGCAGTTGTGATATTGACAAGTTCTGCATCGCAAAATATTTATCTTAGTAAGCTCTAAAAGTCTTTCGAAGACAGTTTGTATATAAAATTTGAAATTTCAAGAGATAGGAAAAAAATTGTTCTACAAAGATGTCTTAAATAACTGGGACTATACCATTGTCGAACTATGTTTACCACTATCTATAAAGATAAGAAAGTTATATTTATTATTTCATCGACAATTTTGATCACCCTATTTTTGATAACATAAAAATGAGTGCTCTATTATATGTAACAACTTATTATTTTTAATTGCTGTGCAACGTAAGAACTTCACGACACTTATAAGACGCGACGCGAGACAAGACATAACACTTATTGTTTTTACTTAATTAAACGAATTAAAATTTACCTTATGTCGACCGGTTTCGGGCGCGAATCTGCCCATCTGCGGGACAATGTCCGGGTCGGTATATGTAACAACTATGTCGAAGACAGTTTTTGTCTAGAGAATAACTGTCGAGCTCTAAATGCTAATTTCCACTCAAATTTACCTCCTGGACCATTGTGCATTGTGGCGAAATAAATTTTAATCAAAAATGTTTGAGGTCTATTACTTCATAAAATGCTGTTCTCTTGTGTTGCCATATCGATTTGTCTCGTCGCCTTTTTTACGATTCTAAAAGGAGAACGTAAAGCACCCTGTTATTTCCCATGCAACTCCTATACGATCACCATATATTCCAATATGATCGTCTGTTCAAATTCATGAAACGACAACATGAAATTCACGTAAGATATGCAAATCATCTTCATTTTGTTCCTTTCGAACCGGTAACTACCCGTAAGGGGTGAATTTCAGCAATGTGTCTTTCCGTGGAAATTCATCACTCTATTAAGGACAAAAATCATCCAGGAAATGAACCCGAGCAGGAGGAAACATTGGAAACATTAATTTCCTGAAAAAAAACTTTTACTCATTGATGATGTTTGAGTGTGCAGCATCAAATTAAATCAAAATACAGGAGAGGATATAGCACCTCGACATTCGGAATTTCAATATTGATTCGGTACTTTGACGCCTTCAACTCTTGCCGGAAAAGGACGCACCGAAACGATCCTAACTAAATAGACAAACACCGAACTCTGTGCATGCTGAAAGTGAGAACCCCGAAACATTTCGCTTTCATCTCGTCATCTGGTGCCAGAGGATATCCCTTTTGGTGTCCTGCCTACCCGCCCGGTTACCTGTGGTGCGGACTGCCTGGATGCGACCTGTTGCGCAATGATGAACACTTCCCCGCTGGTGTCCTCTCTCTCTAGAAGAAAAAAGGGAAACCGGCCGGACGCTCAAGTAAGCAGACTGCAACAAAAGATCTGGGCTTTGTTTAGGTCTCGATGCAATCCTTTCGCTGTCCTTTTTTTCTCGTCAATTCCGATGCAGAGAATTGCTTTCGCTTCGCTTTTTGTTTGGAAAATTGATGGATTCGAAAGAAAAAGTGGCTGGTTAGCCACGGTTTGGTCAGGAAATGGAAGTTGAAGGGCATACTTGAGTATTGTGTGTATGCTAATAATTTTGGTGCAGGAAGGGAGTCAGACGGGTCGAGCAAATGGTTCAATTTAATATGAAGTTTGCCTAAGTATAAACAGAGACAGATGTTAAATTGGTACCAAGCATACGGATAGACACCTTACAACCGATATGATATTTCAATGGAATTGATATTCTCCGTTCCCCAACACCAAGCATTGATGCATGAATCATTGGGCAAATTATTTCCCCTCGAATTGGCGAAATCAACTGTGTGGATGACCGTCATACACCCGCTCTCTTGGCGTGCATGTAAATGCGCGTGTAAATCATCAAAACAAACCCCAGTTTCAAGGCAATCGTGGTGAGCGTCAAATAGATCACCTCCACTCCCAAATTTGTCCCCAACAGCCGAAGTGGCGTAAACAAAAAGTTGTTTTGTGTCACTTTGCGAATCGCTGATCGGAGTAAAACGGAAGACAAT
The DNA here is from genome assembly GCF_029784135.1 of Toxorhynchites rutilus septentrionalis. Lineage (NCBI taxonomy): Eukaryota > Metazoa > Arthropoda > Insecta > Diptera > Culicidae > Toxorhynchites > Toxorhynchites rutilus. The sequence continues at coordinate 46,885,355 of NC_073745.1, forward strand.
TAAATTACAAGGCTCACACCGTTTGTTTGGTGCGTATGCCATCCACAAGTGGCAAAATAATGCGTACCGTTTCAAGGTATTCGATGTTTGTTTTTCTGTGCCAATCGACTTGCCGTTTTTTTTCCTCTTCGAATCCCAACCGCTGAAATTAGACTCCATGCTCTGTTTCGGCTGCCGCTAAGCGGAAAACGCTCCAAGGGTAGATCCGCTGCGCTTTGCGAATTACACAGTGAATTACTCGTCACATTTGGCGCTCGTGCTAATTGCTGTCATAGTTGATCTTTCAGCGATTGCGTTCGAGCTGCCTGTCACTGATCTAGGTCAGTGCCATATTTTCGGCTGGTTAATGTTGTTTTCGTGTATTTTTTTACCCTCAAAAGTGCCAATAAAGCGAACGTGTTAGATTGTCGCAAGCTGCGAGTGTGAGTTTTTTTTTGGTAGTTTACTCGAAAGGGCTTATCCAGCGTCGCGCGATGCGTAGCGCGAATTAAGCCGGTATTGGTATAACTCGGTTCTTGGCTACACGCGCAAAAAAAAAAGCGACGCCTTTATGGTGCTCGAATTTAACCTAACGCGCGGCTTCTTCTTTGCATCATCTTCCCTTTCGCGGTGACCTAGTGCCGATGGTGAATATAAATTGTAAGCGAAAATAAAACGGAGCCAGCTTTGGGTATGCAAATGGAAGGGACACGAGGGACGACGTTGAAACCCACATATTTTGATACTGTGTGGACTCGGAGACCGGTTAAGAGTGGTGTGATGAGCGATAAACATGCGGCCTGAGATAGGTGACGAATTCGCTGTTGCCCAATGTGGCCTGTTTGTTTGCCACTCTTTTGCTGCCCGGACCTTGGCGGAATGTTGATGATGTAGCGATGCAATGCAAATCACATGACACACTTGAGGGGCCATCGATTTGACTTGACTTGACACTGGAAATGTTCTGGTTTGAACGAAAGCTCAATTCAACAACAATAAAAAAATGCAGCAACACAACACGGATATTGGCTATCAAATTCTCTCTGAGATAATATTCTATAGCAACCGTTCAGCCACGTGGAACAAAGATCATAGAGATACTAATTTGAATTCCGAATCATAATTAACACAGCGTGTAAAACAATAGTACTATCGACAAAATATGATTTTGGTTTTCATTATTTACTCTGGATCATATCATCCTGGTCATTTAATACAAAATGCAGCTTTCGTAACCCTCATTGTATTTAGTACACGTCTTGCGTCAAAAAGTTGTCCAAACAGTTATTTATTGCAATTTTATTGCTCTGGTAGAAATAATTTATAGGAACTACAGTAAGGTTAGGATTACATTACTAACTAAATATGTTTTATCGTTATTAAATTTTTAATTTTCATAATTTGGTTTTTCTAACTAAATATTTCTTGGACACTTCATGATATTTTTCGTTCTCTTATATAAAATAGTTCATCAGAAAACGTAGAAGCAGTGGATGTGTTATGTCATTGTATCCGTGATGTTAATTACAATTTTAAAAGCCGGTGAGCCTTTTGAGAACGAACCCGGACAAGGATGCAAAAGATTGAACACTTTAGCTGAAGACTGCTATTTGTAAAGACTCAACAAGCAGACAAGAACAACTCTCAGACATGTTTTGGCTAGTGAGCGGAATCAAGCAGTTAGGAAGCAATATCAATATCAAATATGATTGAATGAAAAAACTCCTAAGAATATGTTTTCTTCGTATTTATTATGTTTTAATAGTCATCTAATTCAGCCTCAACAAAACAGAGTAATTTTTGATACTCCAACACAAATAACGAAATTCGAATTTTTCACTGTTATTAATTAAAAGTAAGCAACTGAATATAATTCATGGAAGTATAAAAAGCTATAAAATAACATAAAAATGTATTAATCGATTGTGGTTTCACTGGAGTAAGAATCGGAACATGACATAACTGCATGCTCGAAGTAAACATATTTTTTACATTTCATGCAGTTGTCGCGTGTTTTTCGGGTTTTTTTATCAAAGAGAAGAATGTATAACGTATTCTAGAAAATTACCAGATGATAAAGGTTCTAGAATATAAAGTTTGCATATTTCTAATATTCTTTGTCTCTTAATTCTTGGTAAACTAAGAATTGTTTTCCTTTTTTTAGATGGGGCATAAAAAGATTATATAAAAGGATTTCTAGAAACTTCCTTTTCTTTTTCTTGTGGATATTGTCCATTATAAAAAAAAATATCCCCGAAACTGTAACTGTTAAAAATTACCATAAGCCACCGATTAGTTTATAGTTTCCTGTTTACAATTCATCCACAAGTGAAATTCATTCACAAGTGTGTATATGTATGAACATTATATATAGCGAATAACTATACGAAAGTCAAACATTCATATTTTGCTTCTGAACGTATTAATCTAACAACGAATATATCGACGAATAGTTAATATATGGATCCGTTCAATCCAGTTACAAAAGGGACTGAAATCAAATGAGAATAGTCCGGTCATTATCTTATGCATTATATTCAATGAATATTCCACGCCACTATCATTAATTTATACATTTCATTCAACAATATTCTAGAATATGAAAAATGGCACTTGTCCAAAAAAGTTACTCCTATACTCGCGTCGGTGTGTCAGACCGAAAGTGTGAAAAAAGTGGCACACATCCCCTTTGTACCAACACATGCGATACGCTAAACGATGACGAACGACGAATAACGAAGCAAGAGAGAATCACAAAGTCGTAGTGTTGATATTTTCTGAGAAATCAACGAATTATTGATTTCTCGGTCTGACAGACCAATGCGCGAGTATAGGAGTGTTAAGTATGTTAATATTTTCCCTGAAAGCTCAGGTTTTTTCACATAATACATCCGAATACCAGAGAGGTATTATTTTTCGTTTTTATGTTATGATTTTTCAAAGTTAACATGTTTTCAGTTTTCGTTCAATGTTTCTATGCGACTAGACTGGATGTATGCGACTATAATCCAGGTAATTGGCAAGTGTGTTATTTTTTCAAGAAAGGCTAGCTCGTAGGCTTTAATTTGTAATGTCGATGGTCTGAATCGGTCCAGTAGTTCAACAGTAATATTTTTTTGAAAAAAGTCATTTTTGGGAAAAAGGGAAAATGATATGAACGCCTCCCTGGTTTCGAGATATGTTGTGTGAAAAATCCTCAGCTTTCCATAAAAAATATAAAAAAATATAGTGCTCTTGGTCCCGAGACTATGAAAACTATAAAAAAACAAATACAATCATTAATGACAAAACCAAAACCTGAATTTTTTGCAAGAATGAGAAGCTTTAATTTGATATATCGACCGTCTAAATCGGTTCGGTTCAGTAGTTCACAAGTTATGAATTTTTGAAAAATGTCATTTTTGGTAAAAAGGGGAAAAGTCGATATTTCGGATCACCCTAAAATGAAAATGTGCACCCTAACAAAAAATTTAAAAATACGGGTCTAATAGTACAAATGGAACATAAATTTCTGCATTACTCGAGAATCAATCTACCAAATGAAACCAAATTTGGCATGTGGGGGTTTCAGGGTGCAATAAATGTTCTCACGGTGGTTAGGCACTCCACCACCTCTCTAAGGCGGAACTGCGATACAAATGAAAGACAATTTTCTGCAAAAACTCGATAACTATAAAGCAAACGGAGCCAAATTCGGCATGCGAAGGTTTCTATGGTGAATAGGCACTCCTCCCCTCTCTCTGAGAAGAGGGGCTGAGTGATCTGCCATACAAATGAAGCATACATTTCTGCATAATTCAAGAACTAATCAAGCAAACGGAACCAAATTTGGCATTTGGAGAAACATTGGTTCAACACTCCTCCCACCATTCTAAGGGGGGGGGTCTGCCATAGAAATGAAACACACATTTCTACATAACTCGATAACTAATCAAGCAAATGGGATTAAATTTGGCATATAGAGGTTCTAGGGAGCAATAAATGTTTTTATGGCGTTTTTACACTCCTTTGGCCTCTCTAACTAGGGGTGGGGGGGGTGGTAATGCTAAACAACTCGAGAACTAATCAAACAAATGAAATCAAACTAAGCATATAGAGGTTTTAGGGATCGATAAACGTTTCTATGGTAGTTCGACACTCATCCCCCTTTCTAAAGGGGGGCTCCCAAAAATATAAATTTTGGCCGGGTCAGCTAGTAAATAATAAATAAATAATAAATGATCGGAAAGAACGATGCACCGTACATAAAATACAGAGATTAATTTTAGCTAGAGTTCTATTTACTAAATAAAAGTGTTGTTCAAGCGTGTTATCAAGTTACAAACCGTCCAATGAGTCAGAATTCTAGTGACCATTTTCTGAAAAAAATCTGAACTTTTGACAAGACAAAGCAAACAGGCGCGTTTCATATAAATTTAGGTTTGACTGGATGCTCATGTCGAATATTTGAGAGCTTTTCGCGCTTGGCACTCAGCATTAGTAGGTATGATATAGTTCTCTCGTATGAGCCGTTGAACCGTTCGGACTGGACAATTTTTCCGATTTGAAATAGCACACATAACTAGCAAACACCATATTTTATTGAAAAAATGACTTCAAGTCGGTGAAATTTCATTGTGGAATGTGATATTACACAGAACCCGAATTGGATTTTTTTTTCACGAACACTTTCCTTGCAATCAAGCAGGCATTTCGACGCGTACGAAACCAGCAGCATTCGAAAATTGCTCCGACCGCCCAGAGTAATCTCAATCAAAAGTCAAAACCTTTGCCTGCAGGTCTGTCAGCAGGAGCGCGAGAAGCCAATCAAGCCAATCTCGGCATGTTCTCCTCCGGGTTCCCGTTCCCGTTTTCTATTTCTAGGTCGAGCGAATGTTTCCTCCAACCGACAAACGAACCTCGCAAATCAGCGTTTATTGCCAAGAGCACTCAAAGGCGAGTGCATGTCATTTAGATCGATCCATATGCAAATTGCAAGAAGCGGCGCTGTTCAACCCATACACCCAGTGCCAGGATTTCTGTGCATTGTTATTCGATTAACGGCCCCGAATTAATTACCAGCGGTGGCCAATTTTTAAAGGGAAAGCAGGCCAAAAATTGGCGCGCTAACGCAAGGGACATTTAAAGCCGATTTGCATGAAATTGGGCAAAACTGTGACTGGTGGTAACTGGCGCCAAGCCTTCCAATTTGCCAAGCCCAGTGCGGGATATTTGCATACGAGATTTAAACTCATTTCCATATTCGATTAATGGGAACATCTTGAGATCCGCACGGTGTGCGTATGCAAATTGTATCTATTTATTTTCCTTCTCTTCACTGGCAGACCGTTGCAAGTATGGTATGTAAGATTGCAGCTGCTCTTTGCAAGCAAGGAGAAAGTTGGCGCGCCTGAAGGAATCTCGGTTCCGGGTTTAAAGGAACATTTGCATAAATGCATTAAAGAGTTAACGGAATATGATGGGATGGGACAGGCGAAAGATAACTGGCGATTTCATTTCTCCGATCAATCTTTCGGTGTACAGATTTGGTAATATCAAGAAATGAAATTAACATATTATGTTTGTATCGGAGGTGTTTCGAATGACGAAACAGTTTTTATTGGCGAAATACGCTAATGTGCATTTTGAGTCTTCTTTTCGTAACTTCATCAGCTAGATGAATTTCATATATTTATGCTTATTGGATGAAGGAAATTTTACATTTGAATCCACACAGTGCGGTTACATACTCGTTACCAAAACCTTGTGATACATCCAAAGCTTGGCTAATTTTGTTGTCTCAAAAATAAAACACTGACTCGTGATCTCATTAAAATGTACATTTTATTCGCAGACAGCTCCAAGACGATTAAACACAAGGCGACGACAAAAAAACGTCAACAGTACCACCGAGCAAAAGTATCAAATCCTGTCCAGACCAGTGCCTCGTGAATTCGGACGCGCCAATTAAAAGCGCGCTACACGACCAGCATCGTAAATCTTCGGTTTTTATTTCACGTTGCAGTTGGCCCTACATTTGGCACGCGGATTTCCAACGCCCTTCGTGTCGTCTTCCTGTGTGGACTCTGGCTTTGACCACAGTCCAGTCTTTTTTTTTTCGTTTCAATCATGTTCATTATCGAGTCACAACATCTTGCTCAAGGCGTTCGTTTTGGCGAGACTATTTGCGATGCTGGTCGAGCGCGAGGAGAAAGAGAAATCGCTTGGTCCCTTTGGCCAAACGAGTAGACCAAAAATGTGTTACAAATTTAAAAAGGGAAAACATGCAGACACATATACGTGGCCGGCACGGGTAAAAACATTAACGAGAAACATGATATTCAAGCGCATAGTGAAAGGTCAATCCCTGGGGCCATGCTTGTGAGCCCTTAGCTAGTGCAATAGTGCGCTGCTTTCGCATTTGTTTGACAGTTCTTTGATACCCGATGGCAGTTTTGTCGTTTAATTAAACTAGCCATTTTTGGACCCACTGTATTGTGCAATTGGAATTAAAACCTGAATCTGGCAAAGTTTTGCGTCCAACATAATAATTATTGCTTCTTGAAAAATGTGAAAAAAACATAATTCTCATGTACTCATTTTATACATAGTATACAGTATATACAATTGAGATATGAATATAATTTTCAGCTTAAGGAAAAATTGATTTGAAAATTCTTTACAAATAAAAAAAAAATCAAACATGGACTTTATTAGGATGCGATCTGGTTTTATTTGTGTGAAATTTTAATGGATCTCCAACTATATCCTAACTCCTAAATAAAACCTGTGGTCAAACAAATTATAAACTATAACAATAAGTATCAATATCACTGAAAAAAAATTTTTTTTCAGCCATTCAGTTATAACTCTTTAATTTATTTTTAGAGTCAATCGAAATCTATATATCCATTCAAAGCTCATTTCAAACATTGTTACACTATTTTATACGAAGCAAAGCTGGTTGACTCACGAAGCAGCCTAAAAATTGAGTCATTTTAATAGTTGTATATCCAACATGAGCAAAATATTAAAAACAATGGTATAAAGGAAGCACAAATGAAAAGAATGCATTCGTCGGATTTAAAAAAAAACAAGATCACGTTCGTTTACATATTATTTAAAAGGCGACAAAGTATTAACATAAGAATAAGATAAGTGTTCAATTATAATGCCGTGTTGGAACCAAGCGACACTTGGTTTAATCAGTAATTATCAGATAAGCAACGGATGATCGATAATTGTTGAATGTTTGATTTAGCTTCTGTGTATTACGAATAGCGGCTGGATGAACCCTGGTTCATTATACGAATATATGACTAACGCATCTAACCTTGGTTGGTCAAGAACAAATGTTGAGCTTTCGAATGCGTCATTTTTGTCGATGGGTATCAATCCTATGCGGTCTTTGACACGATTGAATTTAGTAATGATCGCGGCATTATTTTGGTCTGTCTACCTCCAAACTTTACTCAATTCATTCAGTCACTACGTCAGCCACGTTTCATTTTTCAACCCTATGAAAGCTGCTTGGGGTATTACACTTGTTAAGTGGCGTTTTGAAAATGAAAGTGTAATGATTTCAAAACGAGATTTTGCTCCACTGATAAACAAAGCCTTAAAGTCAATGGAAAATATAGACCAAATACTGTTCTATGGATTGCTAAAGCGCGGTCAGCACTCATGGAACACCGAAGCCATTGATTATAAAACTTTTCCTGATTCATTTTCAATACCCAAACATAAACTGCAAAATAAAAGTCATTCGTGGATTCCCGCAGATCCTGTGGAAAAGAACATCCCTGCTAAAATATTCATGTGCATTTGTCCTATTCGGAATTTGAGTCAAATATAATTAAAACTATTGTTGATTTTCTGCCATAAATAGGAATTAACAATTAGCAGTTAGTAATTAGTAGCTTCAGTGTTTAGAATTTGAGATAAAACGGTAATGCCGAACCTAGCTGTTCTGAAAAATGGTAAACTTCCAAATTGTGTTTTTAATAATTTTTACTCCAATAAATTGTTTTTTATTTAACATAACTATTGAGAATATCGTTTAGGCGTTTTACGGTTGAATGAACATTATATTGGAAATCAACGAAGTGCAGCATAAATTGTGTATTGCGTGAAGATGTACAGCTTGTGGCGTACAGGCGAAGAGGAAGAGGAAGAGGAAGAGGAAGAGGAAGAGGAAGAGGAAGAGGAAGAGGAAGAGGAAGAGGAAGAGGAAGAGGAAGAGGAAGAGGAAGAGGAAGAGGAAGAGGAAGAGGAAGAGGAAGAGGAAGAGGAAGAGGAAGAGGAAGAGGAAGAGGAAGAGGAAGAGGAAGAGGAAGAGGAAGAGGAAGAGGAAGAGGAAGAGGAAGAGGAAGAGGAAGAGGAAGAGGAAGAGGAAGAGGAAGAGGAAGAGGAAGAGGAAGAGGAAGAGGAAGAGGAAGAGGAAGAGGAAGAGGAAGAGGAAGAGGAAGAGGAAGAGGAAGAGGAAGAGGAAGAGATGACAAGCATCTTCTTGTTAACCTACCAATTTTAAAGTTAATTCTATTTGAAAATGTTATTTCTTTGCAATAATGTAATAGAATTTGTCTTATGAGTTATACCAAATGTAATGAGACAAACAGCGCTCGAGCTTATTTTATCAACATTCCTTCTTTTCAAACGTAAGCAAGTCCTAAAATCGAACAGGTTGTTGTTCGATCAAAATTAAACGCATAATTAATATAAAAAAAAACATTGATTCCTTCTTCAGTAGGAAAATACACTCTTGGTATTGGTATATGCTTGGTAACAGTATCAGATACCAACATTCTATCCGATCAGAATTGTAACCGAATTGTAGAAGATTAGTGCCATCATCCGGAGGCAAATTGATCACTGGGACGAAATTGATCGAACTTATTAATGAAATTATTAACTTATTAATTTATTTATGGAAACAAACTGAAATTTTTAAATGTATTTTTCAAATAAATCTAAAACTTGCGAAACTTCATCAATCACCTACAGCTTCTTTTTGTCAGTGGTTCTCATCGAATGGCATATTGAATTGCATGAAAAAATACTTTTTTCTAAACCGCATTTTAGTTTCCATTTTCAAGAATTGTAAAGAAATATATTTTCAACACATCAAAACGATATTAATATACGCTAAACATATTCATTCACACTCAGCTGATTTTTTACGAGTTGTAAATGTGATCAGATAGCTACAATTGCTATTTAAACAAGTGAGAAAAAACAATTTTACAAAAAAACGCAATAAAAGACATTTTTCTCCTTAATCAGACACCAATGTTGTGGCTCAGTGTTTTCGGAAATGGCTGAACCTAATTGGTCACGGTGAGTTTCATGAAACCCCATTTTGTTTCAATTGAGAACCCTTTAAAATTTTATCGGAATCGTTCCATGTTTTCCGGAGATACGACTGGAACAAGTTCAGTGATCATAAATTCCAGAGCCCAAAACAACGCAAAACCCGTCACTTCATGATTTTTCAAATATAGCTTATTCGTGATGAATGCAAGCCTATATGACCTCATTGACGTAACCCGAGTTTCCGAGGCGAGTGACCACTTTATGACCAGAACCAAATCTCATCATGCGACATACCGAACTGGCGCTCCCGTGGCCGAAGGGTTAGCGTCATACCAAACATTCAGGATGTTCGGGTTCGATTCCCGTTCTGGTGGGGGGAATTTTTCGCCAAAGAGATTTCCTCCGACTTACACTGTGGTCACCCGTATTCTAGAGCTTGCCACTTAGAATGCATTCAAGGCGTGTTATTTGACATAGAAATACTAACTAACTAAAGTACTAATAAAAATGACGCAAGTAATACTACGCTAAGACGGCGAAGTTCCTCTAGGAACGCTAGTGCAATTTAAGAAGAAGAAGAAGAATAAGACATAACGAAATTCATGGTTTGTCAGTACTAGCTCATCAATGACCATTTCAAGAGTTAATGGCCACATTAGAAATACCCAGATGGTCTCCGAATGACCGGCAGCTCAAACTTTAGATCGAGATATGAGATATGCACGACTACACCTTTAGGTGGATTAAATCAGATTTGGCAACGTTTGAATTATCATTTATATTACTATATGTGAAGAAATCAGTGAATTTCTATACATTTCGGGCATTATCCTATAGGAAATAATGAAATAAAATTAGATTGATCAATTTCACCCTAATGGCACTATTTTGGAATTTTCCGCTAAAATTTTCCCAAACTAACGCTCAAGGAAATTTTGCAACAAAACATTTCATAACGTTATGTTTCCTTTGCACCAGTACAGGTTTAAAAAATAATTGGGTTTAATTTAAACAAACCATATACATATTTACATTTTTCCGAAAATCGTGATCAATTTGCCCCCGGTTTACGGTACGCACTTTACCCCCGAGTACTTTTGTCCCATTTTATTGTATGCTTCCAAAATCGACTTTAGCGAGTTTTGAACTTTCAGAAAATAATAATTTGAAACTTAAATTCGTTTTCTGCACTCGAAACTCACATAAAAATGACAACAAAATGTGCTAAGGGCTATGAAAATTCAAACCACCCGTAATGTTGACGCTTAGTTTTATTTTATTTAGTTGAAAAACCTTCCCCATTATGTGGCAGACTAAAGGGTGTGTCACATCAAATTGCAACACGGAAAAAACGCTGTAGAAATTCGCCCAGTAGACCGATCCTTTTGAAAATTTTAGACAGTAAAATAAAAACTATTAAACAACTTTTGGCATTTTCTTTTTATTCATACTTCGAGCCCAAGCCCGTATGCTCGCACCTTCCTCTTTACCCCGACCATAAGGTTCTGTACAACGTCAGGTTGTAGTTTTTTTTTAACAGAAATCCATTTTTTCTTGAAGTCCGCCTCCGATTTGACAACTTTTGGGTTCTTCCGGAGAGCCTACTTCATAATCGCCCAATATTTCTCTATTGGGCGAAGCTCCGGCGCGTTGGGCGGGCTCATTTCGTTTGGCACGAAGGTGACCCCGTTGGCTTCGTACCACTCCAACACGTCCTTTGAATAGTGGCACGAAGCGAGATCCGGCCAGAAGATGGTCGGGCCCTCGTGCTGCTTCAATAGTGGTAGTAAGCGCTTCTGTAGGCACTCCTTAAGGTAAACCTGCCCGTTTACCGTGCCGGTCATCACGAAGGGGGCGCTCCGCTTTCCGCAAGAGCAGATCGCTTGCCACACCATGTACTTTTTGGCAAACTTGGATAGTTTCTGCTTGCGAATCTACTCCGGAACGCTGAATTTGTCCTCTGCGAAGAAAAACAACAGGCCCGGCAGCTGACGAAAGTCCGCTTTGACGTAGGTTTCGTCGTCCATTACCAGGCAATGCGGCTTCGTCAGCATTTCGGTGTACAGCTTCCGGGCTCGCGTCTTCCCCACCATGTTTTGCCTTTCGTCACGGTTAGGAGCCTTCTGAACCTTGTATGTACGCAGGCCCTCCCGCTGCTGGACGAATGAACTTTTCAAATTCAGCTTATTGGCGACATCCCGGACCGAGCTTCTCGGATCACGTCTAAACTGCTTAACTACGCGATTGTGATCTTTTTCACTGGCGGAGCATCCATTTTTGCCGTTCTTCACCTTCCGGTCGATGGTTAGGTTTTCGAAGTATCGTTTTAGTACTCTGCTGACCGTGGATTGGACGATTCCCAGCATCTTACCGATGTCCCGATATGACAACTCCGGATTCTCGAAATGAGTGCGCAGGATTAATTCACGACGCTCTTTTTCGTTCGACGACATTTTTCCAAATTTACGAAAAATTGACAGTGAACGGTCAACGTGATCTATACACTCTTATCTGATTATAAGCGAAAGCTGAAGATATAATTCCTAAAAATTAAATGTCTACAGCGTTCTTTCCGTGATTCCGTGATTTGATGTGACACACCCTTTATGTTTTTGAACACTTGAGCATATTCACTTCATGGCATATTTAAAAAAAATAAAATATAATGAGGCAATTGAATAGGAAAGTGACCATTCCAAAACATTGGAACCCTTTGTAGAATGCTTTTAAAACATTCAGATTATAAATTTATACTTTCAGAATATCCAACATAAATGTTTTTGTATACTATATTAGTAATCAGTATTTCATAATATCCGATAAAAACGTGTTACGTATAAATATTGTATCACTTCCATGCATACAATTCCTTTTAATTTACAAAAAAAAAAAATATGCAAACTACATTGAACTTCTACACATATTCATCTTTTTTCCAGCAAAATTACCGTTTAAAACCCATTGAAAACGAATCTCATCTGCGTGATAAATCATCCGTCCCGGAGTTCGCTTCCAGATCAATTCCATTCCGTGTTTGATATGCAAATTTTTTTTCCACCAGGAAATCGTCTTCGGTCCTGGGAAAATTCCCACACTTTTGTTTGTGCAATAAAATAGTGCCGTGTATCGGAATCTGCCTCATCAGCATCCAAACGGCCAAACAACGGACTAGGAAAAAAAAGGATGCGATTAAACTCATTTGAATAAATTGCTCAGTGTTTTGGAGGTCCTTCCAGACTGTTTCGCTTATGCAACGTATCTTTCCGCATCTGCAAAGATGCTCATCCCTCCCGAATCGAAGCGCTTCTGATTTCGCCCGTTGCACACGGATGGGACATACGCAATAATTTATGCGCCAAAGGGTTCGCACGCAAGTTCACTTTCGCTTTGCGAGATTTATTCCGTGTTCATTGCTTTCGCTCGAGAGCTTTCCCCTTTCGGTAATGTGCGAACGATTTCTTGACACAATTGCATGCCTTGAAAGGGGGAAGGTGTCTTCTGAAGGGATTTTGTCCTGAAAAAGGAGTATTTTGTTGTGTTTCCTGGTGCGTTGTATAGATATTTGCACATCTTGCTGTTGGGACATACTGATTTAAGTGAAAACAGAAAATTTTCTCGAAAATGCTGTTCCAACGTTGAAAAACATAATACTGTTTTCATAGATTCATGCAAAATATCGAAAAGTATTCTAGACAATTTATTATTCCAAGAAAATTGTATTCAGTTAAGACATTCTTCAATAAACCCTTTTCTCGATTGTGCATCATTCACCTTATGCCACGACGGTGTCGTTGGCAATAGCAATTCTTTGGAGAGGAAAAAAATATGCATAATTTATTCTAATTCTAAACTCTCATAAAAACGTCTCTCTCCCCCTTGCAATCAGCATGACACGAAGACATCGCACACAAAAAAAGCGCCAATCTACAAGTTCCTGATCGTTCCCTACCCCGTTTTCGGCGCGACACACGTGATGCACAACAGTATCCGGTCCAAGGATAACCAGTTAACAGCAAACGTTCGGGAACAACATCAACAACGAAAAAAAAAGTGTCCCAGGCTGGTAGCAGCAGCAGCGAAAATGTATAAACAAATGCTCTTCTAACCGTTGCAGGTCTCATGTTCCTTGCGGCAAACCGGCAGGATCTAGGATCAAGGAGCACCAACCGTCATGCTGCTGTTGCTCTTTAAGGCTCTTCCAGAAGCGAAAACGGCGAGCCCTTGACAAAGGTGTATCGACGGGGGGAGACGCAGGGCAGGGTGTAGCTATTTTGCATACTAATCTAATTTAAATTCATCATAAAGCCTTGAGGAACGAACGGGGCAAACAATTCGCTCGACGCTTAGCACATGGTTTGGTGTACGTGTAATGCCAATATGCGAGTATGTGCACCAAAAATGCCACGGAATGAAAAACTCAACGGTTACAGAAGTGAAAAAAAGCCCGTCTTGGGACGGTGATGAATTCAAAGATTTGTGACAGCCGAATGTGGTGTTAAATACATCCTTGCCATTTAAATAGCATTTAAAATTCAGAATTTGTCCATTTTAAATGAGTCATTAATTTTATGAGTAAAATATTTGAAATAACTTATAATGAGTTCGTAAGCAAAACAGGTAGAAAATAAATAAAATAATCCACATTTTAAGGATATAGAACCGGAACATCTGTATCAATCTACTATTACTATTACTTAGCTATTACTCATCTTTGCCACCCTTGCGTTTTGATCACTGCTGAAGATTCCAATGTCATGTTTTGGGTAGATATCATATTATGGCCGATATTTGCTATACGAGGTCTGTTCAAAAAGTATCGCGACTTTCGAATTTACGCGAGATACGTATACTCGATTCTAGATTTTTGCGGCATTATGTTGGTACTCATGTCTCTCACTTATGCTGACAAGCACGGCTATTTTGAATGTTCAGTTAATTTTTGAAAACTGCTTTTCTTACACGTGTTTTGGTTCATCTTCGATTTTCGCCTATTGACTATCTCTGGAGAAATCCCTTCGTAGTGCTGATGCAAATTCGGCTACGGCTATGGAAGTGCTCAATTGAATGGTATAGAGTGGACCACTCTATCTACAAGAGCTGTTCTAAAAGTATCACGATGTTTGTATACCCACGGATTACTTATATTCGATTTCAGTTGTTGACGTGCTCGGGCTTCCGGCACGCTTTACGTCGTTTATATCTTTTCGTCCCTCCGAGAACATTTTTTCGAACTCCGATAAACATTATTTAGCTCCAAGGCAGGTTCACCAACCAACATTCGGAATGTGTTCGCGCACTTAATTTTGTTGCTTACACAAAATTTGATACAGATTCTTTGATCCATTTTAGCAATAGGCAAAAATTGAAGATGAACCAAAACACGTGTAAGAAAAGCAGTTATCAAAAATTTACTGAAGATTCAAAATAGCCGTACTTGTCAGCATAAGTGAGAGACACGAGTACTTATATTGTTAAACCACAAAAAAAAAATCTAGAATCGAATATACGTAAACCGCGTAAAATTTTTCAATTTTTTATTTGTGTAGATGTTGTACTCGGATGAATTATACAGGTACCTATCGCATTCGGATATTCGCTAAATTCGAGTGAACGTCTTTTGAGTAACTGTCGTTCGGAGAACTGTCTTTCGGTTAAATGTTACATAATCGAATGAACAACTTAATCCTAGGCATGGATTTACTTGTCATAAAAAAAGAAGCCTTAATGACTGAAAATATGCTCTGAATAGATAATTGATAATGAGATGCGAAACATAGAAAAGAATACTCCGAAGTTGTGGAACCATTCTCTTCTGCATGATATCGACTATACAGCCTTGAATCTTAACTAAAATTAAAAACAGGACGGACTTGATTGTATATTGTACAGACTCCAATTTCTTTTCATACAATCGAATCCTTTATATCAAGGATTCTCAAACTTTTTTGACGTAGGACTACGTCTTTCATTTCTATACCGGGGTGTAAAATCAAAGTTTCGATAACGAAAACGTTACGCCGGAGACCGAGACTTTGAGCGTTAAAAGCAACTGAACGAAATGGTATAATAAACACGTCATTCGAAAGATAAAATGTCTACGCGTTATATACTTGTTACTTTCTGATCCAAAAACATGTTTCAATAGCTCTAATTGCTTTTAAAACAGGCTATTGAAATCACCAATCGGTATCTAAGCGAGCGCCGCTCGGAAATCCACTCTCATTCTTTGTGTGGACACCGACTGGACAACATCGTTGCTGGACGAATTGAATAGCGAGGGATCGAGTGCCTTTCTCAAGGCAATGAGGGTGGAGAAGTAGTGCAGGTGTAGAGTAAGGTTTTCCAAGGGTCTTTTTCAAGGCAAGAGACGATTGAACTGAAAAAGTTTAAACTATCTATAATCAAAAACCGAAATTCACTCAGTTCTAATTGAATATCGATTGGAGCATGTTGTCGCTGTTGTGGAGGAGCTAACTTCGTTCATCATGAAAGTGCTGATGAACGGTGTCACCAAGAGCCTGGAGAGTGATGTCACTAAAAAGGTGATCAAGAGAATATTAGCATCGAAAAACGGTGCCGCTTGATACATCGTAGCAGGGGAGCAGTTTCGGACAACGCTTGTAAAAATCAAGTGGTACAATTTTCAACCAAATTGAAAATATAAGTAAGTCAACAGCCCTTCCACCAACAGCTGTCATATGGTTTGACATCTCCTGGTTGTTTATTACTTACGAAAACAACACAGTGCCCTTTTTCATACATGTTTCGAAACTTTTGAGCTTGAAGTTGTAAGTAATTCCCTAATTCCTTTGTGAAGAAAGAAGAAATTTAAGTACACCACCTCAGTTAGTAACTAATATGAAATGAAAAAAAAACCTGCATACAACGGAAAAATAAATGTCTATTGATTAGATAAAATTATAATTTTTTTTCGGATGGTGGTGGGGCACATTCGGACATTGTTTAATACCTCATAAAATTTGTGTCTGATTGTTGTTCAAAGTCTGCTTCATTTAATATTGGAACAAATTCTTTTGCTCATTGTGGCGCTCCTAGTGGACGGATTTGGAAATTCATTACCTTTCACCATGTATTTATGTCATAACACCAAACGATAGCATTTTGTAAACAACCGCCATGGAAGCCGAACGGAGAGATAAAATTGTGCACAGTTTTCTTGAAAATCCATTGTTGTCGGCATTTAAGCTAGCTAAACAGCTTAAAATGCCCAGAAATACCGTATGGCGTGTTATCAAGCAGTACAAGGAAACATTGACGACGGCTCGGAAGCCGCATTCGAAGCGTCGGAGTGGAACTGTCGACCGGAAACTGCGTGGGAAAGTCATCAAGGCCGTCAAGAGGAATTCCAATCTTTCAGACCGCGATTTGGCCAATAAGTTCCAGGCCGCTCACAGTACGGTGCGACGAATTCGTCTCCGGGAAGGAATAAGGTCATTCCGAGCCAGCAAACAGCCAAATCGGACGCTGAAGCAGAACAATGTGGCCAGAATCCGTGCTCGAAAGCTGTACGACCAAGTGCTGACCAAGTTCGACGGATGTATTCTGATGTACGATGAGACCTACGTGAAGGCGGACTTTGGGCAAATCCCAGGTCAAAAATTTTATTTGGCGACGGCTCGGGGGGATGTACCTGCAAAATTTAAGTTCGTGTTTGCGGATAAATTCGCCCGCAAGTACATGATTTGGCAGGGGATATGCAGTTGTGGACAGAAAACCAAAGTCTTTCTCACTGACAAGACAATGACATCAGAAGTCTACAAAAAAGAGTGCCTACAGAAACGGATTCTGCCGTTTATTCGTGCCCACGACCGTCCAGTAATGTTTTGGCCGGACCTCGCAAGCTGCCATTACAGCAAAACGGTTATGGAATGGTACGCAACGAACGGGGTCAGCGTAATACCGAAGGACCTCAACCCCCAAACTGCCCCCAGTTCCGGCTGATAGAGAAATACTGGGCAATCACGAAGCGGAGGCTTAAGGCAAAGGGAAAACTTGTTAGGAACATGACTCAAATGAAAAACTGGTGGAATCAAATCGCCAAAACGGTGGACGAAAAGGGTGTGCGCCGCCTAATGTGCCGTATTACGGGAAAAGTACGAGAATTTCTTCGAAACAGCAATGAATAATTTTTTTAATTTTTTTTTTATGAAAGAGTAAAGAAAATGCTACATTTGTATGAAATACAAATTATGAATTCGTTAATAAATGACTGAACTACACGCAATTGTTTGTGTCCAATATTAAATGAAGCAGACTTTACTAGCAAACATCAATTTAGTCTGATTCTCAGACTTAATGATGGTTCGAAACTACAAAAAGAAAACCGATAAAACCAGCATCATCAAAATGAGATGTAAAAAGCTATCGAACTAGTTTCGAATAGAACGTGTTCATGTTTCTAGCTTACAGGTGGTCTAACTGGGTTCATTGTCTTTGCTAATTTTCCAACTAACGGTTGCGTCTTTGCTAATTTCCCAACTAACGGTTGCATAACGGGAAAGCTGTTTCTCAATGTTCTGGAACATTTGAAAAAGGTGGCAAAAAGCAACGTAAACGAATCAATTTCATAAAATCAAAAATCAATCAAAAAGTTATTGCACTTTGGAGACAATTAAATATTGCCATGAAAATTGCACAATTCATGTATCTTTTCCACCTTATGTCACAAATCGCTTACAATCGCTGGATGTTTCAGTTATGGGCCCTTTCAAGCAAAAGCTCTCAGTTTCCCAGAACGGTTGGCTACTCAACCATCCTGGAAAAACTATTTCTGTACACAACCTTTCAGGTACAGTTGCATCGGCTTATAATGTTTCTTTCAATCTGAGTAATAGTAGCTGTAGCTGGATTCAAAATGACAGGTTGCTATCCATTCTCAAGAAAGGTTTTTTCACAAGGATTTTGAATGCTCTAATGATTTCACCTACTGGAGCGGAGGTAGCAACTGACTCATCGGGTAATACAACAATGTTGCAAAACATTGCGTCTACAGCACAGATAGATTTTACTTTGGCAACTTTGTCCCCGGAAAATGTTGAACCTTTTCCAAAAACTTAACCACCACTCGAAAACGGAAAAACGTTTCCTTTCAGAAAAATCCTGATAAACAGAAAAAGGCACAATATGCTGGAAATAAGAAGAAACGAAAGTAATTGTTGATAAACATAAAACTTAATTTTTTTTTCGTTGTCCGAAAGTGGCCCAGGACTGTCCGAAACTGCCCCACACATGGGGCACATTCGGACAAAAAGGCAATTTTCAAAAATTCGAATGAACCATTCGTAATCGCAGACACACCTCTAACACGCTCATATGATACATTGATGTCCAAATGACAACCAGGATGAATTCAGGATTTGTTTCAAGCTCACAAAAAATATTGAAAATTAAGGAAAAAAAGTGTCCGAATGTGCCCCCCTCTCCCCTACATATACTTTTTGTTTTTGAAAATAAAACAAGAATTTTATGTTTGATTTAACCTTCGAGTTTGAGGTAGGCTGTACATTTTGTAGTTGCTCTCCGTGATTGACCTGAACTAGTGAAATTGCACAAATATCACACACTCACTCTGGAAGTTTCGATGATTCGAGCTTTATATAGCCAATAACGACGCCGGCCACGTCCAAACAGTCACTAGGGAAAGGGAAGGAATGTTAGTATCATATTCGCAGCCAGAAAGGTTAGTTGTGTGTTTCTCTTGCGATTATCATCGAAGAAAAAAATGTTAGTGGGAATGAATAAGAAAAATCAGGTCAGTGATGTGATTAGGGGTTTCTCCATTTTTTTGCATAATCACCATGGAAAACAGCTATTACTACCATCTTCCATATGGGCTTTCGACACTCTACTCTGGTTCTAAAAAGTTTCACGCTATTTTTCGAATATGCAACATTGGAGATCCGTTATTCGCAGGCGGGATTTTAGTTTTTAATTATTCCCTTTAAAGTCGGAAAGTACCTTTCTAATACAAAAAAATATATATTCGGATTCATTCAGGAGGTGATGGATCATATTTGCTGAAAAAAAATCCTTTCACGCATATGTTCGGATTTCACAATGATACAGTTATTTATAATTTCTTTTCTGTTCCAGGCTCTGTTTGCCCTAAAATGGCTCTACTTCAAAAACTACGCTACGTAAGACGATTCTGTTGCGTCCACTGGAAAGATGAAAAAAATAGTACAGGATACAGTTGCGTAACATGTTATATATGGTCGAATTTCAACAATGACAGAGTTATATGTTTATTTTCAGGTTCTCTAGGCCTTGAACTGGATCTACTACAAAAATAACGCTATTTCGTGCGGCTCTGTTGAAAAAATTTAATACAAGATACGGTGGTGAAACATCTAAATAAATGGATTTAAATCGCATTTTGGAAATAAAAAACTTGAAGGCTAGTTATTTTAAAGGTGTTATTGTTCACTTTATCCCAAAAATACATAATAAACTTGGTTGTATCTGTCAACCAAATTAAAGCCCTATAAATATAAAAAAATAGCTGTATATAATCGAGTCCGACCTGCACATAACGAATGTCATGCCAACTCGTCTTAGGAGTTGGCAATATCATCTCAGATAGCAGAGAAACGTTGTTGGTGTAAAGACATGGTTCATTTAACCCATTCGCTGCCAAGCCTAAATTATATGTAGTCATTCCCATTGCCATTTATATTTTGAGTGTTATTGTTTACCAAAACCCTGTTATGTCTTGATCATTCTCTATATAAAATAAAGTATGATTTTTGTAAAAAAAATATGTGTAGTTTTTTTCAAGTTTTTTTACATATTTATATTAATGTTTGTGGCCACAACAAATTTGCTAATTATAAAGCCTGCTATTATTATATATTTAAAGTACGACAAGCATACTCGTCCTTGACGGCAAATGAGTTAAGCAACAACATTTGAAATCTTCAAAAAAGAATTAGACTACTTTTTGAAAAGGGCAAAAAAAATTTTCTCAATTTTTTGCAAAAAAAATAATTAAAAAACCATATTCTGGTCAAAGTATGAAACGTAGAAAATTAAATGAGTTTTCAATTTAAAATTTTTAAAATTAAAACTAATTTTTCTCAAAAACGTTCTTTTTCAAATTCTCAAAACAAACACCATAAGAATAACCCTTACAATTTCCAACAAGTCGTCCATACATCGGACGAGTGCACTTTTACAGGTGAAAAGGTTTTCTAAAAACAACTTTTTCATGTTTTCTTTGAAAACATTACAACTAATCCTGATTTTGTTTAAAGTCAAGGTAGCGATACAGCGTATTCGACAAAGTTTTCTTCTTTCTATCTTTCATAGTTTTTGGGATAGTTTTTTGTATGAAGACTCATCGAAAAAAATATTTTTCTAACCATCGTTTAACTTTGAAAAACTCAAAACTCACAAATGAAATAAATCCTCTAATATTTTTGATGTAAAAATATATCAGCTTTCGGTAGAAAATATAAAATAATACAGGGCGGACTTGATTATATACAGTTTTCGATTTCTTTTCACTGTATATAGTCGAATTCTATTAGTGATTTTTAATGTGTCATTATTCTTTTTCTATCTTTTTTAATTTCGCTGCAATCTCAAATTAAACAATTCCTGGTGGATTTTCAACTAGAATCTACCAAAATCACGTTTACTTCACTGTACTCATAATAGCCAATTAATTTTCATTTTAACGTTGAAACATTTAATTTTTTTATATTTCATAGTCAAATATACAGTTATATATTTGAGTCAAAAATTGTATATAATCAAATCATATATAATATAATCGAGTCCAACCTTTGAAAAAAATATTAAAGAAGACTAGCTCATTGACTCAAATTTGATATGTCGATCATCTGAATTGGTCTAGTAGTTCGAAAATAATGAATTAAGTTATGAAAAAGTCATTTTTGTAAAAAAGGTGAAAAAGTTGATTTTTCGGACCACCCTAAAAGAGAAATTGGCAGCCCAATTGAAAAAAAGGTACGGGTCTAATATTTTACGAATGGGAACAAAACTACCCATTTTCACGAAAATCTGAGAATTACTATATCGCACCGAAATCCAACTTTAAGGGTACCAAGTCATTTTAACATAAAACAAGAAAAGCGCTATCACGCTCTCGCATTATAAGGATTGAACTAGTATCGCGCTCCTCCTCGCTCAAAAAGTTAATATGGCTCTAATTAAAGAACTACGCTACTTAAAATGATTATGTTGCTTCCATTTGAGAGATAAAAGAAGTTGGTACTGGATTCAGTTGCAAAACATTTAGATTAGTGGAATTAAATAACATTTCAGAAGTCAAATTGTGCTTTCCTAGGCGTTTTTAAGCATATGCAATATAATTTCAAACATTTTCTGATGAACCTCCAATTAGACTCCTCCAACTGCGTTGAATATTTGACATGTTTGAAAAATTTCCCAAATAGTCAGATGCAAATAATTGCAACGAGATTTTCTGTACTGTGACAGATCTCTTTGCAGATTCAGGCTGTAGGCATGTTTGGCATGTCATCTTTTTAGGTAGTGTTATTTCGCCCATATTCCAATAAAGTCGCAAAATGCTAATAAACAGGTGCCTTGACCAAGGATTAGTTTGGCCGAGAACTGAGAGTGTGGATTTGAAATTATTACGATCACCTTAGATGCGTCTGTTGATTCGCATTTGAAGATTAAAAAAGAGATATGTTGAATAATGTTTCGCATTAAACCGCGTTAATGATGGAGATGAATGCAACTACAGGATCGGAGACAAATGAGCTCAAAAGCTACTGCAAACATTTCTTTGTCAATCAAAACGTGCAAACAGTTTGACAATGGCAATGCGTCATTGATTTTCAGACTTCCCAGCGTTGGCTGCAGCGTGGCAAATAAATTGATAGTGTTCGGTACTTGCATAATCAGAATGAAGCGTTATGCTTTCGACATCATTTGTTTTCGTCACCTAATCTTATCGGTGTTTCATTTTTCCACTCCCAACGTTGATAAGCCCCCGGGATGGATGCGGTTTCTAATTCTGCAACCGACTCTAACTTTCTCTTCGTATCTCGTCGTGGTCATGTGGCCGCAAAAGTGTGCAACCGTTTCGTTTCGCACTCTCCGCACACACATATGTGCGTAAACCAGTCACGTACATATCATGTGCCGGAGAGACCGATGGCTGAGCAAAAAGTAAACAAGCTTCAATAAATCAACAATTTCTTATTTGCTAATTTACCCTACTTTATTCATTTGCTTTATTGCGCTTTTGAATTCGACCCGAGTCTGTGTTGTCTTTCGTCGAGAGCTGCCCCCGCCGACCGCTCTACTTTTTTTTTCCGCGATGGACATCGCACGTAGCCGCTATTTCCATTTATTTTTATGGCCATTTCTTTTCCCGTTGTTTTTTGTTGTTATGTTTTGCGGCCTTCGAATTTCACATTTCTCTATTGCAACATTGCTGAAATGAACGGCAAACTATTGCCTCATTTTCCCCATGACTTTTTAAATCTCGCAAATTTTTTCTCGGTTTCTACATAGCCACGTACAATGCATTCGAACGAAATCTCACCTCCTCTTTCTTGCTTTTGCTTTTTTCCGTCCCGCTCAGCACTGCTATGCCACAGCATAGAAAGAAGAAAAAAACAGAGCATTCGCAACATACGCCGAACGGCCGGCCGCGAATCGACCGACATACGAAGCTCGAATTACCCAATCGGCAATCGGAGAGCCGAACATTAACGAGCATTTTTGCTACTCAACACACAACATATAACGCTCTTATGGTGAGCAATGGAACTCAATGAGAGACGCTCACAGCAGCTTCCCCTTCAAACTTTTATGTTGCACAGTGAAACGTCGTAGCGTAGCGTTAGCTTCTCCTCCGATTGCTCGGCTGCTCAGCAATTTGCGATGAGTGCCGTTACTCACCGTCGAACCAGAACTGCTCTCGAGCACATAAAACAATTCAAATACACTCACGCAGGGGTTCGCACGCACTCTCTCGCACACACTCGCAAAAATGCTTGATGCTGTTTGTAGTTTTCGCTTGCTATCTCTGTGCCACTTGGGTGCTATTTGTGTTACGGTGCGATGCGATTCCGATGCGTATGCTAGATTTGATGCCACAACCGCCACAGCATAGAGAATGCTGCTTTGTCCGGCCCTTATGAGTAGGCGCACTGCGACAGTAAGTAGTGACCCGAGAGCGATGGGGGGTGAAAGCATAGAGACGATCAGACGATCAGGCAATCGTGTGGGTGTTTTTTACCGCAAAGAAGAAATTGGCTGCAAGGTAAACAAGCTTTTGTTCTATTTGAATGACTCTGTGGGATGATTGTCACCATAGGGCTTTTGGCTGTCATACAAAAGTTATTGTTCGAGTTTATTGAACCATTTCACTGTCATAAGTACTATCAAACTAGTTATCTTTCGGAAACTATGGCAGTGAGAATTTACAAAGACTTCTGACGCTGACGGCATCGAGATTCGTGTTCCAATTGGTGAAGCCACAATAATAATCAAATTACATCAAGTATATGTTTTCGCTCAAAGGGCCTGGCCGGGTAAGGAAGTAAAAAGTGCCCCCAAACCAAATCACCAGCTGTATGACAAATATTGTATAGGATATTAAATAAGAAATTTTGGCGGTTTATTTGAACCCATTTGTGGCTTGACGTAGGATCTATAGTGAAAAACGTACTTTTTCGTTTGTTTCAAGCCATCCTCAAAAGCTTCGAGATAAAAATTAGAAAAAAATACTGAATGTGCATCTTACTACGATGTATCAAAAAAAAAATTATCAAAAAAATTTTTTATGAAAAATTAAAACACAAAAAAAAATATATTAAAATTTTGAATTTTTTTTTTTGGGATTCAGAGATTCAGTACTACTCTAATTCATATTTAAATAGGTGCCATACAGCTGGTGGTTTGGTTTGGGGGCACTTTTTATTCCCTTACCCGGCCAGGCCCTTTTAACAATTTACAACTGCTTTCGTGTCTGATAATCTGATAGAGAGTAATTTGCATAACAAACACGAATGTCGCATCCAGATGTCGAAACTGTATCTTCGTCATTGTGGGTTTGTGTGTTATATGATTACGTAAAACTATTCTTTTGATTGTTGTAAATACAGAACCACTTAAGAAATATCCTCACACCTTGGAAATTATGAAAAACTTTAATTATGTAAAGTTTAGATCATTCAGATGATGGGACACTTTCAAGGATGGATGAAACAAAAAAATTGTATTTCATGAAAAAAAAATTTAAACAAATCAATTCATTATTTCGAAGATACTCTCCAACTTTACTCTTGATTGATTAGCTGGCGTCCAACTTTTTCAGTCACGGTCTTGGCCAGCGGGCTCCACCAATCCTTTTTTCTCATTAATGTCACTGGTGACGGCACCCTTCATCTTCAGCTTCCGCTTTTTTATCTTCTACATCGGTCGGAACTGGGGTCAATTGGGGTCAATTTAATTTTTTGGGATGCACTGGTCTCCATTGTCATTGTTCCATTGTAGCCCGTCCTTTCTGTTACGGTAGCTGGCTAAATCTGACAATCTGACAGTTTTGCACTTCTAAAAGTTACGCTGTGTTGAGTACGTCTGCTATTGTATTATTGAATTTGCAACAGTTTGTTTTTATGTTTCATGTTTGTTTCACAGTTTTCATGGATTACAAGGGTGTTGTGCATCATGAATTCCTTCCACAAGGCCAGACTAACAACTCGTGGATCTTCCATCACGAAAACGCACTGTCATACAATGCCATCGTTATTCGTGAAAAGTTGGCTAAACGAATTGGTGAACGAATACCATTCAGCGAATTCACCACGAACGACTCAAGAATCAGAACACGTTTCAGCATCTGAGATGAGATGATGGAAAAATCGAAGACGGCGCTGATGGTCATACCGCAAATCGGATATAAGAAATGTCTCGAGTTTGATTAGGAAAAACATATTCAACCATCGAATTGTAGGCGAATAAACTGCAAAGTTTAAAGCCCCTCTAATACCATCAAGGAAGGCAAGGAAGGAAACAACGAAACATTGCCAGAATATCGATTGGCATCCACTTCCAAATCGATGGTGAGCTCTGTGGTGCCGAAATCCAGCCACTCAGAAAATTTGGGTTGCAGAAAGAGCGCTCAAAAATCTCCTGTACTCGTAAAAGAACAGAAGTTATCATGTACGAAATATTTTCACCGCATGGATCGCTCAAGAAATATGTTAAATGAGTAAACTTCACGTGTTTTTATTTGTTTATATCTCATAGAATCACAATGGTTTGGCTGTAATCGTAAGGTAATAGGTGTCCCGATTTTCAACTCCAACCAGATGGTATCCCTATTCAACACTGTCATTTTGTACTATAATAATCACCTTTCCCTTTGACATACAGATGCCAGTATCATATTAAGAGTTTATTGGCAATTGAACAAAATTATGATCGAACTTTTTTGCTGGAAGAAGCAAAATCTCATTTCCAATTGAGAAGCTTAGAAGGAAAGGGATGTAAGTGACTTGATCGATCTTTTCTTCATCAACTTTTTCTTTCGTGAATAACTCAGCTGCAAAAACGTTCCGAGAGAAAATCGAACATGACACTTATAATCCATTCCTATTGAGCCCCTCAATTGAATGCGAGGGCCGATGGCTTCACAGTCCCCTGACAATCCTCAGATGAATATGACTTTGCCTAGCCCTGACTGTAATGTGCTCGATAATAAATTTTGTGACAGGGAATGAGTTGATGATCACGCTATGCTTTCTCTATCACAGACATAATCTTGATATCAGAATATGTACAAACGCCAAAACATATTGAATGTTTCGGCCAGCAAAAGTGACGGCGAGACGTCCAAAATGGCCTTTCTCGAGATCAAATTTTCTCAATTGGCATTTTTCAAGGCTAAAGTCTGTCCAGGAGATGGACGAAATGTGTAGAGTGAAACAGGAATTATTTAGAAAAAAAATTTTTTTAGGTCTTCATCGACAAAACCAGACAATTTCAACTTATACTCGTGGTAGATTCTCGGCGTGAAACACAAAAAGTGAATTCATGGACCTCTTTTAAACGCATGTTGACAATGTAGAAGGGTCTGAGCCTAACACTTTTGAAACTCCAAATGGGGCCCCTGAAAAGGGCTGTTTGCTATATGTACGGATATCCTTCCGCAACTTCATTGTTCGAATTTCCCGCTTTTTTTGAGCACTTTCGCACTTGCGCTTATTGTGATAATATATCCGATTATAAATAACAGTCAAATGTTGCGATATTTCGACTAGTTTGATACGAACAAAAAACAAATTTAGCTTGTGACAGGAAGTTAGCTGACTAACTGAAAATGATTAATGAATATCAGTGTAACACAACAAGATGGAGAGGTAGTCGAAGTATATGCGAATCGGTAAACAAAAAAAATTGGCGTCATCGATTACATTGAATACAAGGTTTATGGGCAAGAAACAATGAAATGTTGAAAATGCTTATGATTCCGTGATACTTTGAGGCAAAATACACACTAAATTCTAAAGCTGCTTGATTTTTAATGGATATCTATGTTATTGTGATTTCTTTTCATTGCCTCATTCTTATCATTAGTTATTCTAAGTTATCGGGAGTGATAGTTTTTCGGTGAAATAATGTTCGTTTGCAGAATATATTTTACGTCAAACACTGACACTGTGAGCCATGAAAATATCATGGTATCGCTGAAATAATGAGTTTCTATAGAATTGCATCTGCCATCTCACTAACCCACTCCACCATCTACATTACCCTTATTCCTACACGTTGACTAGATGTCTAATTTATCTGATAAAACGAAATGCACACAATTTGTGTTGCATACAACATTTACGGGAGCCAAGCTGAAAGAAAGAATACTTCTAGTTCGCTCGCAAGACATACCTCTTTTATTCGTTAAATTGTTTACTTGTTTCACAATTTTCACTATTGATGTCTCAGGAAAAAATTGCTGGATAAATGTGTAGTCTAGTGATATGTATTATAAAATATATAGTAAGAACGATTCTGCGTAATATGCATTTAAAATCTTTTAATTTTTGGTAGAGTGACCCCCCTTATTATTTCTATAATAAGACGTATTAGAGAACTCGTTTTATAATATCCGGCGAATTGCTTTTTTCAAGTAAATTCCTCCTTCAAAACAAAAAGGTGATAATCTGTCAGAGCTGCAGGATACGCGATTGCACCCCAGTTGAGGGTTTCCATTGCGTCCTTCACGGCTTAAACTGTGTGCGCCGGTGCGTTGTCATGCTGTAGCATTACTTTACAATGTTTTCAGGCCGATTCCGGTCCTCTTTTTTTATTTTCAACAAAGCAAATCTTAAATTTATAATTTGTTGTCGGTAGCGATTCACTCGGCATTAGTAGCCCATGGTACACCATACCCTTCTACCACACAGAGCATCGTCTTCTGGCCAAAACGAATTGGCTTTGCAGCGGATGGACGATTTTCACCAGCTTAAAGTCATGTTCTTAATGATTCGGTTCTCGAAATAAAATTATGACAAGCAAACGATGAACTTCGATCGCTATTTTCTTCAAATGAAAAAAACCAGAAGGATAATGAGCAGACTCTACCGCATTGTTAACGTAGGATGCAAAAGTACCCGCGAGTTAGTTGTATTTGCAATGCAATTTACCGATTTTGTAAGGCTGAATCGTTTAGTAATCTGTGTTAGGAAAACACAATCAGATGTGCAAATGCATATGAGTACAAGTGCCCCCGGCTTACATGCATAGTCAATGAGTGAGATTTATGTGATTTCAATAGTTTCTTCCAAAGTGTTATTGAAACATTTGTTTGGGTCGAAAGTAACATCCATCACTCGTTGACATATATTTTTTCGAAAGAAGTAATTATCATACCAAAACCTTGTACATCCAACATAACGCTCTCGTTTTAGAAACTTCTAATCGACACCATAGCACAGAAATAAAGGACGTTGTCCTACGTCAAAACAAAATTGGCGAATGCCGTAAATGCTCTTTATTCGGAAACAAACTCGACATTTCTAACACGCCAAACAACTAAATTACCATGATTTTGGAGGATCAAACAGAAATATTTTTGTAGCTTAATCTCAAATGAAAAAATGTGTCAAATCGAAGAAATGCATACAAGCTGTTGCTAGCAGTATTTAAAACATCAACTGGACAATTTAAACCAGACAACTGTCACGTTCGCTTACAGAAGAAACACTATGTGATGAAAAAGTAACAGTTAGTTTGTCAAAAAATTGTGGAATGAATTGTATTCATATTGTTGCAGGCTGTTAGGAATAGATTCAAGAACAATTTTTACGGTCTGATTGAATTTTGTACCCAGAAACCCTGATGTTATGTTGTCTATTTTTTGCAATGTATGATATAATAACTAACCATACTTTTTTCATATAAGTTGGTTTACTGCCTGATATAAATTGTTGATGGATGGTGAGTTGAAATAATAGGAATGATTTTATTCCTTGACTTCCATTCATCATCTTATCATTCCAGATTAACCCGATCTGGTTCTCTTCGTGACACCTTCACCCACTCGGGTTCTCCCAGCAATTCATCTAAACCACGCTGATAGTGCTGTTTTTGCTTCAATCGTTTGCTCTAGCAATAACTTTTCTGTGTATTCCTCCTCCACCGACACCGTTCCCTTCCGCCCACGAGGATCCGCTGCGTCTCACTCACGCATTCGGTTCCAGATGCGCTGCTGTAATTTGATGCATCCACCCCGGCCGTCTCCGCGCACCGATCACTGCTTAGCCCCTAAGCTTGTGTCTTAGCGTATGCGTTGCGTGCGTTGCGTTGGAACATTTTCGTATCTCGCCTGTTCCTCCTGCCCCTACCCGCCCGCGCATCCGAAAGTGCGCGATTCCAATTTAGTTTTTAGTCAAAATACAAGATCTTTTTTTTCGGGGCCGACTAAACTACAAACACTTGCGTGCGTGGAGCGTTGCACCCACACAGTCGCAAGGGTCCAGTAGGGTATTTTTTCATTGTTTTTCTCCACATAGGCATGAGCGAATTATGCGTGACACCACGCCGCATCGAGGCAACCGATACGAAGTGCAACCTCTCCGGGCGACCCTCGCCTCGGCGTGGATGGTGTGTGCGTTGGGAGGAGTGACTTCGCAGCATAGCATTCAGGCCGGACGCGAACTGCACCATCACCAGCAGCAGCAGCAGCAGCAGCATTAGGCACTTTTTGACTTTGAAATGACCGTGAATTCGCCGAGGGTAACGACCCAGAGCTCTCTACGAACGACAACGACGCAGCGACGGCGACGATGATGACGGTGACGGTGGCGGAGGCGGCGGTGGTGGGCACAGCTTTGAGGACGCTTCCCTCGGGGTCTATCGAGATAGAAAGATAGGATCCAGAAAGACGAGTGTTTCTGGATTCTTTTGGCCGATGCGTTTTTGTGCGTAGGATTCTAGATAGAACTGGGAGAGCGCGAGATTGTGCTCGGAAAGTTTTCTTCTTCCTGCCAAATCTTGGCTGCTGATTTCTTTTTTTTTTCTGCGTTTCTCTTTGTTGCTGGAGTTTGGTGCCGCAGGGCCTTCACATTATTGATGCAAGCCGCGGGTTTAATCTGAGCGCAGCGAGAAAAGCGTAGTAAGAAGCGAAAGAACGTTTACATAACTTTTTAACATTCTACAGACCTAGGAATTATATTCGCTTGGATTTTGTCGCTTAGGATGCTGCGAGGCGATCGAGACCCTTTTTTCGGTGGGTAGTAGCTACGCGCAGACTTGGTGAACTTTGAAACCTTGAGTCAGTCCTAACCTATGTTTATAGACTACACAAGCTGATAAGATGTTTGCATGATTTTAAGAAAGTCCACTTTTGCCCGATTTACTGGTGTTACCTCTATTGATCGTTGCTGTTTTATGGTATGAAGCGCATATAACAAATTTAATAACAACACAAAAACTACTTATTACATTATGTATTTCAAATATTTTTATTTGTCAACAATATTGATGTTCCTTCAAGGTATTCAAGGTATTAGTACCCCTAAGAAATAATCCCCTTTTTTCAGCATCTCTTTTTATTTTCTAACCTCGTCTGAAATTTGTTAATTGGAATATAGTTAAGTTTTTTATGTGATTTCACTTCTATATCACCAATCTATGCAAATTACCTTTTTTTCATTATTTTGATATTGTGTTAATTTGTTTTATTTTTGTCAGGCAATCAAGACAAAATTTCATTATAATAACGCCTATTCACCGCATCTCAGAAACTGGAAGTGTTCCATCCCGTCGAAATAATAAGCAAGCAATGAAAACAATATAAACAAAAAAAATAAAATAACTTTTCTGCAGAAAAAATTGTTTATCGCGTTGAAAAATTTGTTCTGGGACCCTGATTCGCCTGAGACTGAACAACTCAGTTTATTGATACTAACGATATACATACCTGATATTGTATTTGAAGGTATGCAAACATTAACATCCAATGAAAGGAAACGGAAAGGAAATATGGAAACGTTGTTGTTAGAAAAACTATTCTCCTGTAGAAGTGCTTCTCTTCCGATGTATGGATGATTTGTTGGTTATTGCATGGACAAAAAAACACAACAAAATAACTTCAAACCTATACTACCGTTCTACGTATAGTTGTCCCATGTAACGTTTTGACAATTTTCACTTTTATTCATAAAAAAAACAAACTATGATGTATAATCTTCCAAAAAAATGGTAAGGGGTTGTATTTAGGACACGACCGCATATTTTAAACGTAGAACTACGCAGTTATATTATGCTTTCCACTTGTTTACCACTCCGAATATTATTTTAAAATGCATCGAATTTTTTGTAATAGATTATGTTCTTCGTTACAAATAAATTTGATAAACGCCCTTCTGCGTTTGATATGATGCCTAGGACTACCAAAATTTGTGAACGGAAGAATTGTCAAACGATCATTGTACACATATTCCGGTCTGCACAACGACTAGCGAGTACAAAAATACTCAACACCAAAAAATACCCCCGACTTGCATGTATTTGCAAAGCGGATTCCTCCAGGCACATCAATTTTGAAATATGTTTTAGGGAAACACAGCTCGGTGGGAACAAAAATACCTCCAACTTGCATGTATAGGGTGTGTCACATCAAATTGCATCACGGAAAAAACGCTGTAGAAATTTAATTTTTAGGAATTATATCTTCAGCTTTCGCTTATAATCAGATAAGAGTGTATATATCACGTTGGCCATGCTTCACTGTCAATTTTTCGTAAATTTGGAAAAATGTCGTCGAACGAAAAAGAGCGTCATGAATTAATCCTGTGCACTCATTTCGAGAATCCGGAGTTGTCACATCGGGACATCGGTAAGATGCTGGGAATCATCCAATCCACGGTCAGCAGAGTACTAAAACGATACTTCGAGAACCTAACCATCGACCGGAAGGTGAAGAACGGCAAAAATGGATGCTCCGTCAGTGAAAAAGATCACAAGCGCGTAGTTAAGCAGTTTAGACGTGATCCGAGAAGTTCGGTCCGGGATGTCGCCAATAAGCTGCATTTGTCAAGTTCATTCGTCCAGCGGACCAAGCAGCGGGAGGGTCTGCGTATATACAAGGTTCAGGGGGCTCCTAACCGCGACGAAAGGCAAAACATGGTGGGGAAGACGCGAGCCCGGAAGCTGTACACCGAAATGCTGACGAAGCCGCATTGCCTGGTAATGGACGACGAAACCTACGTCAAAGCGGACTTTCGTCAGCTGCCGGGCCTGTTGTTCTTCTCCGCAGAGGACAAATTCAGCGTTCCGGAGGAGATTCGCAAGCAGAAACTATCCAAGTTTGCCAAAAAGTACATGGTGTGGCAAGCGATCTGCTCTTGCGGAAAGCGGAGCGCCCCCTTCGTGATGACCGGCACGGTAAACGGGCAGGTTTACCTTAAGGAGTGCCTACAGAAGCGCTTACTACCACCATTGAAGCAGCACGAGGGCCCGACCATCTTCTGGCCGGATCTCGCTTCGTGCCACTATTCAAAGGACGCGTTGGAGTGGTACGAAGCCAACGGGGTCACCTTCGTGCCAAAGGAAATGAACCCGCCCAACGCGCCGGAGCTTCGCCCAATAGAGAATTATTGGGCGATTATGAAGCAGGCCCTCCGGAAGAACCCAAAAGTTGTCAAATCGGAGGCGGACTTCAAGAGAAAATGGATTTCTGTTCAAAAAAAACTACAACCTGACGTTGTACAGAACCTTATGGACGGGGTAAAGAGGAAGGTGCGAGCATACGGGCTTGGGCTCGAAGTATGAATGAAAAGAAAATGCCAAAAGTTGTTTAATAGTTTTTATTTTACTGTCTAAAATTTTCAAAAGGATCGGTCTACTGGGCGAATTTCTACAGCGTTTTTTCCGTGATGCAATTTGATGTGACACACCCTTTATATTTGCAGAGCGGATTTCCACAGGTACATCGATTTTGAAGTCTGTGTTGGGGAAACTGTAAATCAGGCCAATCAAAACTTGGCAGTTAGGGCGTTTGAATAACGCTTGACATTTTACAGTTATTCAATTGTTCATCTCATGAATTTTTTTTTATCAATTGTGATAGACGCGTAGAAATATTTTCTAGCAATTGATGCAAACATCTTTCCGATGTGTTGAAATGTACGAGTTATAAGCATTCGAAATACGGGAAGGGTTAGCACACAAATCGGCAGAACATATATGGGAAAAAAGGAAGTTCTTCCAGTTTTCATGCATTTAAATCTTTTAGAGATTAGCGAATTGTAATGTATAGCATACCAAAGAAATTTTAGAGAATTTCCGATTCGATTGGTATGCAAATCATGAGAATTCGTTCACAGTGAAAATAGTTATTAACGTTAACTTTATTTCATAAAAACGTGACCTGTTTTCTGATTTGGCACCCCTCCTGAAAGACGTAGTTCTACGTAAAAAACACAAAAAAAGTTATTGTTTGTTCCCAGATTTAAAAAAAACAACTTTATGCTCAATTGAGGGGAACTTTATTTGATTCAAGTGAGGGGAACTTTTCACATTTCACAAAACAATAGGTTATAAAAAACCCGATGTATCTCTTAACTGAAATGCTTAAAGCTTCTAGTAGACAAAAATGGTACAAAACTTTGATTTTTCTCAGTTGCTGATTTTGGAACATGGGACAACTATGCATAGAACGGCAGCATAAAACCTACAAAATTTTAGTCAAACAATGAAATGTAGAAAATCATTAAAATTATCGTGCAGATGAGAAAGAGATTCGATTCTAATGATTCCACTCTCAATGTTGCAGCAATGTTAAAGAATTTATATCTCAAAAACTATGAGTCGTACCGAAATAGTGTCTTAGAAAGAGTTATAGAGTATTGATGTTCAAACGTAAAAAATATATACTGAGGAAAAAACAGCACTCTTTTTTTGTTTACAAAAAAAACTTTCATTTGCAATATCCAAAATACGTATTTTAATTTTTTTTCATAAAAAATAGAAGTCATGCAGAAAATTTAACAAATCAGTCCAAGATGGTAAAACTATTTTTGACAGACTTTGTGGAACATCGAATTTTTATGAATTTTCGAAAATCAATTTTAGTAAAAAATTATGAATCCTGATGAAATTTAAAACAAAAAAAAACTTTTTATAAATACGAAGATACGAATATATATAAATATGGATTTCTGTCTGTCTGTCTGTCTGTCTGTCTGTCTGATTCTTATGGACTCGGAAACTACTGAACCGATCGACATGAAAATTGGCATGTAGGGGTTTTTGGGGTCGGAGAAGGTTCTTATGATAGTTTGAGACCCCTCCAACCTCTCTAAAAGGGATGGGGGGAGGAGTGTGGTCTGCCATACAAGTGAAAGAGAAATTTCTGCTTTACTCGAGAATTAATCAAGCAAATGAAACAAAACTTGGCATGTGGAGGTTTTAGGGAGCAATAAATGATTCTATGGAGGTTAGACACTCCACCCCATCTCTAAGAGGAGGCTGTCATACAAATGAAACACAAATTTCTATATTTCTCGAGAATTAATCAAGCAAATCAAATCAAATCAGGCATATGGAAAATTTAGGGTGTAATAAATGATTTTATGATGGTTAGACACTCCACCCCCTCTCTAAGGAGGTCTGTAATAAAAATGAAACACAAATTTCTGAATTACTCGAGAATTAATCAAGCAAACGAAATCAAATTTTGCATGTGGAGGTTTTAGGGTGCAATAAATGTTTCTATGGTGGTTAGAAACTCCACCCCCCTCTCTAAGCGGGAGCTGCCATACAAATGAAAGAAAAATTTCTGCATAACTCGAAAACTAATCAAGCAAATGGAGCCAAATTTGGCATGCGAAGGTTTTAGGTAGCAATAAATGTTTTTATGGTGGTTTGGAACTCTTTTCTCCTCTCTAAAGAGGGGGAGGGGAGGGTGCTGATCAACTCGAAAACTAACAAATGGATTTAAACTTAGCATACAAAGGTTTTAGGAATCGATAAACGTTTCTCTGGAGGTTCGACCCCCCTCCCTCCTCTGAAATGGTGAGAGGGACCCGTAAAAATAATACACATATTCCAACCAAACATGACAATTGAAAATTTTCGGAAAACTCTGGAGGAAAATGGGAAAATTCGGAAAATTCAATTCGCATATGTTCCACAACTACATAGTGACAAGCGTTGTTAATTCATTCGATGTTTGCACTAATGAAATTGCTTTTGTTCGAAAGTGGAAATGGATTTTAATGTGATAAAATGCACACCTATATCTTCTTCTATCTATATAAATAAAAATGAATCACCGAATGTGTTGATAAGAGCAAAACTCGAGAAAGGAATTGTCCAATTTAGGCCGGTCTTTATTCTATCATATTTTCTGTATCAAACATTTATTCCATGTAACGGAGAAACATGTTATTTGCAAGTGGTTGAAAAATCTTGCACGAGAATTGTGTCTGAAAATAATCTGATATTATAATGTCGAGTTTTGGTAGAAGTACTGAAATTTAATAGTAAAAAATTATTTTAAAGGATAGATTAGAAAATCAATCACTGAACAGTTCTGCAATTGGACCCATGAACGTGCGCCTAGTATGAAAACGTGAATGTGATAACGAAAAATAAATTTTGGGCGGGACGAAGTTTGCCGGGTCAGCTAGTAAGATAAAAAAACTAATTTCACATTTCCAGACCAATTTTATAATACCAAAATCACTGGTGATTCGAAGTGAAAACGAATGGATATATTGTAAGAATCGCTTACTCAGAAGAGCTGAAACCAAGCGAGATGAATTTACGCTGATAATCGTCTATTCACAATAGTCCAGGAGCTGAAAATTCTTCTAGCACGTGATGAAATCCAGCCGATTGATTCATGAACCTAAACTTCAGAAACTTCAAGATCTATTGTTGAGTCATTCATACCTCGACCAGTGCTTTGCACTCTGTGACTTGTCTCTGTTCCAATTAAAATGAAATAGTTAAGCGTTTTTCAGTTATTCAGCTTATTTTTTTTTGTAGACAACTAATTTTCAAAAAGTACAACAGGCCATCTTTTTCATAGAGATGCATTGTTGTAACTTTGCATAACTTTGTATTGTTTTCAATGATGTTAAAAAAATATTTACAACGTATTAAACAACCACCATCATTCGTATACTGAATCAAAGGACATCGATGCATCGGTTACGCGCTTCTACTCTAAACTGCCTCATACAGATTGATTGGACTGTACGCACGCATAAACACAAGCGATGCTGCAAACTCCCCGCGCTCCCCGCGAACGGCTTGAGTGCGTTTCTCGATTAACACTGCGGGTAAAGGGAACTGGGGTGTAAGACGACGACCCTAGAATCGGCCATGTTCCATTGTCAAGACCGCCCGGTCCTATATCTCGAAGATTCTTGAAGGAGTTGATGTGCTTAACTCTTATTGTTGCTCTTCTTCGTTGTCTCCATCCTTTTTTTGTGTGTTCCTCACTGATGCGCT